>NC_083439.1:3932774-4307149 GCF_020745735.1 Hemiscyllium ocellatum
CCCCCTCCCGTGTTCTCTCTCTTCCCCCCTCCCGTGTTCTCTCTCTTCCCCCCTCCCGTGTTCTCTCTCTTCCCCCCTCCCGTGTTCTCTCTCTTCCCCCCTCCCGTGTTCTCTCTCTTCCCCCCCTCCCGTGTTCTCTCTCTTCCCCCCTCCCGTGTTCTCTCTCTTCCCCCCTCCCGTGTTCTCTCTCTTCCCCCCTCCCGTGTTCTCTCTCTTCCCCCCTCCCGTGTTCTCTCTCTTCCCCCCTCCCGTGTTCTCTCTCTTCCCCCCTCCCGTGTTGTCTCTCTTCCCCCCCCGTGTTCTTTCTCTTCCCCCCCCCCGTGTTCTTTCTCTTCCCCCCCCCGTGTTCTTTCTCTCTTCCCCCCCCGTGTTCTTTCTCTCTTCCCCCCCCGTGTTCTTTCTCTCTTCCCCCCCCCGTGTTCTTTCTCTCTTTCTCCCCCCGTGTTCTTTCTCTCTTTCTCCCCCCGTGTTCTTTCTCTCTTTCTCCCCCCGTGTTCTTTCTCTCTTCCTCTCCTTGCCCCTCCCCGTGCCCTCTCCTCCCCCCTCCTTGTTCACTCCTCTAACAAGCCATCAGATCGCAGGACTGTTAGGGTTGGCAGTGAATACTAGTCAGCTGTTAATACCGTCATGCCATAAATTAATTTTCAAAATTTATTTCATATCATTTGCTGTTCTCTTTCCTCACAGTCCCTTTCTTCACCTTTCATTTTAAAAGTTAATTTTATGTATTGATTCCTGATCTTTCAGGTTGACGTAGTTTGGTAGAGATAACTTCTGTGTTTACTTGATTTTCTTAGAGTATAATGACGGCATAAAGTTAGATTTGATCTATACAACATTTATATTGTAAAATAATAGATATTGCAAAGACTCAGTAATACACCTGGGCACGAGCCTTAGAATCATTGCACCAATTTGTCATCCTTTCGTCCTGAACTGTGCTCTGGATTTGTGCCACTTGAATCTAAATACAGTCGATCCAAATTACTCATCCTACCATTGTGAGCTATAATTACGTTTGGGTTTCAGTCACAAGCAATGTTGTTAATGCGTTGTAAACCAATTATTTCTGTCTGCTAGTCCCCCCAAAACTTGTAAAATGTGCACAGCACTTTAATTTTGTTTTCAAAACGTTTAATTTCCTTACAAGACTTTCCCCCAGTTTGCAAGGTGATCTGGCAATGATTTGCTCAGTGTTGTTCTGTTATCTGCTGGGGGTACTCTGATTGATTTGTCATTTAATTCTTTCTCTCAATTCTAATGATTTAGCTGAGATAAGAATTTTGTAGTCAGACTTATAGAAAAAAAGCATTTCCTGGGTTATTCAGTCTTGTTACTTATACTTTTGCAAAGGCAAAATACTGTAAATGCTGTCAATTTGAAATGAACAGAAGATGTTGCAAATATTCAAGAATTGAGGCAGCATCTATGGGGAGAGAAGCAAGAGTTAAGAATTCAGGTCAATAACCTTTCATCACCAGTCTGTTTTATTTTAGTGTTTTTGACTTTTTCATCAAGGGCAAGTTTTTAATGAGCTCTGTATTTAAAACAAATACTGTTGCTGATGCAGTGAAAACGTTCTGACAATTTTTTTGTTCCTTTATCAGACCATTACTGATCCATGATTTTCAAGGTTACAAGAAAACATGGCTTGATTTCAGAATTCTTCACAGATGTTACAATTGTCTCAAGTTATTTCTTTTGACTGTGATTGCCAAAATAATTCAATGCAGATCAGATAATTTTTTCACAAGTGAGGAAACTTTATTGGATACTTAAATTTTAAAATGAAAAATTTGCCAAGAGCACTTGATTTAACAAAATTATGCTTAACTTACTATTCATAAGTTTCATTTTTATTGGGGGTAATTTTTAATTTGAAAAGAATTTCAGTGTCTCACATGGTCATAAAACTTTAAAATATTGCTTGTAGTATAAGTTTTCATCCTTTCTATAAAGGAACTTAAAAAATCATTCTGGTTGGTTGAGTTAGTTTGAGAATTTGCTTGCGCAGTGCTAAAGAAGGTCTTTTAACTTGTGTTTGTGAATTCTCCTCCCCGCTTTTGTCAGCCTTCTGCAGAGACCATTCCCTCTGGGACATATAGGTCTCCTCCTTTCCTCCCAACATCTTCCCATATCCTCATGGCACCTTTCCATTCATCGCAGAAGATATAAAACCTGCCCATTTACTTCCTTCCATCTCACTATCCAAGGCTCCGATACACCTTCTACGTGAAGGAGCGATTTACCAGAACTTCACTCAATCTATTGTACTGTAATCATGGCCCACAATGTGGGAGAAGGAGCATAGATGGGTGACTGATTTGTGGAACACCTGCATTCTGTCTTCAGAAATGATCTTGAGCTTTGGTTGCCTGTCATTTCAACGCTCCAATGTGCTCCATGGCCAGTATCTCGGTCTTGGGCTCGTTCCAGTGTTTCAGTAAAACTCAGCTCAAGCTGCAAGAACACTTCATTTTCTGCTTGAGTACCCTGCAGCCTTCTGGACTCGATACTGAATTCAACAACTTTAGGGCTTGAGCACCTTCTCCTATGTCAGATCCCAACCACCAATTGTGTACGATAACTGAGTTTGCAGATGATACAAAAATAGTTGGGAAGGCAAATGGTGACAATGACACAAAAAGCTAACATACCAGTTCACAAGTAAAAAGGAAAGCAAATGAAATGTTGACCCTTATTCCAAAGGGAATGGAATATAAAATAGCAAAGTCGTGCTAAAGTTATACAAAACATTAGTCAGGCCACAGCTGGAATTCCGTGAACAGTTTTGGGCCCTTTTACTAAGGAAATATATGCTGGCGTTGGATGCAGTTCAGAGAAGGTTCACTTGACTGATCCTGGGGCTTGAGTGGAGAGGTTGAGTAGATTGGACCTGTGTTTGTTGGAATATAGAAGAATGACAAGCAAGTTTATTAAACATGCAAGATTTTTAGGAGACTTGACAGGGTAGATGCTGAAAGGATGTTACCCCTTTTGGGAGAGTCTAGGATGTGGAGGCATAATCTCAAAAAGGAGCTGCACATTGAAGACACAGATGAGGAGGAATTTCTTTTGAGATAAGTGAATCTGTAGAATTCTTTATCACTGTGGGTTGTTTAGGCAGGGTCATCAAGTATATTCAAGGCTGAGATGACTTTTTAATTAGTATGGGGAGTCTAGGGTTATGTTGAAAAGGCAGGAGCGTGGAGTTGAGGATTATCATGACCTAATTGAATGTCAGAGCAGACTCAATGGTCTACTTCTGTTTCTACATCTTTGGTCTTATAAGCCTTGGTAAACTGGAGAGAGGAGACAAAATAATGACACACTTAAATAGTAAAAGCAAAATTAGGAGTTTGTAAATGTTCACCAACACCCGGGTTAAACTGACACTTTAGCACTATTATTACTAGTAATTATAGCTCTTGTTTACCAATGTGATAGCTGGGCTGAGTGTATGAATAAAGAATCTAGGTACTGTAAAGGATCTTTACCTGTGTTGTTTAGTATTTGGGTTTTTTTCTGGATGTGGTTTCTTGAAAAATATATTGCAAGTGGGTGCTTGGGAATCATCAGCAATGAGTAGTTGAATGAAAGTGTTGGCAAATGCGTTTTCTATGACTCACGGCCATCATCGAAACCCTGAGTTTTAATTAGTTCTGGATCTTTTTATAGTTTTATCTTGCTTTTTCTTAGATTTCTTTTTGGTAGAAGATTAAGGCAATCAGGAACATTGGAGCATGGATTCAGAACTTAGTTGAAGTAGGTGACCGGTGTCTGTCTTTAGTTATGGCTAAAGACCCTGAAGACCCCTAAGTAGGGTGGAGGTGTATACAAATAGAGGATCATTTACAATTTTAAATATATCTTGAGTTCTTAATGTGGGCCCTAGTGCACACTACTGATGAGATTTACATTGATGCATTTTGACAGATTAACAATTAATATTGATCATCTGAGAAGTTTCACTAGTATGTATGAATCATTGGACATATTTCCTCATTCCATAGGCTCAGTTCTAATGAGGCAACCTTGTGCTTTTAGCAAAGCTATTCAGAACTTTTTTACTTATGCAAGAATATATTTGAGAAACAAAGAATTGAGTTTAATTTCTAATTAAAATATTTTGTTTACTAATAGCATTCTGAAAATTAATGTTTTTTGTTTTTTTTAAATCAGATATGTAATGACTACAGAATAATCTGCCTGTAGCTTAAAGTTTTCCAGCAGTTTAGCATCTATCTGTGCATTTTAATTGGCATTCAAATCCAAGCACAATTTTGCCATAGTATCTGTAGTTTTGGGTCTTTATGAAGCCAAACTCCTAGTTTCAGCCAACCGTGTTCTCCAGTTTTTCTCTTTGAGCATCCTTAAAATAACTCTTTTTGACCAACCCTCTGACAACCCTCTGATTTCGTACTTTGGTTCCTCATCTGTTGTGATGATTTTTTGCAATGAAGATTTGATGTAAATGTTTTAATGCTGCTAATCTTTGCTGCGGTGTTCCTCATTGAGACATTGTTTTCTCTTTGCATAAAACAAAGCTGTGGATGCTCATGATCTGAAACAAAAACTGAACTGTTGGAGAATTTCAGGTAGCATCTATGGAGAGAAAGCAAAGTTAACATTTCAAGTCCACTGACCTTTCTTCAGAACTAGTTGTCCAGCAATTTCTATTCTGCTTTGCAAATTTGGAAACACGGCACAGTGGTTAGCGCTTTTAACTCACAGCTCCAGGGACCTTGGTTTGATTGTCTGTGTGGAGTTTACACGGAACCTCCCCATGTCTTTGTGGGATTCCACCGGGTTCCTCCCACAATCCAAACATATTCGGGTTGGGTGGAATGGCCATGCTTGTTTGCCATGTAGTGTCCAGAGATGAGTAGGCTTATTGGATAAGCCACGATAAGTATGGGGAGGGAGGGGGAGACTGGGTCTGGGTGGGATTCTTTTCAGAGGGTTGGTCTAGACTTGATTTGCAGGGTAGGGATTTTATGAGCTCATTATAAATATGAGATTCTGAACAGCAAACTCTGGTATGATTCTCATTGGAGTCATTGATGTTAATTGGAGTGTTCAACAGTGGGGGAAGAACTTTTCCCTAGGTAGCCTTCTTTACAGGCCATATGTAGGCATGCAATATGGTATTAAATCATGGATAGCATTTCATTTGTGGTCCCAGAAATTTTACCTTTTTTTTCCTTTCTGCAGCTCAGGCTGTTGGGCCAGTTGTAGTGCAGTTAGTGCTAATAGATGTGAAGTGTCACTCTTTAGAAGTACACCAGTTGGCCTGTATATTATGTTAAGTGTGCTCCAGTTTAACAAATTTATGTTGTTCAGCAGGTACAGTAACACCATCTTAGAGCAATGCAGCTATATTCGCTTAATCAATTTGGTATCTTTGATAATGCTCAGTAATCCCCATGCTTGCTTTCATAGAATAATACAGTATGGAAATAGCCCTTCAGCCCATTATGTCTGTACCAAAACTATACTACCATGTACCGTGGTTCCATATTCCCTCTTTAGGCCCAAAACCTTGAATGTTATGACACTTCAAGTGCTCATCCAAGTACTTTTTAAAGCTTATGAGGTTTCCTGCCCTCAACTACCCTCCCAGGCAGTGCATGCCAGACCCTCACCACTCTCTGTTTGAAAATGTTTTTTGTAAATCTTCTGCTTTTGACTTTAACATTGTATCCCTATGAAATGCATATGCTATTGTCTTTTTCACATGGCAGAACCCTTGACTTTCTCCACATGAATATCAGAATTAAGAGCAGGAGCAGGCCAACTAGCCTTTCACACTTGCTCTAAAAAGTCATGGCAGATCTACTTTACTCTTCTGTCTGCACCACATAAGCCTTAGAGATTGTGAGGACTGCAGATGCCTTAACTCACTTGTTCATAAAGAAACCTATTTAATTTAGCCTTATAGAAATTCAATGATTCGACCTCAGCTGCTTTCTGAGAAAGAGAGTTTCACAGATTAGTGACTCACTGAGAAAAAGAATGGGATTTGATTTGATTTATTATTGACATATGTACCAAGATAATTGAAAGTATTGTATTACTTGTTAACCAGAGAAATCATACTCTACATAAGTACATCAGGTAATAGAACAGAAAGCAGAATATAGTGTTACAGATGCAGAGAAAGATCAACTCTGATATATGAGAATTCCATTGAGTAGTCTGATAACAGTTTGGAAGAAGCTGTTCTTGAATCTGTTTATGTTTTTAAACTTTTGTATCTTCTGCATAAAGAAAGAGTATATAACCAAGGTGGGAGGGGTCTTTTATTATGCTGGCTGCTTTCCCAAGGCAGCAGAATGTCTGGTTTTCATGATGGACTAGGCAAGTGGCATTGTACACTGCCTACCCTGTCTCCAGTTTGTTTCAGCAGTTGCTGTCCCGTTTGGCTTAGTTAACAGTAATTTAACCAGCTGGTACAGTCTTAAAAGATGTAGAGGTTGTCACTGACTGACCAGGAAATATTCACCCTTTCACAGACACGTAGCTCTTACATAGTGAAAGCTGTCAAGCTTTGATGTTGTTTGTATGTTGTGAAACCGGTTGTGGAAGTGTGGTCAGCAAAGTCAAAAACCAAAGAAAAATAATTTGTATTTATATAGCATCCTTAATATTACAACACATCCCCAGCTATGTCACAGGAGTGATTATCAAACAGAAATTTGTCACTGAGTCTCATATTATGACAGATGACCAAATCATATTGGTCAACAAGGTTTTTTCATTAATTCGTGGGTGTTGCTGGCTGTGCCAGCATTTATTGCCCATCTGTAATTGTCCTTTGAGAAGGTGGTGGTGAACTGCCATCTTGAACCACAGCAGTCTGTGTGCTGCAAGTAGACCCACAATGCCCTCAGGTATGTTATAAGGAGTGTCGTCAAGGAAGAGAGAGAGAGATTTAAGGGGATGACTTTTTTAAACTTATTCAGGAGATGTGGGTGTGGCTGACTAGGCCAAAGTTTATTGCCCACCTGAGAGCAAGTGGTGGTGAGCCACCTTCTTGACCCGTTACAATCTATGTGGTTTCAATACTTCGACAGTGCTGTTAGTTTCCAGGATTTAGACTCACTGACGCTGGAGGAACAGCGATATATTTCCAAGTCAGGATGGTGAGAGATTTGCTGGGGGCGGTGTTCCTGTGTATCTGCCGCCCTTACCCTTCTAGGGAGTAGAGGTCCTAGGTTTGGAAGGTGCTGTCAAATGCTAGAACATGGAACTTTGACAGCCAAAAGCAGGACTGCCACATGCAGAATGATTAAAAATGAGTGGAAGAGAAGTCTGTTAACTTTCACTGTCCTGCTAACTCACAGAGCTGTGTTGGAGTCAGCCTCACTAACTGGGTGGAATACTCATTCTGGTCTGCAGTAAGAGCCCTGCATTGAATTAATTTTAATGAGCTCGACTCTTCATGAGTGGATTGTATAGTCAGGATAACAGTGAAAAAGAAAAGGAAAAAATTTCCTTCGTAAGATATGTTGAAGGATCCTGTGATGAGTGTGTGAATCCTTGTCATATCTTGTGGGACTGGGACAGCAATTATCTGAGCTTATTTCTGCCGATTTGATTGATTTATTGTTGTCACATGTACTGAGATACAATGAAAAGTGGTGTTTTGAGAGCTATACAGATATATCGCATCATACAGAGTGATTCTGGGTACCAGAACACATTGCAGAATACTGCATTACAGGCACAGAGAGAGAGGTCAGACTTAATATTTCAGAGGTGTATTCAAAAGTCTGATAACAGTGGGGAAGAAGCTGTTCTTAAATCTATTTGTACGGCTATTCAAACTTTCTTATCTTCTGTTCGAGAGAACCAGGACGGGCGGGGTCTTTGATTATGCTGGTTGCTTTCCGGAGGCAGTGGGAAGTATAGGTGGAGTCAATGGATGGAAGGTCAGTTTGCATGATGGGCTGGGCTGTGTTCACAACTCTGTAATTTCCTGCGGTCTTTGGAAGCACAGTTGCCAAACCATGCTGTGATGCATCTAGATAGGCTGTTTTCTATGGTGCATCTATAAAAATTGGTAAGAGTCCTTGGCCACTACCACATTGATAATGCAGTTAAAGAACAAGGATGTTTATAAAAGAATAAGATATGCCAATAAAGCACATAGCCTATTTGCCATCATTGGAGTGTTAGATGCATGCCGTGATCTTGTATATGCTGTATATTCACATGCCTTCAAGTTGTGAAACTTGATCAATAAAATCTATTGAGATCATCAGGGCTGACATTAAAATATAAATGTATGCAGAGTGCTCTCCTCCCGCTTCAAGATTACTGTCAGCAACTTTGGATTTGAGAAAATCTTCCAAGAACTGCTGATTTGTGCCTGACGTTTAAAGATACGACTGCAACCAGTTCTGCTGTTATGCTTCTGTTAACACGAATTGGCTGTAATACGTTTGATGAATAAGAAACGTTGTTTCTCAAATGCGAACTTGTAAAATGTGTGTTTGCTATAGTGCAATTACATCCCAACACTTTGTGTTATTTTTATTGCGAAATTTTTATATAGCACGGGGATGTACAAGAATGCAGCTATCGCATTTTAGAAGTGTCTGTACTCCACATTACTTTGAAATGCTAACATGTTTTGCTCATCCCTGGAATTGTAATCTTCCATTTCTGGTATATCTCTTTGTACCTTTTATTACCATAATGTTTATAATGCAACGGAATAAAAAAGTAAAGAAACATTGGAGGAATTACAAGAACCCCTTTAAATTTTCTGGGAGCATATCTTTATTCTAACCGAATCAAGATGAGCATTCTGATTTTTAAATTATATTTTATTGGAAAATTGACATGAATCTAGTAGAAAAACCGAAGTTTCTAAAGTGCATCTGTAATGTTTTGAAACAATTGTATTCAAACCATGCCAGTGCATTGCTGAAATATAAACTGTAAAGTGCAAATTTAATATTTAGACTTCAGCTGTCACTTAAGAATATTGTCTGAAGATGTTTTTATCAAACCACTATATAATATTTAACTATTCAGTATTAGTGTAACTCTGCCAAATGTTTTTCCTTTTTAATGTTTCACTATTTGTGTACAAACTACAGACTGGTGAGCAGGTACAAAGCCATTTTTTTAAAAAACGTCTAACAGAATGTTGGCTTTTATGTCAAGATGGCTGTAATAAAAAGTAGCCCTACGGATGAAGGGCTTTTGCCCGAAATGTCGATTTTCCTGCTCGTTGGATGCTGCCTGACTTGCTGTGCTTTCCCAGCACCACTCTAGTCTAGTCTCTGATCTCCAGCATCAGTGGTCCTCATGTTTGTCTGTAATAAAAAGTAGTTGAAGTTCCTTTACAATTTTGTAAAGACATGGCTAGCCCTCAGATTCAGTATTTAGTGATAATAAGGGAAAGTCAGGATACTTTGTGGCTTGGAAGGAAATTTGGCTGGGGTGCTGTTTCTGTGCATCTGCATCCTTTGTCCTTCTATGTAGTAGATATTGAGTTTCAAAGGTAGATGACATGCTGCTATGTGCCAGTAGTGGAGGGATTGTATAGTGGAAGAAGTTGATAGTTGTAGTTTTATACTCTAGTATATATGCAAATGTTGGCAAGTTGTCAGTGAATACATAAATATAAAAATTTATGCAAATTATCATTCTACTATGAAGATTTTTCCATCCGTTCTTTTCATGTTTTGACAGAATTGACTTAATTGTTGATTATTCCATTTGTGTAGGCAATGAATAATACCTGTTTTGGTAGTTTGTGTATATCACAGTCATAATTGATCTTGTCCCCTGAGATCCAGTTCTTTAACTGTTTCACAGAAGCTGGGCCAGTACTTATTGCCCATGCCTAGTTCTCGTGAGAAATTGACGATGAGCTGCCTTCTTGAACTGCTGCAGACTGTTTGGAGTATAGGTAGACTCGCAATGGCATTAGGGCAGAAATTCCAGGATTTTGACCCAGTGATGGTGAAGGAATGGCAGTTATAATTCCAAGTCTATATGGTGAGCCATGAACATTGTGTAATAATCAGCTCTGATTGATTTTTCTATAAAATGAAACTATTGAGGTTATTGTGGTTTTTAATGATAACCCAAGAAGCAACAGAATGAATTTGACCAAGGGATCTTGTATAAGCCAAACTGTATGATGATCAGGTTTTTAAAAAAAGTTTTTATTTTATTATATGAAATTATAAACAATTGACCTGTAAGATATTTATCATCCATAGTAACTACTGCAAAACTCTACTTCATAAGAATAATACACAAAATGCATTTAAAAGCAACATTGCTTTGAGAAGAGCTTGGTTATCATAACTGATGAAAGGACCTTTACCTTAAACATTAACCTGTCTTTTTCCAATTGCTGATGGAGTTGCTACATTTTTCCAGCTGTTTATATTTTTATTCCATATTTTGACTCCATTCTTTTGTCTTGATGCAGATATATAATCTGGTACTTCATTTAAATCCCAGCAATTACCTTGATGTTCCAAATATGCCAGGGACCCTGGTTTGATTCTACCCTTGGGTCTGTGTGTGTGGGTTTCCTCTGGGTGGTTTGGTTTCCTCCCACAGCCCGAAGAAGTGCAGGTTAGGTGAGTTTGCAATGCTAAATTGCCCATAGTGTTCAGGGATGTGTAGGTTAGGTGCATTATCAGGGAAAATGTAAAGTACTAGGGTATGGGAATGGGTCTAGGTGGGATACCCTTCAGAGGGTTGGTGTAGACTTGTTGGGCCAAATGGCCTGTTTCCACACTGTTAGAATTCTATGATTGATTGATTATGTTGGAATCAGTTGAACTCTACAAGCCATTTGTATTTTTGAGTTAGGAACATGGGACTGGGATATCATTAGCAATTACAGAAACGTGGCTCAGGGGTAGATAGGATAGGCAGCCTAATGTTCCAGGATACAAACGTTATAAGAAGGATAGAAAGGGGGCAAGAGAGGATGGGGAGTGATGTTTTTGACAAGGGAAGTACTGCTGTTGTACTTGGGGAGGATATTCCTGGGAATGCATCCAGGGAAGGTATTTGGGTTGAACTGTGAAATGGAAAAGGGATGATCACCTTACTGGGGTTGTATTATAGTCCGCCTAATAGTCAGCAGGAAATTGAGAAACAAATTTGTAAGGAGTTTTCAGTTATTTGTAAAATAATTGGGTGGTTATGGGAGGGGATTTTAACTTTCCAAATATAAACTGGGACTGCCATAGTGTTAAGGATTTAGATGCAGAGGAATTTGTTAAGTGTGTTCAAGAAAATGTTTTGATTCAGTATCTGAATATACCTACTGGAGAAGCTGCAAAACTTGACCTACTCTTGGGAAATAAGGCAGGGCAGGTGACTTGAGGTCAGAGTGGTGCTGGAAAAGCACAGCAGATTAGGCAGCATCGAAGGAGCGGGAAAATTAACATTTCGGGCAAAAGCCCTTCATCAGGAATGAGGCTTCTTGATGAAGAGCTTTTGCCCAAAACGTTGATTTTCCTGCTCCTTGGATGCTGCCTGACATGCTGTGCTTTACCAGCACCATTCTAATCTCCAGCATCTGCAGAACCCACTCCTGCCTAGGTGACTGAGGTGTCAGTGGGGGAGCACTTTTGGACCAGTGACCATAGTTATAGTGCTTTTAGTGATGGAAAAGGATAGACCAGATCTAAAAGTTGAAGTTCTAAATTGGAGAAAGGCTAATTTTGATGGTATTAGGCAAGAACTTTCAAAACTGGTTGTGGTCGATGTTCGCAGGTGAAGAGACGACGTGGAAAATTGGAAACTTTCAGAAATGAGATAATAAGAGACAGTATATTCCTGTTAGAATGAAAGGAAAGGCTGGTAGTTGTAGGGAAAGCTAGAAATCTAGAGAAATTGAGGTTTTGGTTAAAAAAAAGGAAGCACATGTCAGATATAGACAGGAGGGATCAAATGAATCCTTAGAAGTATAAAAGCAGCAGGAGTATACTTAATAGGGAAATCAGGAGGGCAAAAAGGGGACATGAGGTAGTTTTGGCAAATAGGGTTAAGGAGAATCCAAAGGGATTTCATAAATACATTAAGGACAAAAGGGTAACTATGGAAAGAATAGGGTTCCTCAATGATCAGCAAGGCGGCCTTTGTGTAGATAATAAAAGTGTATTTTGCAGCAGTGTTTACTCTGAAGGAGGACATGGAAGATATAGAATATGGGGAAATAGATAGTGATATCTTGAAAAATTCCATATTATAGAGTAGGAGGTGCTGGATGTCTTGAAGTGCATAAAAGTGGATGACTCCCCAGGACCTGATCAAGTGTACCCTCGAACTCTGTGGGAAGCTAGGGAAGTGTTTGCTGGGCCCCTTGCTGAGATATTTGTATCATCGATAGTCACAGGTGAGATGTCGAAGACTGGAGGTTGGCTAACTTGGTGCCAGTATTTAAGAAATGTGGTGAGGAAAGCCAGGGAACATTTGACTGGTGAGCCTGATATCGGTGGTGGGCAAGTGGTCGGAGGAATCCTGAGGGACAGGATTTACATGTATTTGGCAAGGACTGATTAAGGATAGTTAACATGGCTTTGTGCGTGGAAAATCCTGTCCCACAAACTTGATTGAGCTTTCTGAAGAAGTAACAAATGATGAGGGCAGAGTGGTAGATGTAATCTATATGAACTTCAGTAAGGCGTTCGACAAGGTTTCTCATGGGAGACTGGTTATCAAGGTTAGATCTCATGGAATTCAGGGAGAACTGGCCACTTGGATACAGAACTGGCTGAAAAGTAGAAGACTGAGGGTGGTGGTGGAAGGTTGTTTTTCAGATTAGAGGCCTGTGACCAGTGGAGTGCCACAAGGATTGATGCTGGGCCCACGACATTTCATCATTTATATAAATGATTTGGATGTGAACATTGGAGATACAGATAGTAAGTTTGCAGATTACACCAAAATTGGAGGTGTAGTGGACAGCGAAGAAGCTTACCTTTGATTACAATGGGATCTTGATCTGATGGGCCAATGGGTAAGGAGTGGCAGATGGAGCTTAATTTAGATAAATGTGAGGTGCTGCGTTGTGGAAAAGCAAATCATGGCGGGACTTACACACTTAATGGTAAAGTCCTGGGCAGTATTGCTGAACAAAGAGACCTTGGAATGCAGGTTCATAGCTCCTTGAAAGTGGAGTCACAGGTAGATAGGATAGAGAAGAAGGCGTTTGGTATGCTTTCCTTTATTGGTCAGAGTATTGAGTACAGGAGTTGGGAGATCATGTTGCGGCTGTACAGGACATTGGGTTAGGCCACTTTTAAAATATTGCATGAAATTCTGCTCTCCTCCCTATCTGAAGGATGTTGTGAAACTTGAAAGGGTTCGGAAAAGATTTACAAGGATGTTGCCAGGGTTGGAGGATTTGAGCTGTAAGGAGAGGCTGAATAGGCTGGGGCTGTTTTCCCTGAAGCATCAGAGGCTGAGAGGTGACCTTATCGAGGTTTATAAAATCATGAGGGGCATGGAGACGATAATTAGACAAATTCTTTTCCTTGGGGTTGGGCCATCCAGAACTAGAGGGCGTAGGTTTATGGTGAGAGGGGAAAGATATAAAAGGGACCTAAGGGGCAACTCAGAGGGTAGTGAATATATGGGATGAGCTGCCAGAGGAAGTGGTACAATTGCAACATTTAAAAGGCATCTGGATGGATATATGAATAGGAAGGGTTTAGAGGGAAATGGGCCAAGTGCTGGCAAATTGGACTAGTTTGGGTTAGGATATCTGGTTGGCATGTTCAGCCAGTATGAAGGGTCTGTTTTCGTGCTGGAAATCTCTATGACTCTATAACTTCAAATTCATTGATATTCATTGGCCATGAATAAAGAGCTTTCACAGCTAACATTTTCAGTTGGAATAATTGATGTTTGAATGGCTGAATGTCTCTTTTTACTGGTGCAAAAATACACTTTTAAATTCTACCACAAAAAGAAAGGGGAAGAAGTGTGGAAGAGAACAGAAACTGTCCTAGGCTAGGTTAGGGTACTTTGTTGAGAAAAGCTGTATCCTTATGCTGCATTCCTAACAAGAATGGTGTGACTACTTCCTTTTTAATATTTACTCTTCTATGTTTCACTAAAACAGGCGGTCAGTATGTTTTGTGCAGTCTTATGTAATAGCATGGATAAGATTTGAACAAAATTAATTGTGTGAGTGAGAGAGAGAGAGAGGGAGAGATACACATACAACAATAGAGGGCTGTTTCAATTTGGGGCTTGTGGTAATTATTTAATTATAAGCAGTTATGTCAGTTTGAATTAAATTGAACTGTAGATGTGAAATGCTAACAAAGATCTTTGTTCATGTTTTCCCATGGAGGGGTCAAATGGCATATTTTCTTCAGAATTTTATTTTAAACATTATGTTAGACTTAGACCAAACAATGTTTATGTCAGCTGTCTTGGGGATTGTTGGCTCAGTTGTCTGGATGACAGGTTTGCAATGCAGAGTGACTTCCAACAGCGTGGGTTCACTTCCTACACCAGTTATGTTACTGTGAAGGTCCCACCTTCTCAACCTCGCCCTTTACCTGAGGTATGTTGACCCTGAGAGGGCAGCCTTGTGGTCTGGTAGGACTGTTGCAACCTTCCCTTTACTGCATAGCAGAGAACAATTAAGTGGGGGGAAAAAAATGAGAATGTTATTCCTACAATATTTAGACATTTGTCTGATACGTTTATAGACAAGAATCAGACAGGTATTTAAAAGAATTGCATACTCTCTTTCTTACACCCGATTTTTTTCTATCTTCACAGAGTTTTGCCTTATCATGTCTCATCCCAGAAGATTTGTTTGCCCCTTCTTCCCTAAATCACTTACCTTTCTATGATATCTGTTTAGTTTTGCTTTTTATAAAGTGTCTTACAGTTGTTGGGAATGTCCCTTCTCTGGTTTTCTGTTTATTTCAGAAGCAGTTTCATTATCTGAGTGTTTTCCTGTGGGTGATAGGGTGAGAATGAACGAGTGGAACAGTAGTAGTAGCTAGCAGCTTCCATCCTAGATTCTGGTTTTGTGTATCAAGCTGTTGTTTGATTAGATGGCAGTTGGTCTGCACTGTCACTGACTTCCCAACTTAATCATCCAGGTAAATATTCAAAAGTAAACTTCTACAAAGGGTTGCTGATATTTATCTGATCCCTGGATTTTGCTACCACAGTCCAAATTGACTCTGCTCAATGCAGTTGTATTCCACTATTAATGTACCCTGAAGGTAGGCAACAATGGTATTTGTTAGGCTTTTTAATCATAACTGTCCAGTGCCTTGCATACATTAAACAGAAACGGGCAATTTAGCTAGGCCAAATCACCCGACCTGCACATCTTTGGACTGTGGGAGGAAGCCGGAGCACTCAGAGGAAACCCACGCAGACACGGGGAAAATGCGCAAACTCCACACAGACAGTAAAGATTTAATTTATACAGAGCTAATTGTTTTTGATAGGTACTCTGCTATCTCATTTCATAATATTGTACTTTCATGATGATGCTTAAAGGTGAAATGTCATAAATTGCAACTTGTTTCAAATATAACTCCACATTGTGCTAAATGTAAGTGGTGCTCAAAATTAGTAGTGTGGTTTTGGTGGTAAGAATATGCTGCTTCTGTTTCCTGGTTGGAGGGGGCTTGCGTAGCTCAGCTGATTTTATGGTTGGCTTGCAATGTCAACTACTGCCAACAGAGTGAGTTCAGTCCCTACAACGGCTGAAAATTACTGACTGGGCTCCTCTTTTCAACTTCTCTTCTCATCTGAGATGTGGTGACCCTCAGGTTAAACCACCACCAGTCATTTCTTAATGAGCAAGCAGCTGTGTTGTTTTGTAGGACTATGGTGATTTTTACCACCAGTTTACTGCAAGATCAATTAGGCAACCTCTTTTCTAATGACCCTGATCTGTTCTTGAGTGCTGAAAGTAGAATTGTTAAAATCTACTTCTGTTGTCTTTCCAACATGCCATATGATAGTCTGCAGCATATGAATATTGTCAATGTGTTAGCTTATGCTCGGACATGCTGTAGACAACTGATACCTGCTTGGTTGTTACACAGAGTTGCAGAAGAAGTGGCTCAGTGGTTAGCACTGCTGCCTCACAGCACCAGGGTCCCAGGTTCGATTCTGCCCTCGGGCGACTGTCTGTGTGGAGTTTGCGCATTTTCCCCGTGTCTGCGTGGGTTTCCTCTGGGTGCTTGGGCTTCCTCCCACAGTCCAAAGATGTGCAGGTCGGGTGACTTGGCCTAGCTAAATTGCCCGTAGTACTAGGTACATTGGTCATAGAGAAATGGTGGTTACTCTTCGGAGAATCGGTGTGGACTAGTTGGGCCGAAGGGCCTGTTTCCACACTGTAGGGAATCTAATCTAAAAAAGACACTCCTGGAATTTCTCTTTTCAGACACCTTTTCCATTGAAGTTGATGCTGTTCATTGATTAAAATGAGCTTGTGGGAGCTGAATTGACTTGATTCACCTTTATTGGAAGTTAGATTGCATCTGTTTTGAGCACCACATTTCATTTTAAAAAAATAAAGACATTAGAGTGAGTACAGAAAAAATGCATGAGTGGTTCTAAAGATGAGGACCTTCAATTGCATAGATTGGAAAAGTTGGAAGTGTTTTCAGAGAAGGTTAACAGGAGATTTGGTAGAATTACTCAAAATCATGAGAGGTCTGGACATTGTAAACAGAGTGAAAATGTTTCCACTGATGGGAGGATCAAAGCAAAGAGAGCACAGATTTCAGGTAAAAGGAAGCAGTAAATACAAGCCACATTTTCACATAGGTTGTTAAAGGTGTTAAAAATGCAATGCCTGAAAATGTTGTTGACGTGAATTCATTCAAGGCATTCAAATGAGAATTAAGTTATTATCTGTGAAGAAAATGTGTGCAGGGTTATGGTAGAGGTGGAGGAAAGATACTGGGTGCATTTCTCATTTTGAAGAGCTGGCAGAGAGGTAGACCAAATGGTGGCTTCCAGTAATGTAAAGTTTCTGAGATTCATAATAAGCGAAAAATAGAGACTGACATCTGAGGCAGTGAGTCTTTACTTTAGCATCAAGTTTCATTAATCTCATGGAAATGTTGAACAATATTAGATAAATGTATTTGTGATCTAAATGATACTCCTGATGAAGAGCTTATGCTCGAAACGTCGATTCTCCTGCTCCTGGGATGCTACCTGACTGGCTGTGCTTTCTTAACACTGATCTCCTGCATCTGTAGTCCTCACTTTCTCCTCCCTGATACGTTTCTCAACCTCATTCTCCTGCTTTCTCCCTGTAGCCCTTGATCCCTTTGATACTCAAGAACCTGTCAATCTCAGTCTTAAATATGCTCAATGACCTAGCCTCCACAGCCTTCTCTAGTAATGAATTCCATAGATTCATCACTCTCTGGCTGAAGAAGGTTCTCTTTATCTCCTTTCTAAAGAATCTTCCTTTTACTCTAAGGCTGTGCCCTGGGGTCCTCAACTCTCATACAAATGGAAACATATTCTCAACATTACTCTATCCAGGCCATTCAGTATTTTGTATGTTTCAATTAGATCCCTCTCATCCTTCTAAACTCCATTTAGTATAAACCCAGAGTCATCCCACTTTCCTCATATGTTGAGATTTTCATTCCTGTGACCATGCTTCTTCTAATGTTAAACATTAAAATCTTAGTCTGACTGCTGGTAAATTATGAAACTGACTCCCCCAGTGCTCTCAACAATCCCTCTGACTACTTCCTTTGACTAACCCTTCCACATTGAAATAGGATATCTTTCTTAATCTGAAGTTCTGAGCCATGGTGTTTATTTCTGAAAATAGAAGTGCCTGATCCTTTCAACTTGACTGAGCTTGTTTTGTAAATGTTCAATCGAATGACTCAAATCATGCACTAGATTATGACTTATTTCAATGATGCAGACATTTATGAATGAGTTCCATTTTATTCTGAAACCTGTCATAATCATAACATGAATTGCTTCACAAAAAGTGCTCAAAGCCACACTTTCAGACTACCTATTTCCTGTCTGTGTGTTTGTAGTGACTCACTAAAAATACATGCAAATAGACATGCCCATGTTGGCACAAATCTTCTACCATCTGTAATTGGCTCTGATGTCAAGAGAACAGGGAAGAGAGAGAGTGCTGTCTTAAGATAGTGATAAAGTAGCTCAACAGTGACTAAAATATGACTGACGAATGAAAGAAAAACAAATGTTTTTGCTATATCCATTTTACTTCTGTCAGATGTGATGAGCCTTAACGTCAAGATTAGAGTGGTGTTGGAAAAGCACAGTAGGTCAGGCAGCATCTGAGGAGCAGGAAAATCGACGTTACAGGCAAAAGCCCTTCATCAGCAATGTGATGAACCTTAAGCATGGCTGATCTTATTTCTCCAGATTCTAGTGTCTACTAATACAGTGCTGATCTATCTACAAGTTCTGATGCTTTTAGTGGGCATAGTGACATATCATCATGTGAGTGTAGTTCATCTTTCTACCTTAAAAGCTCTACAGAAATACTCAGATTTGTAAATTCAGTATTGAGGTTATTGTTTTGGTTACATTTTTGTTTGGTTATAAAAATGATATTGCATCCAGGATGAGTACTTAATCCTACCTGACAATAAGATGTTGACACTAGTTTGGGAGATCATTTGACCTGTCAAGTCTGAGCTTGTTCTTTCAGACCATAAGATATAGGAGCAGAAACAGGCCATTTAGCCCATTGTGCCTATTCCTTTCTTCAGTGAGATCAAAGCTGATCTTATAATCATAAAATTGCCTGCCTTTCCTCCATAACCCTTGATTACCTTTCTGATTAAAAATGGATATATGCAATATAAAAACATAAATGCAATATATGCATTTAACAATCACGTGGTTTCTGTGGCTTTCTTCTGTATATTGACTGTGATCTCTACAGTACCGAATCAAGAACATTAACTGACAGAGAATTGTTCTGTTTAGTACTAAACTATCTATGAAAAGTATTAAATGTTATATTTTTGACTTTATTTGGGTAAACATGTTGGACCTGAATGTGGAATCTAATCTAGGTACTTGGAATTGAATATATATCACATTAACTTTATGCGTGGGCTTATGGTGTGCGCACACTGACTTTCAATTAAAATTTGAAATTTATTCACCAAACATTACACAGTACCAGTTTTGTCAGGAAATACATTTTTGAGCAATAAGTATCCTGATCATTCTCACCACAGCTAAGACTGAAGGAGTGCCAATTCTTTTTATTGACGTGTGATGGATAGCAACAGGAAAATGTTTATAAGACTGAGATGTTGAGGTTAAATTCACTGTGGTATTTATGAAGTTGAATTCAATAAATTTGGTTAATTTGGGGTATTACCAAGGGTGAAAAGGACCATGAAGTGGTTTTCTCATGTTCAGGAAAAAGAATCTGCTGATCCTGCATATTCCATTTCCTTTAAAGTAAAGGTCAACATTCCATTTGCCTTTCCTATTACCTGCTGAACTGGTATGCTAGCTTTTTATGATTATATACGAGGGCTCCTGGATCCCTCCGTGCTGTAACATTCTGCAGTCTTTCTCCATTTAAGTAATACTCAGTTCCTTAAGTCTTTCTGCCAAAGTACATAACCTCATATTTTTCCACATTATAGAGGTCGTTCTGCTATAATGCAAGTTTTGTTAACGCAAATTCACTGTAATGCGATTGTCAAATTGGGGACACTTTCTAAAATGCCAACTTTTAAAACTTGTGTTGATGTAACACGATTACATCGACAACACTTTAAGCACTGTTTCTAAAACGAGATTTTTCCATAATGCGGTTTTGCAGTGGTCAGCACTGTTGCTTCGCAGTGCCAGGGACTCCGTTTCGAGTCCAGCCTCAGGCAACTGACTGTGTGGAATTTGTACATTCTCCCTGTGTCTGTGTGGGTTTCCTTCCACAATCCAAAGATGCAATGATTAGGTGAATTGGCCATGCTAAATTGTCCATCGTGTCAAGGGCTGTGTAGATTAGATGCATTAGTCAGGGGTAAATATAGGATAGTGGGGGAATGGGTCTGGGTGGATTACTCTTCGGAGGTTCAAAATGGACTTGTTAGACCAAAGGACCTGTTTCCACACTATAGGGATTCTATAAGATTCTGTTGTGTCATAGAAGAACTACTTGTATTCCATTTGCCAAATGTTTGCTCACTCATCTAACTGGTCTGTATTCCTCTGTTAGAATCAATGTATCATCCTCACCACTTCCGTTTGCAGTTACTTATTTGTCATCCATAAACATGACGATAGTACATTTAGTTTCCTCATCCAAGTCATTGATAATATTGTAAATAACTGTGAACCCAGTGCTGATCCCTGCAGCACTCCATCAGTTACATGTCGCCATCTGGAAAATGCCCTTCTTATCCTGTGTTCTATTAGTTAACCAATCTTCTATCCAACCCAATATTCTATATTCAACACTATGAACCCTTATCTTATCAAGTAGCCTAACTGTAGTACTCTATCAAATGCCTTTTGAAAATTCAATTATATTACATCCACTGCTTCCCCTTTATTTATGCCTGCCTGTTTTCTCCTAAAATACAATATAATACATTTCAGCACAGGAGCAGGTCCTTCAGCCCATCAAGCCTGCACTGGTTCCTAAACCTTACGTAGACCCACTACTTATTGCCCATATGCAGTTTTTATCCCTCTGTTCACCTCACATTCATGTGTCTATCAAGATGCATGTTGCTTAAGTGCCTGCTTTCATCATTTCCACTGGCAGTGCGTTCCAGGTACCCACCACCCTTTTGTGTGAAAAACTTTTCCCTCACCTCTCTCTTAAACTTACCCCATCTCACTTTGAAGCTGTGCCCTTTTGCAATTGATCTTTCCACCAATGGGATAAAGTCTCTGACTATCCACCTTATTTATGCCCCTCATAATTTTGTAGATCCCCTTCAGCCTCTGTCTTTACAGTGAAAACAAGTTTATTCAACCTCTCCTAATAACAGACCCTCCAGATGAGGCAATATCCTGATAAATCTTATCTGCATGCGCATCCACCTCCTTCAATAGTGTGGCAACCAGAACTGAATGAAATATTATACAGCTGTAAGACAACTTGCCAAATTTTATATTCAACCCCTGATCAATGAAGGCAAGCATGCTGTATGCATTCTTGGCTACTTAAGACACCTGCGTTACCACTTGCAGGGATCTGTGAACCTGTACACCCAGTTCCCTCTATGTCAACATTCCTTTAAGAGTCATTTATTGTTTAATTTGTACCTGAATTTGATCTTCCAAAATGTAGCACCTCACATTTGTCCACATTAAACTCCATCTGTCATTTTTCTGCCAAAATCGACAATCTGTCTATATCCTGCTGTATCCTTTGACAATTCTCCTTACTATCTCCAACTTCATCAATTTTGGTGTCATCTGCAAACCTCCTAATCAAACTACCTACATTTTCCTCTAGATTGTTTATATATAGAGTCATAGAGGTGTACAGCACGGAAGCAGATCCTTTGGTCCAACTCGCCCATGCCGACCAAATATCCCAACCTAATCTTGTCCCATTTTTCAGCATTTGGCCATATCCCTCCAAACCCTTCCTATTCATATACTCATCCAGATGCCTTTTAAATGTTGCAATTGTACCAGCCAGCACCACTTCCTCTGGCAGCTCATTCCATACACACACCACCCTCTGCATGAAAACATTGCTCCTTAGGTCTCTTTTAGATCTTTCCCCTCTCACCCTAAACCTAGGCCCTCTAGTTCTGGACTCCCCTGCCCCAGGGAAAAGACTTTGTCTATTTATCCTCTCCATGCCCCTCATGATTTTATAAACCTCTGTGAGGTCACCCCTCAGTCTTCAATGCTTCAGGGAAAACAGCCCCAGCCTATTCAGCATCTCCCTGTAGCTCAAATCCTCCAAGCTGAAAATGTGTTGCTGGAAAAGCGCAGCAGGTCAGGCAGCATCCAAGGAGCAGGAGATTCGACGTTTCGGGCATGAGCCCTTCTTTTGGAATCCTGAAGAAGGGCTCATGCCCGAAAAGTCGAATCTCCTGTTCCTTGGTTGCTGCCTGACCTGCGCTTTTCCAGCAACACATTTTCAGCTCTGATCTCCAGCATCTGCAGTCCTCACTTTCTCTGCTCAAATCCTCCAACCCTGGCAACATCCTTGTATATCTTTTCTGAACCCTTTCAAGTTTCACAACATCCTTCCAATAGGAGGGAGACCAGAATTGCATGCAATATTTCAAAAGTGGCCTAACCAATGTCCTGTACAGCCACAACATGACCTCACAACTCCTGTACTCAATACTCTGACCAATAAAGGAAAGCATTCCAAACACTTTCTTAACCATGCTATATACCTGCGACTCTACTTTGAAGGAACTATGAACCTGCACTGCAAGATCTCTTTGTTCAGCAACACTTCCTCGGACCTTACCATTAATTGTATAAGTCCTGCTAAGATTTGCTTTCCCAAAATGCAGCACCTCGTATTTATCTGAATTAAACTCCATCTGTCACTCCTCAGCCCATTGGCTCATCTGATCAAGATCCCATTGTAATCTCAGATAACCTCCTTCGCTGTCCACTACACCTCCAATCTTGGTGTCATCTGCAAACTTGCTAATTGTACCCTCCTATGTTCATATCCAAATCATTTATATAAATGACAAAAAGTAGTGGATTCAGCACCGATCATTGTGGCACACCAGTGGTCACTGACCTCCAGTCTGAAAAACAACTCTCCACCACCACCCTCTTTCTTCTACCTTTGAGCCAGTTCTATATCCAAATGGTTAGTTCTCTGTATACCATGAGATCTAACTTTTAACTGGTCTCCCATGGGGAACCTTGTCGAATGCCTGACTGAAGTCCATGTCAATTATGTCCACCGTTCTGCCCTCAGGAATCCTTTGTTACTTTTTCAAAAACTCAATCAAGTTTGTGAGACATGATTTCCCACACACAAAGCCATGTTGACTATTCCTAATCAGTCCTTGTCTTTCCAAATATGTGTGGATCCTGTCCCTCAGGATTCCTCCAATAACTTGCCCACTACCAACGTCAGGCTCACTGATCTATAGTTCCCTGGCTTGTCCTTACCACCTTTCTTTAATAATGACACCACGTTAGCCAACCTCCAGGCTTCTGGCACCTCACCTGTGACTATTGATGATACAAATATCTCAGCAAGGGGCCCAGCAATCACTTCCCTAGCTTCCTACAGAATTCTAGGTTACACCTGATCAGGTCCTGGGGATTTATCCACCTTTATGCATTTCAAGACATCAAAAAACTCAAATTATTGAGACATGACCTTTTCCAAAGAAACCCATGCTGCCTATCACTAACAAGTCCATTCGCTTCCAAATGTGAATAAGTCCTGTCTCTCAATATCATCTTCAAGAGCTTCCCCACTACTGACATCAAACTCACTAGCCTGTAATTACTTGGATTATCTCTGTTTCCGTTAAACAAAGGCTATTCTCATGTCCTCTGGAACCTTGCCTGATACCAAAGAGGATGCGAAGATAAGGCCCTGTTAAGGCCCCAGCTATTCCCTCCCTTGCTTCCCATTTGAAAGTGGGAACTTGTCTATTTTAATGTATTTCAAGACACCCAACACTTCCTCCTTCATTATGTTGACCTGTCCGAGAGTATTCACACACCTTTGCCTAACTTCAGCATCTCTCACCTCCCTCATTTTGGTGAATACTGATGTAAGGTAGTCATTAAGGATATCACCTGTTTCCTTGGCTTCAAGCAACCTCCCTCCTTCATCCTTGAGTGGGTCAAATTTTTCCCTAGCTACCCGCTTGCATCTCATGTATGTATAAAATGCCTTTGGATTCTCCTACACCTTGCTGGCCAAGGACATTTCGTAGCTCACTTTAGCCCTCCTAACTTCCTGTTTGCACTCCTTCCTACTTCCTGTATATTGTTCAAGGATTTTGTATGTTTTTAGTTGCCTCAACCTTTGGTATGTTTTGTTTTGACTTCATTGGTAATTGACCCTGTCATCCAAGGTTCCCGAATCCGGCTATTTCTGTCCTTTATTTTTCAAAGAGCATGCCTGTCCTGTACTCTAAAGAACTGGCCCTTAAAATACCTCCCACATGTTGAATATTGAAGTTGCATTTCTTCCCTTCCTGCCATATACCTAAGTAGAAGAATATGTGGATCCATTTGCTGTGTCCTCCCTGCAAGTTAACTGCTTCTGAGCAATTAAATGTAGGCTTGCACCTCTATTTCCCAGTTTTGTATTTGTATGTCCAATTGTCGTCTTGTGAATGGACTTCCATCTTCTATGAACCAGAATGGATTTTATCTGTCCAACATCTAGGTAAATGCAGCAAAGAAGACTTTGTGTTTAACTTTGCTACTCTTGTGCTCAGTGGAATATGCTGTGTGTCAGCATGTAGTCCAGAAGGCTGATGAGCATGTATTGTATAAGACTGAAGTTCATACTACTAACCACGAGAAAAAGTCATGCTAAGTACATGAATAGACTTTACTCAATATGGTTACATTAATTACAAATTTTCCAATTTCTTCTGAGCATGATTTTTTTTATATGAAATGCTTTTTGAAACAGATCAATAACTTGTTGGATGGTCCTGGTTCTCTCTAAGTTTTCATTGTTTTTGCTGATTTTGCATTCACTACTGAACTTAGCTGGGATGACCAATGTGTACAAAGTTGGATGCTCTTGGCACTGAGCTGGGCAGCAGAGGATGTAAAGTGTCACGATCCTGTCCTATCAGAGCAGACAACATTTCGCCCTGAAAATGAATGAAGCCAAGATCGTACAAAATAAAGGGATTTTTTGTTTGAGTTTATAATCTGTCAGAATGTGTTGAGTGATCTTACAGATGAGTCTCCATCTATTTAACATCTGAGTGAACAACTCTTGCAATCCAAAGGTTTATAATCTAAGCATCTCCATTTTACAATGTAATATCAGTATGTGTGTGATCTATAATGGTTGGAAGTACAGGTGCCAAAACCAATTGTAAATTGATTTGTGTTCTGCAGTCACAGGGAATTTGATTAATAATCTAATCAACAAAGATTTTTGTAATGCCCTAAATTTAAATTGGAACCATTGTTGTGCAGTAACTGAATCAGTCAAATTCTGTTTTCATTACACAGGATTTCTGGTGTTGTGAGGAATATATTGAACGATTATGTCCTTGTTTCTGTGAAAAGTGCACTATGGTCCAATACACCGAATAGCTGAGGAGTCCAACTCAATCAGATGTACAGGAATTTGAAATGTTGCTAAGACTTCGAGAAATCTGCAAGTACTGAACACGCACACTGGACCTCCATGAACTGAATGTGTACACTTCTGTATCAAGAGTCGACAGGTTCACTCAGTATGCAGAATCTGAGCCGAACATGTAAGAACTTGGGGTGAAGATCCATAATTTGAGACACTGGGTATGCCCAATGGTTTGGAGCTGGGGTTCAATGCACGTGCCACAGTAATTAAGTTACATATCATGGTGCAAAACGTCCTTCTTTTGGTCCTCATCTTTCCCATCTTTCTGATTGTTGAGGGAATTTGACAATCCTCTTAAAAAGTTGAAGTCTAAAGCAGCTGCAAAATCTATATGCAAGAGTATTTACAGCAGTCATAAACTTCACGGAGCAGGTCTCAAGAGCGTACAGTTTACAATTGGATTTATGAGTTGTCCTTGGATCCTGTGCTGGAGGACTCCTACTTAGTCAAAACTACATTTGACCTGTTCGGTCACATTAATCAGTAAAGCAGTGCTCCTGATAATGTTCTTTAAATTTAGTTATAAACATTGCGTCAGGTGGTTAACTGGCTTGATGGAGTGCTAAAAGGGTGTTGAGCATGTTTATGCCATGAATGACTAAATTTCTCAGTGGTTCTTGCTGGGAAGTTTCATTTGATGGCAACAGTAGACTTGGCTGTGCTTTGTCTCCCATTGTCATAGTGGGAAGAGAGATTCATTTGAATATTCAGTGACTTTATGTGGAAGATAGTGTAGCCACAGAGCTGCAACCCAGCGTCAGTTTGGGGGTTGAGGGAACGTTTTCTTTTAAATGGGAGAAGGTGAATGATGACATAATTGGTAATATTCTTGGGTACTTTGTAATAGCCATAATCTGTGTGTAATACTGATGACCCCAAAGCAAGAACAGTAACAAGCTGTTTGGCCCAAGTTTCATGCCAGTGTTTGTCCTTCACACAAACCACCTTCTGAATTTCTTCAACTGACCCCGTCCACATATCCTTCTATTCCTTTCTCACTCGTGTTTATCTAGCTTCTTCATAAATGCATCTCTGCTCGTCATCTCAACCTCTTCCTTGGGTAGCAAGGCGCACATTCTAACACTGTGTTGTATCTTTTCCTCACTTCCCTGCTGGATTTTTGTTAGGGGTTATCTTATATTTATGGATCTTGGTTTCGCTGTCCCCTCCAAATCAAGGTTTGTTTTCCAAGTCCACTCTAACAAGCCCTTTCATAGTTAAAAAAACCTCATCAGCTCACCCCTTAGAGTTCTAATTTCGAGAAATCCCATGGAATGTTTTGGCTACCGGTATATAGTGTCAGTCTGAGTTGGCTATTTCTATTTTGTGATTG
Organism: Hemiscyllium ocellatum; assembly: GCF_020745735.1. Taxonomy (NCBI): domain Eukaryota; kingdom Metazoa; phylum Chordata; class Chondrichthyes; order Orectolobiformes; family Hemiscylliidae; genus Hemiscyllium; species Hemiscyllium ocellatum. The sequence continues at coordinate 3,959,423 of NC_083439.1, forward strand.
TTACTGTTGTCATGAATAACCATCCATCCTACCTAAATGTTGGGAGTTTCATTCTAGCCGTGCTGCTTTTTTTAAAGTAATTTTACTGCAATATTTTCCTTTGATACTGCATTATAGTTATCTCTGGTGTGTTGATATTATATTTGTCTCTGCAATTTGGTCATTTTGTAACATATTTGCAATATACGATTTGAAAAAATGTTTCACTTAATGATACCAGTGTACATATTTTTAGGAGTTGAAGTTGATACTTGTTAGAGTGGTCTGTGGGAGAAGATGCGTGGGAGTGTCAGTCCATGTTACAGGTTCCCCATACAGAAGGGGCAGAAAATTAATCTTGTGTTTTGGTTCCAGAACAATAATATTTTGTTAATCTTTCGCACGGATCATATGTTCTGCTAACTGCTCTTGTTAAGGAACCTAACAAGACATGACAGAACGTATATCTTGTAGTTTTATAATAAGGCAAGTCATTAGTAAAATTTGATAACTGTGTATGGTAAAACTTTACCCGAGATTCATGGAAATTTTCTAATGTGGGCTTCATTGTACTCTGAATTCTTCACTCTAAATTTTTCTGTTACTAGGTTTCACACCACGTGACTTGACTTGTTTCTGTATCGTGCTGTTCACCTATTCATTCCCGATGTCAAAATAAGCAGCACTCCTGGCCTGCACTATTTTGTTACATTGTAAGTAAAATTAAATTATCTAATTTTTGCTCACGTGAATCACTCTTAAGTGTCACAATAGCTGAAAAAAACATATTTAGAGTCAGAGATGTACAGCACAGAAGCAAATCTTTTAGTTCAACTTATGCATTCTGACCAAGTATCCTAAATAAATCTAGCCCCCTTTGTCAGCGTTTGGCCCCTATCAAGTTTCACAATATCCTTCCCATAGCAGGGAGACCAGAATTGCATGCAGTATTCCAATACTGCCCTAACCCGTATCTTGTACAACTGACCTCCCAGCTCCTATACTCCATTTACTGACCAATAAAGGCAAGCATACCAAATGCCTTCTTAACTAAACTACCTACCTTTGATGCCACTTTCAAAGAACTATGAACCTGCATTCTTTATTCAGCAACACTCCCCAGAGCTTATCATTAAGTTTATAAGGCCTACCTGATTTGTCTTTCCAAAATGCAGCTCCTCACATTTATCTAAATTAAACTCCCATCTGCCACTCCTTGGCCTATTGGCCCATCTGATCAAGATTCCATTGTACTCTGAGGTAACCTTCTTTGCTGTCCTCTACATCTCTAATTTTGGTGTCATTTGCAGATTTACAAGCCATACCTCCCACGTTCACATCCAAATCATTTACATAAATGATGAAAAGTAGTGGATCCAGCACTGACCCTTGTGGTATACCACTGATCACAAGCAATCCAAAAAGCAACACACCATCAACACCACCACCCTCTGTCTCTATCTTTGAGCTAGTTCTCAGTTCTGTATCCAAATAGCTAGTTCTCCCTCTATTCTGTGTGATCTAACCTTGCTAACCAATCTACCATGAGGCACCTTGTAGAAGTAATACTGCCTAATTATTCTGTTGCATAACTTCATCAAATTAGGAGTGTTTAATATTAATAAAATTGTCTTTCCCAGTTGGTATGTTTTTCAGATTCAGTTTAATAATTTTAATTGTTTGATTGTCTCTTTTGAGAGTTGACCTTGACATAGTGTGGTATTGAGTTCAAGTCTTGTACTTGTGTAGAATTAATTATGTTTACAGCACAAAAGCAGGTCATTTGACCCAACTATTTTCAGTTGTATTTGTACTCTGTACAAGAGTTTTAAGGTGAAAATGCCCCAAGTGAACAGAATTTTATATCTTTGTCTACATAGTTGCCAGTGGCTTAATTTCACAGCAGAACTGACCATTGCTTACCATAAATGGCACAGTTTCTTGTTGCTTGAGTTACATGGATGTTTCATAGGCAAAGGGAATGTGCTTGGTGCTTTTATCAAATTTGGGTTCAAATGTATTGGGTAGGGGGTAGGAAGAGTTGAGCAAAGGAGGCATTTCTGTGAATTGAAACTGTGGTTAATTTTTCTGCTCAGTTGAGAAACCTTCACCAAAAATAGCAGCATTTTCAAATGTTCATCCACAAAATGTGTACATCTCTGGTAAGACCATCATTTATTGCCCCCCAAATGTCCTTGAGAAGGTGATGGTGAGCTGCTTTCTTGAACAGCTGCATTTTTCTTTGGAATGGAGGGAGATGTAGTTCCAAGTCCAGCTGACTGGGCCTTTTGTGGAGGGGGTGTTTTCTGATGTAGATGTATCCCCTTGTTCTTTTAGATGCTACAGGTTGCTGCTATGGAATAGGCCATTGAAAGAACTTTTGATAAGTTGTTGCATTTCATATTGTGGGTGATGGACAAGCTTTAGCAAGTCAGATGATGTGTTATTTACAACATTACCAACAGATTCTCGCCTGCTCTTGTAGGTACAGAATTTATATGACTGTCCCAGGTCAGTTTCTCTTCCATGGTAACTCCTAATTTGATAATGAGGGATTTAATTATGGTAATGGCATTGAGTGTCAAGGGAAGATGGATAGAATTTCTCTTGTTGGAGCTGGTTATTGGCACTTATATACCTTATTTGCTGCTTAGGGACTCAAGCCCAGATATTGTCCAGGTCTTGGTGTATATATGAAGGGGCTATTTCAGTCGCAGATGGTGTTGGATGTTGTGCAATCATTCATGAACATCCCCACTTCTGATCTTTTGTTGGAGGGATGGTCATTGAAGCAGCTGAAGATGTTTGAGCCGAGCACACTATCCTGAGGAACTCCTAGCCTCTAAAAGACACAACTATTTTTCTTTGCTTGGTGTGACTTCACCCAGCAGGGAGAATTCCCCCAATTCCCCGTACTTCAATTTCTCCAGTGTTTCTTCATGCCATACTCCCTTCAAAGGCTGCCCTGATGGTGAATAGTAGTGCTTTACCTCTGTCATTCAGCTTGTTGTCTGTGTTTGGGCAGAAACTGCGTTGACACCGGGAGTTGAATGGCCTTGGTGGAAATTGCAGAACACTGCCATCTTCCCAATTTTTGTTTAGCTTATCTGTGGCTTCAGCTTGTACGATAATGAAATGGGAGAAAGGAAACTTGAACAAGGATGATTAATCGTCTCAAAAAATTGAACATTTATTGAAACAATATTTTTTGCAATGGTGATGGAAATGGGTCATGTATTTGACAAGTTGAAAGTTATATACAGTACTCCAACTGTAAGGGCTAGTCTCTAATGTGCAAAATAAGTCTCCAGTGCAGAAAATGGACCTGCTTTGATTTGCACATGATCAGTATGCAATTTGACTGCTGTAATTACCAAACTGTTGTTTCCTAATGCATCTCAATTCTGATGGTGACCCCATTCTGCCACTTATTTTCAGGAACTTAATTTTCAGCACCCTCTTGTATTCAATCACTTGCCTTATATATTTTCAATATGTCATGAATTTTTTGTTGAATATTTTGTAGCTGATCTGTACATTATTTTTGTATTCTTTACTTAAATAGAGTACTTTGTTAATGGAGTCATGTGGCTTTATTTTATTGGGGAAATAGTTGTGTGTTGATTTTGGGAGTGATTTATTTTGGCTATTACACCAGTACTATTCAATTCTTGTTCTGTGACTCTAGTTGCAAACTAGAAAAGGATTAAAGATGTAATGATTTTGATAGGCTGCTAACTTTAATGTTAGTGTTCATCATGTTAAAAATTTGGCATAAATGTGAAATCAGATTTTGTTTGATGTATTAACCAATTCTCATAAGTCCACTGTACCTATTTTAGTATACAGAAAATCTGATCCAGCTGTTTCATCATTTGAATGTACTGTAGAGTTCTCTTTAGATGAGGAAACAAGCGTGTTTGTTATTCATGTGTTACCTTTGGGCTGAAAAGAGAACTGCAGAATCAGACTTCCAGCAGCTGAAATCTAGTTGTACATCAAGTCTATTTTTCAGCAAAATAAAATCTTAAAAATGAGCTATACTCTTATGTTTAATAATATCAAGAGATTCTCCATTGTCTCCTTTCCTGCATGAGTTTAGTGTAGGGGGCAAGAATGATCTTAATGGTCCATTTCGATAGTTCTAACTTAATGTTCACAGGTTCCATGCTGATTTTTACATGGGATGGTCAACTGGTTACTTTTGTATGTTTTGTATTGATTGACAATTAAGTTTGTTTTCCTATTCCTGCAGTTGTTCATGTGACACCTTTTAAGAATGAGGCTGAGAATGCGAAAGCCTTCTCAGCAAACCAACCCTGTCCATGCATCACGACCAGACAAGAAACGCAAGCGCTCAGATGTAGATGATTCAATACCTATTATGGGGGCAAAACCACAGAAAAAGGAAACTGGTTTGCTCTCATCAATTAAAAGACTTATTCGAGGAACTGCTACAAAGGTATGGAAATCACATAGCTGTGGGTGTTGTTACTGAATATCAGAATTGTGTTTTGTAAACAGACTGACATAACTGAAATTAACCACACTTTACACTGGAGCTCTGCAGACATTCAGAGTGTAAGAAAGAAATCAGAGGAGGAAAAGAATGGCAAGGACATTAAGATACATGTAGCTTGAGATGTACTAGTGCTGTATTCATTTGTCTTTGCTGCATGATCTTAAATGCTCTTCTGTTCTGATGATTTTAACCTGGTTACTTGCCCCTGTCTGGAGATTAAATAAACTGGAGATTAACTACATTTGTTTTATTTTTAGTGCAGTATGATCTTTGTCAACCAATATGGACACATTAGGCTGAACAGTCTCCTATGCTTTAAACATTAGACTTTGGGAAAACTTCCTAGTGCTTTGGAAGGAAATAAGTTTGCTTTTTCTTATCCTTAATTGTTGTATGCTTTGCCGTTGCATTAAAGTGTTAAGATGCTCTGTCATTCATTCAGACACTTGGCCAAAACCATAATAAATTTGCTTTTTGTTACTTTACTTGTTTACTGCAATATGAACGTTTTGGCTTTAGGGATTGGAAACCTTTCAGTTTGGCTTCTCAGGGTCAGTGGTGCCCAGAGCTTTTCTGACCCAGTCAAAAATGCTTCTTCTGACAGAAAAAGAAATTGAATATTTCCTCTTCCTGTACCAAATGTTGTGATTTTTATCAAGGTCTTTCCAAAATATTACCAATTAATTGATATTTTGAACTGTAGTTTCTGATCCACTAGCAACCAGGTTGGATTTTTTAAAAAATCGTGTGGGACTCTTACCGTTATGCAATTCAGATAATGAGATACAATATTTACTCAGGACTCTTACCATTATGGTAAGAGTACTGAGTAAATATTGTATCTCATTATCTGAATTGCATTTGGTCCCAAGTCTCAAAAGAAGAAAGCTCACCCTAAACTATGGTCTGTCATTGGTACTTGAATTAGTGGTGCTGGAAGAGCACAGCAGTTCAGCAGCATCCAAGGAGCAGCGAAATCGACGTTTTGGGCAAAAGCCCTTTATCAGGAATAAATCTTTTATTCCTGATGAAGGGCTTTTGCCCGAAATGTCAATTTCACTGCTCCTTGGATGCTGCTGAGCTGCTGTGCTCTTCCAGCACCACTAATCCAAAATCTGGTTTTCAGCATCTGCATTTTTACCTGTCATTGGTACTTGCCTAGTAGGTACTATCTGCCATCTTAAGGTGAATTGAAAAAAAGAATTCAACCAATTGATGACCATTATTATATGCCATGTACACAGCTCAAACGGGAGAAAGTGAGGACAGCAGATGTTGGAGATCAGAGCCAAAAATTGTGGTGCTAGAAAGGCATAACTGGTCAGGCAGCATCCGAGGAGCTGATGAAGAGCTTTATGCTCGAAACATTGACTCTCTTACTCCTTCGATGCTGCCTGACCGGCTGTGCTTTTCCAGCACCACACTTTTTGACTCAAACTGGGGAGAGTCCGAATTAATGCCTGGATAATCTGATTTATGTAAAATCATATTTTAAGAGTTCCTGATAGCTTTACAGATTGAGAAATTTGAGGCATTATTCTCTTCATTTCGACTCCCACTACACCTCATAATTCATTATCTGTCTGCAAGGAATAAGCTGGTTTGTAGTGGAAATATAGCACTGAGATAGAAACTCAGCATTGGGCATGTTCAATAATAGTGATGGTCAAATGGCCTATTCTTGCTCCTTTTTTTATATTTTTAAATCTGTTGTTTGGCTGTTGTATTGACAGGAGGTTAATGCAAGCTAAGGTGAAGTCTTCCATTAAGAACAGTAAAGATATTACTTTGATTTAAAAATAACATGAATTTGATGATTGTTATACGATGCTCTAAGATGTACAAATAATGTTATTGTGCAAAGTGATTATATTGCATGCTGCGTGAAGAATTTGGTTTAATGATAGAATGAAAAGTCAGTTCCAGAAACTAGACTTTGGTTGCCTAGTAATATTGCAATTCTAAAGCAAAAAGCCATTGATTAAAGTTCGTTGAATGTCATGAATTTCTTATTTGGACAGCTTAACTTAACACATTTCTCTTGCAGGATTTTGATTAGGGTTGAGCATTGCACAAACTAACTGGAACTGAGATTGTCATTTTTAAAAACCTCTTATTGGAAAAGATTTATTTGGAGAACAGTTTCATAAATTGGCATTAAAGTCTTAAAGGAACAATGAAGCATAAAGCAATGAAATCTTTGATCTGAGTACCTTCTGGTATTGACCAGCTTATAGCTATATTTAATCAGCCTGTTCCGACACATTATGACACTCCTCAGGAATAGGTGTGACTGGAACCTGGGATTCTACAACAGTCCTTTGACCTACTTAATACTTTGATTCAAAACCTTGGAATTCAATCAATACTTTTTTATTAGGTTTTATATATGAATGCTTTATTGGATTGTTGAGATGAAGGATTTAATCAATTTAATAAAATGAAATGCTGTATTAATGTTTCTGTTAATGCTGTACATTTCAGTGTGCATATAACTACTTAAAAGTTTGCATAAAACTGCAATGTTTAATAAAGGCACATTGATACTGATTGTCCTGTTACAGTTCTGTTTAATACAACTTTGCTTTTGCAGAAAAACTAGATTCCTCCCTCACTTTCCTGCTGTTGTAGGAGAGGGAAAGATAATTATCATCATTGTGTTCTCCCCAGTGTGGATATAGGCCATTTGGCCCAACAAGTCCACACCGACACTATGAGCAGAATCTTACCCAGACCCACCCCCCCCCCCTCCCTCCCTATCATATCTCCGCATTTCCCATGGCTTATGCACCTAACCTACCCAGCCCTGATCACTATGGTTCCTAATCTGAACTTTCACATCTTGGGACTGTTGATGGAAACTGGAGCATGTGGTGGAAACACACACAGACAGAGAGAACATGCAAACTCAATACAGACAGTCGCCCGAGGTTGGAATTGAACCCGGGTTCCTGCTGCTGTGAGGCAGCAGTGCTAACCACTGAGCCACAGTGCTGCCCTTTGAGACACCGTGCTGCCCTTAGTCTTGAGCTGTAGTCTCAAAAACCTATCATTCACTGGCCATGAGTTGCCATTCTGTTGGAGATGGCTTAGAAATCCAGAAAATATCTTGAAGAATACATGTTGGCCTAAGGGACAGTATGGAATAGTTTAAAATCTTAATTATTTGGAGCAAATATAGTGAAGTGTTCAGAAGTTGGGAAATTTGACACTCTTTGAATACCATAAGTGTCTATGATTTTGCAGTTGCTTTGGACTTAACAAAGGAACCAGTGTGTTCATGTGAGAAGTGCATTTTGAATAAAGTATCAAAGGCACTAAAATGAACGTATATTCAAACGTTATTTTGATGTCCAATCCACAGGCAGAAGCAGAGAATCCTCCGAAAAAAAAATGTAGACTTGATTGTGACCTAGATGATAATATGATCACATCAACACCTCATTCTGGCCCAAAACCCAACAAACCAATCTCCAGAGTAAGGCGGAAAAGTCAGATGAATGGAGGTCAGTGGAGACAATTTCTGTCATTTGTTGTATAGCAATCTTCTTAGAGACTGAACTTTTAAGAAGAAAATCTTACAGTTGCGACTTGAAACGGTTACATGGTAAGATTTCATGTTTTAAGACTTATACTGTAACAAAAAACTATTTGTAGACAACTTCTGCTTTAAATCACAAAGTAGAACATTCCTTTACTTACCAAAACCAAAAATGTACTTTGTATGCATATTTTACACTCTCCTTCTAAGTAGGTATTCAATTCTGGAAACAAACTCATTGTTTTTTAGCACCCAACAGTTCTTTCTGTTCTTCTCATACCTCAGCTTGAATGTTTTTAATCTCAGAACTATCTTTCACAATGAAGTTTTATTTTGTTGCAAGTTTTCTTTTTCGAAGTCCAGAGAATTTTTTAAGCCTTGTTTCAATGCTTCGTGAATTTGGTCTGTTCAAGCACGAGCTACCATCTGCAATACTGAATGGTGACGAGAAACGGTTTGCTGCTTATAACTGCTGTCTCTCTCATTGTTTGAGGTTTCAAAGATATCTTAGAATCCCTTCCCATTTCAAAGCCCATCTTTGTGGCAGCATGAACCACATGTCATTGCCTCCATCTGTCTTGTATTTACCATCCAGTAAAACGGTCTGAGTCCCCTTTAATTTCTAATAATCAAGCCACCTAAGTTTATTGTAAGACAGGCTTCAAAACAGGCCACATGACTCTTTGCATTCTACCTTCAGTTAAAGACACAATCCCAAAGCATCATAATCTTAAGACCTCATTAATGTACCATTTTGAAATGTGTACATTAATTTCAGATGCCATTTGAGAGCCATCCTTCTGCATGATGCGCTGAAGAATGATTTACAAAGTTAAAGGTATTCCTAAATATTTCTAGCATAGAAGCTGGTCATGAGGTCCCAAAGGAGCATGTCAGTTTTTAGATTCTACACAAGTCTTTTCTAAACCTATCAATATATTGCTCTATTTCTTCCACCTGCATGATTATCCCTTAAACAATTATATGCTATTTGCCAAAACTATGCCTTGTGGTAGCGAGTTCTATATTTTGACTATTCTCTGGTTAAAGAAATTTCTCCTCTCCACTGGATTCATTAATAACAGTGACAGCTTCTTTGGAAGTTGAAACAGCATCTTGACAAATCATCTCTTTTAAAGGAAGTAGACATTGATTAGGAGAATTTCTATTGGTGGAAGCTATTGCATTTTTAAAATATTTTAAGTTATAATCTCTTCAATTTTTATTATTTTATTTATATTCTTTTACATTCTATTTGATTTGTTCTCATTAAAATGAAAAATGAAACACTTCTCACTTTAAGCATTCAACTTCAAGATTGAGGAGCTCCTGTGTCATTATAATACTGGGTATTTGTAAAGCTCACCTTAGTAGAAAATTTTTATTCTTCCAAAAATAGAATTATTTCTAACTTCAGAAGATCTTCACTCTCAAAGTCGCATCCATTTTGCATTTTAGTTACCATATGTTCCCTGTTAAACTTACCACGTTACATTTGAGTGTGATGCATTTGCTCCCTATTCTGTGATATATGTTTTTGGGAGGCACTTTAATATTGTATAGCAATCAGAAAAGATTGTTCTGAAGCATCTAAAGAACTATGCCAATACCTTGAACAAATGGCATCTGATGGGGCTAATTTGCACAGCTTAAATCAAGGCAATTGACAGCAAATCCATTTATAAGTTAAAACCAGTGGAAGGTCAGATAGTCTGAGAAAATTAATGTAGAGTCCAATAAGGCAAGAGCAGCCTCTTGAGCCCTGTACAGTGAAAGATGTGTAAATGTTTTACTGCACTTGGAGGTAGGTAATCAAACTCTTTCTTAAGAATGAGGTTGAGAGAAGATGTACAATACTTGAATTGCATGCACTTGGGAAAATTTTCAAGTAGTTTAAATGAATACTTGCTGAGCATGACCTCAAATGAACCCTTAAGGGGGGAATTAAGCAAAAATATCCTTTAAATTTGTAGTTTCGGAATATATATTTGTTGTTCATGTTATATGTTCTGTAGATTATACAATCAGTGTAACTTAGTAACTTCAGCAGTAGTTGGGATAATTGACAAAAAGTGGAAAAAAATTTAATGGTACCTGCAACATGTATGAAACCAGAGTGTTTAATCAGGTCATATGTTGGCTTAGACATAACAAGATTGTGCTGTCACGTTCTCCTCCTTCAGGTACCTGCCTTATTGTAATATTTTTATTAAGCGATCATTTTACTTTCCTGAGCAAACAACCTTCTACTTTCCAAGAAATAAAAACACACTATACAGAATTTTCAATTATAAATCCTGCTTTATTAAGAGATGCTAAGAGGGCTAGATGTTTTCAATGAGTCAATATATCTTGAACAGGATTTGAAACAAAAGCTGACCTCTGAGAAATGAAGGAATAAGCATTCAGATAATCTGTGTGTTAACTCACCACTGTGAATAACTGCCCCACAACCAATGTAGTCCGATCAGTAAAAAGGTTTTCCTACCCTTAATGCTGAATATAAAGAGCAGTGTAGAGTATTTGATTCCAATTCTTGTTTATAAATCCACCAGCCTTGGAACTTAACTTTGCTGGATATTTTACTCGAGCAAGTTTGTTCTGTGTAAATATTTTCTCTTTCATTTCAGTGATGCTTAAGGTGCTGTTAAAAGTGAGCTATATGCGTTGTAAGCAAGCTTGTACCCAATTGGACTACATAGGCTGTTACCACATGGACTGCAGCAGATCAAGAAGGCAGCTCACCAACACCTTCTCAAGGGCAATTAAGGATGGGCAATAAATGCTGGCCTTGTCAGCAGTGCCCACATCCTGTGAGTGAATACATGAAAAAATAAATTTGAGCAATATCGATCTAAATCCAACAGATTTTCCATAGTTTTTGGAGGTTTCTGTGTTTTCTCTCATTTGATGCAATGTGGATAGGAGAAATCTTAGAGGCAATTCCTGACTATGTTTTCCTCTCAAAATAATGAGGGTAAGAAGTGTTTTAGTTGGAAAGCTTTCAATTTGGTTCATAAATGCAAACGAATTCAGGGTCTCTGATTCCATTTTAAACATTTTTATGGTGATTTTTTAAATGGACCATTCATAGTTTTCTTATTCCTCAGTGAGTATTGTGTACCTTCCCTTGATTATTCTGTAAAGTTTAATCCGTGGTATGTAAAACTGGTTGGCATCCTTTAGCATTGCTCATGACGAAAGATAAAAATAAGTCTTCCCTCTTTCATTTCCATTCTTTTTACCCTGTTTATATAAAATTTCACTCTTTCTCTACCCTTCACCATAAGCCTTCCTGGTTTTTCCTCTCTGCTTTACTGTGCCTTGCACCTTTCCTTTGCTATGTCGCCAATTCTCTTTGCTTTTTGTGCATAACTCTTAGTGATAGATCAGCTTTCGTTGTAATTATTCCACATATACAAACTGCCAAATGATGCATTATTCCATATACCAGGTCAGACAAGTAATTTACCTCCCGTGTGGCATCTGTCATAATTAGGTAATGAGTTTTGGATTTAGGGATAGTTACCTACCGTTTTCAGTGCTTGCTGTTGTGTCGACCAAAAGTCTGGGGATGGTTGAGCCATGGTATAAAGAATTCTCTACATCCTTCCCTGCAGACATTGCTGAGATTTCTGTTTGAAAATGTTTAAGCCCGTCAGACAGCATGCAGCCTAGCTCTTCAGTGCTCTGTTTCTGAGGCCAAGCCACATTGGAGTGGGTGATAGTTTGAGAAAGTTGGGATCTGACACGGACAGGTGGGCCACATGTGAATGTTGTGGGTGCTAAGTATTTATGCAGGATTGGAGCAGAGAGCGCGAGCAAAAGTCTGAACATTTGGAATGGAGATGTGAACTAAATTAAGATGTATTAATGACAGTGTGCATTTAACTAATTTATAACTACATCAAATGCAGTCATTAGATAGTGTTCATTCAATAGTGGTCAGGGTGCTGACATTGTGATTGGGTGTTGTTGTAGAATTGCTTTTTAGGAGAATGTGCGATCAGTTCAGTCTCAAACAATGTGATTGATTAGAAAGATACTGAATGTTGTTACAAGGCTTTGATAGGCATCTGACTGTATGATTTGTAGGGAATATTTTACTATGATGAAGATGCTATATAAATCTGTATTGCTGTTATAGCCCAATAAAACTTTTGGTTTTACAGAATTCTGTGCTTCTCCAGATATGTTGTAAAATGGATTTGCATGGAACAGCGAATCTTACACTCTGAAGTAATAGTGACCGCTGTGGACATGACAAAATATTGTGCAAGTTTAAACTATACAATGTGCCACCTTTCTTTCCTCCTCTCTCCCTACCCTGAAACATATACTTTATTTTGACTTGTGGAAGACTGAAGCAGCATTACACTTTCATTAATCATTTACTTCTGTGCAATGTTCGCATCAAATTTTAAAGTCTATTTATTTTTTTTAGAGACGATAGGCTACAGCAGTAAACAAAATGGGAAACTACCGATTGTTAATGATGTGGTCAGCCCTCCACGAACTGCCTTATTGGGAACTATCTTTTCTCCTGTTTTCAGTTTCTTCTCACCAGCAAACAAAAATGGTAAAGTATGAAATTAAATACCTATGACCAAAGCAGATGGGCATTTGTAAAATTTTTATCCACTGATGTAAATTATGTGATGTAGTGTGTTTGTGCGTTTTTGTTTTAAGATGCCTTGATAAGGTCAGCAAAGACATTGGTTAGCTCAGTTGGCTGGATCATTGGTTTGCAGAATGGTGGTAACAGCACGAGTTGATTTCCCACATTTCCTCAACTTCTCCCTTCACCTCAGGCATGGCAGCCCTCAGGTTAAGCCACCAAAGTCATCTCTCTCTCTGTCTAATGAGAGTCCTGTAGTCCAATTGAACTAGAGCCACTTTAATGTCAACAAACTGCACATATTTATTTGACTGAATTTGATATGGTATGCTTAATTATTTACTGTATTGAAATCATACAGTATTGAAGATGGCAATTTGGCCTGTCTTGCATGCAACAGCCCCTGAATAAAGAATTGTCTCTTCATTTTCTGTCATTCTTTTGCAACTTATTTTCAATTATCATAAACTTGTCAGAAGAAATGTTTCATCCTTAATTGATCTATCAAACTACTCACAATTTAATATTCAAAATCATTGGTGGGTGATATATTTTCTGGTGTGGCGGTGCTGGTAAAGGTAAGATTGAGGGAAGCTGTGATAAGATAAAGAGGGGAATTTATGTGACAATATGGGTGACTGCAAGGCAAAAGTGAGTGTTGTAGGGTAAGAAAGGAACAAAACTTAAGTCTGGAGGAAGCCATCCAGAAACAAAGTAAAGCAGAGAATACAAGGAAAACAAAAAGAAAGTTGGAATGACAATCTGAAATTGTTTAGTTCGTTGTTGACTCTGGAATGTGCTAAAGTGCCAAATCAAAAGATCAGGTCTACTTTCTCAAGCTCATGTTGAACAATATTGGAGGCCGAAGTTGGGAGTGTGCAGAAAATATTTTCTGTTGTTGGACTTTGTTACTGTGTCTTTGTGGATAATAGAAAGCCTTATCTTACCTCTCTAACGTTGTCTTGAAGGCGCTTTAAAATGCTGTGACTTATGTTAGCAAGCATGTCAGCTTCACAGGTAGCAATATCCTGTAAAGTACTGAGGGATAAGTACCCAACTTGACTTTTAGATGTCAAAGATGGATTTTTTTTCAAATGGAGCTTCTTTGAATCTGTCATGGAATCAGTTCTTGCAAAGACCAGTGCATGTGACAGACTTCCATAATGAAATGTCAAGCCTGATTATGTTCTCCCGTCATGAAATGAAACTTCTGATCTGGAGGGAAAAGTGCTATTAGCAAACTATAGTTTTCCTAATATTGTTTCTTTCTATAGCCCTTCTGGCTGCAATGCTTTGGTGAATATGCATAATTTCAAAGGGTGATGATGAATGCACTTCGGTGAATGACCCTTTCATTAAGTAATATGATTTTATACTTATGAATATTTACAGGAACATCGGGTTCTGACTCTCCAGGTCAGGCAGTAGAGGCTGAAGAAATTGTTAAGCAACTGGAATTGGAACAGGTGGATGAGATCACAACAAGTACAGCAACGTCGGCCACTGGAGGACTGTATTCTGGCCAGGCAGTGACAGCGCAATCACATTTGTCTCCTGACAGCAGTTCAGATAATGTCGAGGATGAAGTCACCAATGAACTTCATCCGATGCCAGGTACATTAACTAGTTAATTTAATAGTTCTTTGTTTTGCAAATTCTCTTAACGAATGAGCCTTTTAATCTGCAGGTAAATTGTCGTGGGACGTAAATCATACTCTGCATGTCTACTTCAGAAATCTAGAGATACCAGACTATGTCATTATGATCTCAAGCTCTTTTCTGTGGGAGATCAGCCATATTCTTAAATGATTGAATTTTCTATAAAATGGCTATGAAAGCAGACTTTACACTAAGTTAAAGTCAGTAGTTAGTTGAATTCCTTCACTAATGAAGGGCATTGACATTTAATTTAGTTTTTTCAGATTGTAAGTTCCCACTAGCCATGTTTAATAAAGCAGTTTAATGGTTCTAGCCATGCTGTGTCAGTGTTACTTATTAGTAATTTTAAAAAAACACACTGGCTGACTCAGTAATAAAAGTTTATTGCATTTTGCAGATTGCCTATATCCTTTATTTTAAATTTGATTCACTGAGATATGATAAAACTCATCATTATACATCAGGATTATAAACTACGTAGAAATCCATGAGTTTATGTTTGTCTGAACTACTTTGCACACCTTCATTCCGAGAGATCCTGAGCCTATCTTACAGAAGTGGTCACAGTTAAGAATTGAGACTTGAGAACACTGAAGTGTGCTGATCAAGGATCTGCTGGAGCTTAACCCATTAAAATTGTACATTTTTAGAACAACAATCATGTTTTATGTTTTTAAAATAGTTTTGGGTTACTTGAACTGCTTCTGATAGGGAACTGATCTTAAGTGAAATAGGAATGTAGCCATCAGTGATTAATCTGTCCTTCAGATCCCACCACTAGTCAAGCTGATGGTCAGTTGTCAACAGTGAATTGGAATTGTTGTGGATCTTTCTACCTTATATGTTAGATTGCCAGATCTGCCATGCAAAATTGACACACTTCAATTTAATTCAGCTCAGTCACAGAGACTTTCCCTATCTTCTACCACATCCAGAAAGTAGGATAAAATTATATAAAACAGAAGGAAGGAGACCATTTGACTTAGAGTCATATGGAATTGTAGAGTCCTACAGCACAGAGACAGGCCCTTCGGTCCAAACTGGTCCATGTTGACCAAAATGTCTGTCCACACTAACCCCATTTACCTGTACTTGGCCCATATCCTTCCCCTAATCCCTTCCTATCAATGTAATTGTCAAAATGCCTTTTAAATATACCTGCCTCAACCACTTCCTTTGGCATTTCATTCCATGTGTGTACCACTCTGTGTTAAAAAAAGTTGCCCCTTAGATTCCCTTTTATTCTTTCCTCTCCAAACTTAAACTCATGTCTTCTCATCCTCAATTCCCCAACTCTAGAAAAAGACTGAATCATTCACCCTATCCATGCCTTTTATGATCTCATACATTTCTACAAGGTCTCCCCTCAGTCTCATCAGCTGTAAAGGAAAAAGTGCTAGCTTGTCCAACCTCTCCCTCTAGCTCGGACCCTGAGTCCTGGCAGCATCTTTGTAAATTTCTTCTGCACTCTTTCCAGTTTAATAACATCCTCCCTACAGCAAGGTGACCAAAACTGAACATAGTTTGGGAGAAGATTTGTAGCTCGGGTGCTCGTTGTTGTAGTTCTGTTCGCCGAGCTGGGAATTTGTGTTGCAGACGTTTCGTCCCCTGTCTAGGTGACATCCTCGGTGCTTGGGAGCCTCCTGTGAAGCGCTTCTGTGATATTTCCTCCGGCATTTATAGTGATTTGTACCTGCCGCTTCTGGTTGTCAGTTCCAGCTGTCCGCTGCAGTGGCCGGTATATTGGATCCAGGTCGATGTGCTTATTGATTGAATCTGTGGATGAGTGCCATGCCTCTAGGAATTCCCTGGGTGTTCTCTGTTTGGCTTGTCCTATAATAGTAGTGTTGTCCAAGTCTCAACTCCCATTCCTAGACGTGATGGTACAGAGAACACCGAACGGAGAATTCACCACAAAGGTATACAGGAAAGTCACACACACAGACCAAGTCCTAAACTACGAAAGCAACCACCCCAACACACACAAAAGAAGTTTCATCAGGACACTGTTCAAAAGGGCCACAACACACTGCAGTACACCAGAACTGCAAAAAGAGGAAGAAGAACACCTCTACAATGTATTCGCCAAAAACGGATACCCGCGCACTTTCATCAATAGATGCCTAAGGGAAAGACAATGGAATGAGGACATGCCACAACCCAAAGGACTAGCCACACTACCATACATCAAAAACATTTCTGAACTGACAGCCAGACTACTGCGACCACTAGGACTCATAACAGCATACAAACCAACAACCATTCAGACAACAACTCACCAGGACGAAGGACCCGATACCCAGCATGAGCAAAACCAATGCAGTGTACAAAATTCCATGCAAGGACTGCACAAAACACTACCAATGACAAACAGGAAGACAGCTAACAGTCCGCATCCATGAACACCAACTAGCCACGAAACGACATGACCAGCTATCCTTAATAGCCTCACACTGAGATGACAAACAACATGAGTTCGACTGGGACAACACTACTATTATAGGACAAGCCAAACAGAGAACAGCCAGGGAATTCCTAGAGGCATGGCACTCCTCCACAGATTCAATCAATAAGCACATCGAACTGGACCCAATATACCGACCACTGCAGCGGACAGGTGGAACTGACAATCAGAAGCGGCAGATACAAATCACTATAAATGCCGGAGGAAACATCACAGAAGCGCTTCACAGGAGGCTCCCAAGCACTGAGGATGTCACCTAGAAAGGGGACGAAATGTCTGCAACACAAATTCCCAGCTCGGCGAACAGAACCAAACAAAACTGAACATAATGCACCAAGTGTACCTCACCAACATCCTGTATAACTGCAGCATAACTTCCCACCTTTTATACTCAGTCACTGGCTGGTGAAAGCCAGTGTGCCAAAAGACCCCTTCACTATTCTGTCTACCTGTGACTCGACTTTTAGGCAATTGTGAACCTGAACTCCCAAGATCTTCTGTTCCAATACATTCCTTAAGGCCTTACCATTCACCATATAATTCCTATCTTGATTTGACTTGACAAAATGCAAGACCTGACACTTATCTATATGAAACTCCATTTGCCACTTTCTATCCCACTTTCCCAGCTGATCAAGATCCTGCTGAAATTTCTGCTAACCTTCCTCACTGTCCACAATACCGTATATTTTAGTGTCATCTGCAAACTTATTAATCATGCCTTGTATGTTCTCATCCAAACCATCGATATAGGTAACAAACCTTAATGGGCCCAGGACTGACCAATGAGGCACTCCGATAGTCACAGACTTCCAGTCAGGCAACCAACCTTCCAGTATTACCATCTGCTTCCTACCATCAAGCAGATTGTGTATCCAATTTGCCAGCTCACCTGGATTACATGTGATCAAAAGTTCCAGAGTAGTCTACCATATTTAACATACCATGCCATCTCTTTCCCGCTCCATTATTCATTCAGTTTCTTAGATTGCTCTACTTATTTCCTTTCTATGTGTATATCCAATTCCTTCCTGAAAGACAGAGTTGAATTTGCTTCAGGCATTGTGTTCCAGATCCTAATTCCCTACTTTTTAAAAATCCTTATTTTGCCTCTGTTTTTCTGGCAATTACTTTTATTCATTATCTTCTAATTATTTTCTTTATGCTGTATGCTCTATAGAAATCCTCCATGATCTTGAGCACCTCTTAATTAATCTGTAGTATTATTTGGGCACTGAAAACAGTAGAAGTGAGTACTCCCTCATTATCTTTATTTGCCAGGTATTTTTACTGAGGAATATAGTGAGCTGCTGAACTCACCATGCGCTGCCTACCTGCATTGTCTCACCATAACATGCTCATATGTGTGAATCTATTATCTGATTTTTGGCACTGGCCTAGGTTCTTCTTTATACCACTCACAGTTTTCATTCAGTTAAACAAAGTTTCACATTCATGGCATTAAATCTGTGATTTAATAACAACTATGAGAAAAATATGTGTCTGTTATTTAAGAAACCGAAATGGAAAGGATACATTTAGATTAGATTAGATTCCCTACAGAATGGAAACGGGCCTTTGGCCCAACAAGTCCCCATCGACCCTCTGAAGTGTAACCCACCCAGACCCATTCCCCTATCTTATATTTGCCCCTGACTAATGCACCTACCACTATGGACAATTTAGCATGGCCAGTTCACCTGACATGCACATTTTTTGGATTATGGGAGAAAACCAGAGCACCCGGAGGAAACACGCACAGACACGGGGAGAATGTGCAAACTCCACACAGACAGTTGCCAGAGGCAGGAATCTTACCCAGGTCCCTGGTGCTGTGAGGCAGCAGTGTTAACCACTGAGCCACTGTGCTGCCCATAGAATTGTTTCTGCAGAATCTGTACGGTGTGATAATAGACCATTCAGCCGAACCAGTCCATACTGACCCTCTGAACAGCATCCCATCCTCCCGACCCAGTTCCTGTGACCTAGCATTTCCCCTGACTAATGCACCTAGCCTGCGCATCCCTGAACACTGAGCAATTTAGCATTTCCAGTCCACCTAACCTGCACATCTTTGGACTGTGGGAAGAAACCGGAGCACCAGGAGGAAACTCATGCAGGCACGGGGAGAATGTGCAAACTCCACGCATAGTCACCTGAGTCACCTGAATTCAATCTGGGTCCCTGGCGCTGTGAGGGATTTAACTACATAACTGAATAATATTTAATTATTAATTCACTTCCTATGTTTTTGGTAATGGTTTTAAATTGATTAGTATTTCTATTAAAATAACAGACACCACGTCAACTGGCCCTCCTATGCATTTTTATATTAGTGTGTAATGTAACTTCAGGCTACTAATTTCCTCTGAATTCAGAATTTTTATCTTGAATTTAACTTAGCTTTCATTGTGTCAATTCAGATTATTTCATTGTAGAACTTAACTTTGAATTCAAACATATGAATTAGGAGCAACATTAGGCCATTTGGCCTGATCATGACCAGATCTAATTGTGGCATCAACTCCACTTTCCTATCTACCCTTGGTTCCCTTGTGAGTTAAGGATTTTCTATTTCTGCATCAAACATAGTCAGTAACCCAGCCTCCATTGATCTCTGGGGAAGTGTGGTCCAGAGATTCACAACTATTCTGGAGATAAAAAAATACTCTTATCTTAAATGGGCGACATCTTATTTAGAAACCATGTCCCCTCAGTCTAGTCTCTTCAGAGTAGAAAATGTTTTTTCAGCCTCTGCATTCTCAAGGCTTCCATGATTTTATATATTTAAGTAAGATTGCTTTTCATTCTTCTGAACTCCAGTAGATACAGGGCCAAACTGTTCAATTTTTCCTCATTGATTTCATGCTGCTTTTTTTATTCTTCTTATCAAAATGGGCAAATTCACATTTTCCCACATAGTATTATCCAGACCTATCTCTCTCTTTGATAAGCCCTTAAGTAAGCTCCAAAGCTTATTTTCATGCCTGTCTTTGTGTCATCAATAACGTTAGCATATGTTCGATAAACTCTTCAAGCCATTAATATGGATTATAAAGTGTTGAAGCTGTATCCATGTGACACTCTTGCCAATGTGAAATGATCTATTTATGCCTACTGTCTGGTTCTGGTTAGTTAACCAAAACGCTGTCCTTGTTGATATGTTATTTCCTATACCATGAACTTTTATTGTGTGGAGTAAGCTTGATGTAGTGATGTGGCAATTTGTCAAATGCCTTCTGGAAAACTCAGTAGCAGGTTGTTCATTAACCATGTTGCTTGTTATTCCCTTAAAGAGACCAAATAATAATATTCAAACACTATTTCTCTTTCACTGTTGCCTTTGATTGTTGTGAGAGGAACCTTGATGATTCGAACGAGATGGGCGGGCACTATTTTGTTTGGAAAATTGATTATTCAGTTAATTGATTCAATGCCTTTCCTCTGGGACTTAGAGTTTTCTGTTAGGTCTGCACCCTGTTCAGGAGATGAGGTAGCAGCATACTGTGCGCGAGCCCCTGCTCCCACCCTCTTCCAACTGCCCACCCCCCAACACCGCCCCCCACATGCCCCCAACTCTCGTCCAACACCACCACTGTCTGTCCCTGCCCTTCCCCCAACCCTGTCCCAAGACCGCCCCCGCCCTCCCCCCAAACCCATCCAACACCGCCCCCTCTCCAGGGCAGCCAGACTGGACACCAGCAAGACTGCTGCTGCCTTTTGAGGGGTGAGTCTCCAACTAGTGCATACATGTACTTACACACACGCACAACTACTTACTGCAAATTTTTTACAGGTTCCACCTCTGCCCTGAAGAGATTATCTGGGGGAACGGGGGTTTAGGGTACACCCCTGTGTAGAACTCCAGCGAAAGTATGTGGGGAGAGAGAGAGGACGGGGGTGGGGGGACAGGCATTGGAGACAGTGCCTGGAATCCTGTCAGTCCAGGACTCTTCTCGGCAGCATTTCAACAAGCGAGTTCACTTTTAATCACTGGATAATTGATAATGGATAATCAAGGTTCCTCTGTAATAGATTCAAGTTGTTCCCCTCTGACAGATGTTAAGCTAACTTGCCTATGTTTTCTGCCTTTTGTCTACCTCTCCTCTTGAATAGAAGAGTTACATTCACTATTTTCCAACCTGATAGGCCCAACCTTTAATCTTTAGAATTTTGCAAAATTAAAACCAATGCATCATCTATCTCATCAATCTATTAAGACCCTACGATAAACTCCACAAGCATTTTGGGACTTGTAAGATTTTAGTTCAGATAATTTACTCAGTATTTTTACTTTGGCAATTATAAGTGTTTTGACTTTCTCCTTCTCGTTGACCTCCTGATCATACTCATTACTGGAATGTTGGTTCTGTCCACTATAGTTCATGCAGGTGCAAAATCTGTATTCAAATCATTCATAATTTCTTCCTTATTGTCCATTCCCTAAACTTGTGCTGTGGAGGACCAACATTGATTTTACTTATCCTTTTCCTTTTTAAAGACGGTGACTGTCAAAAGTTTTCCTACCTGTTCTTCTATTTCTAGCTAGTTTTCTCCCTCATTGTTATTTCAGCAATTTTCTTTTGTCCACCCCAATCCAACACAGGCACCTTCACATCCCTTGTATATTCAGTTCACTCTTCTGACTTGCCAGTATTCCTTTGCAGTATTCTGCACTTTTTCTTTCAATCTAATACTATCCTTAACTACTTTAGTAAGTTGTGGATGGTCCATTCTTTCTCTGCAGTCTTTCATTCTCACTGGACTTTCTTCTGTGTTATGAACTATCTCCATAAGTTCCTGCTAGTGCATCTCTACTGATCTATCCCTTGGTCTAATTTCCCCAGCTATATCTTCATACCTTCATATTTGTCCTTATTTAAGCTTATAAATGCTTAGTATTGGATTATATTTTTCTGCATACATGATGTTTTGCCTGATCCAAAACAGCTAACAGATGGAATGCTTCCTGACTGTATAAATCATATCAAATTCTATGTTGATTATTTGGTAGGAATGTTAGGAATTTAACAAATGATACAAGAAAAATTAAGGTATTTCTTTAGCAAATATACTTAGTTAGGTGCATTGATGGCCAGAAATGTTCCCAGATTTGCGCACACAAAATGTATCATCTTATACCAAAAGGCGGGAGATGAACTCCAAGCACTCTGCCCAAGTTATTTCAGGTGTAGGTGCTGTCCAGCATAAAACGTAGCATTTTGATTTGAAAGCCCAGTACTGTGCTTGGGAATAGTTTCAATTTGAATGAAGACAATCCTGTAAAATGCAAGTAGCTTGAGGACTGGACAATTTCATTTGGCTGTAGACAGAATTTCCATGAAGTGAACATTTTTTCCAATTGTTTTGCCAGCCCAAGCAGTGCACTTAGCCAAGTCTTGAGTTTCTATAACAAACTTCTGAGTTGGTTCTTAGTTAAGCCTTTCAGTAAGTTATTAGTTCACCTGGTTTCTTTTAAGTTGTAATTGTATCTTGATGTGAAATGTATGTATTACAAGGCAGGATTAGAATCAAGTACAATATGTTGGCACTGAAGTGCACTGTACTTCTGAGAGGTGGATAAATGGGACTGACCTCAACCAGGCAGTTGGGACAATAGCTTTCCGCAGATCCCATATCTCCATGGTTTAAAATGAGTGGCCATTAGCAGCATATGCCATCTATGCTATCTTGTTCTAAACACAAGGCAATGGCAAAACCATCCTGTTCTGGTTGTTTCACAGAACAATCATGTCCAATGTACCTATACTGTATGTTGTTTTGTCATTGAGAGGGCTGGTCAGACTAGTTTAATCATAACAGCCTAGTTTCTATCATTTGGAGAAGGAAAATCAAGGGAGTGTAGGTATGTATGTTTTTGTAAAGGTTGTGAAGTAAAGTAAATGTTGAAAGTGTTGAATAATTTCAGATAGTAATGATGTCTTTAAAGATTTTAGCATCATTGAAATAAATAGTCATATGCACTTGTTACTTTTTAGCACCAGAATTGAATGTGTCAAATGTGGAACTCTGCAAGACAATATCTTCTCCTGATTCTTACCCAGAGCCACCTGCTCACCCGGAGGCAAGCTATGAAGAGGACTGGGAAGTCTTTGATCCGTAAGTGTTTATCAACAATCGTCTCTTACAAACTGGGTATATATAAATTCTATGAGCTGCACTTAAGCATCAAAGTGCAGGCTAATACTGCAGTGTAGTGCTGAGGGAGTGCTGCATTGTTGAAGATGCTGTATTTTTGACGACATATAAACCAAGGACCTATCCGCCCCATCAGTGGATATAAAAGGGCCCCTTGCACTACTTTGAAGATGAGCGACAAAGTTTTTCCCAGTGGCTTAGCCACTATTCCCAGAATCGAAAACAGATTATTTATATGTCACCACATTACAGTTTGTGAGAACTTGATCAATTGACTGTTATGTTTCTTACATTACAACAGTAACTGCACATCAAAACGACTTCAGTGGCTCTAAATTTGGAACTTTTCTGCTGTTGTTAGGGCATCATATAAATACAAGACATTTTTTAACACAAGTATACTTTTTAAAAGTTTCATTTATTTGAAAGTAGACAAGCATAAAAATATAATAGATAAGCGGTCTTTAATTATCAAATTTTATAACATTGGAGAACATTCAGCCCATCATATCAGTGCCAGTATTCTGGAAGACCTATTTATAGATAATATACAGTGTAGGAGTAGGCCATTTGGCCCTTCGAGCCTGCACCACCATTCATTATGATCATGGCTGATCATCCACAATTAGTATCCTGTTCCTACCTTATCCCCATAACCCTTGATTTCACTGTCTTTAAGAGCTCTATTCATCTCTTTCTTGAACGTATCCTGAGACTTGGCCTTCACTGCCTTCTGGGTCAGAGCATTCCATATATCCACCATTTTCTGGGTGAAGAAGTTTCTCCTCAACTCTGTTCTAAATGGCCTACCTCTTATTTTTAAACGGTGTTCTCTGGTTCTGGATTCACCCATCAGCGGAAACATGCTTCCTGCCTTCAGAGTGTCCAATCCTTTAATAATCTTATCTGTTTCAATCAGTTCCTCTCTAATCCTTCTAAACTCAAGAGTACAAGCCCAGTCACTCCAATCTTTCAACGTGTGATAGTGCTGCCATTCTGGGAATTGACCTAGTGAACCTACGCTGCACTCCCTCAATAGCCAGAATATCCTTCCTCAAATTTGAAGACCAAAACTGCACGCAGTACTCCAGGTGCGATCTCACCAGGGCCCTGCACAGCTGCAGCAGAGGACCTCTTTGCTCCTATACTCAATTCCTCTTGTTATGAAGGTCAGTATGCCATTAGCTTTCTTCACTGCCTGTTGTACCTGCATGCTTGTTTTCATTGACTGATGTACAAGAACACCAAGATCTAGTTGTACTTCCCTTAACTAACTTGATTCCATTTAGATATTAATCTACCTTCCTGTACTTACCACCAAAGTGGATAACCACACATTTATCCACATTAAACTGCATCTGCCATGCATCCGACAACTAGCCTGTCTAAGTCACCCTATATTCTCATAACATCCTCCTCACATTTCTCTCTGCCACCCAGCTTTGTGTCATTAGCAAATTTGCTAATATTATTTTTAATACCTTCATCTATATCATTAATGTATATTGTAAACAGCTGCAATCCCAGCACCGAACCATGTGCTACTGCTCACCGCCTACCATTCCGAAAGGGACCCATCTATCACTACTCTTTGCTTCCCGTCAGCCGGCCAATTTTCAGTCCAAGTCAGTATGTTTCCCCCAATACCATGTGCTCTAATTTTGCTCACTAATCTCTTATGTGGGACTTTATCAAAGGCTTTCTGAAAATCTAGATACACTACATCGATTGACTCTCCCTTGTCCATCTTCATAGTTACATCCTCAAAATTCTAGAAGATTAGTCAAGCACGATTTCCCCTTTGTAAATCCATGCTGACTCCTATTCTGTTACTGCTATCCAAATGAGTCGTAATTTCATCTTTTACAATTGACTCCAGCATCTTTCCCACTACTGATGTCAGGCTAACCGGTCTATACTTCCCTGTTTCTCTCTCCTTCCTTTCTTGAAAAGTGGGACAACATTATCCACTCTCCAATCCACAGAAACTGATCCTGAATCTATAGAACATTGGAAAATGCGTCCACGATTTCTACAGCCACCTCCTTAAGTACCCTAGGATGCAGACTGTCAGGTACTGGGGACTTATCAGCCTTCAGACCTAACCGTCTATCCAACACCATTTCCTGCCTAAAATAAATTCCTTTCAGTTCATCCATTACCCTAGGTTCTTCAACACTATTACATCTGGGAGTTTGCTTGTACCTTCCCCAGTGAAGACTGATCCAAAGTACCTATTCACCTCTTCTGGCATTTCCTTGTTCCCCATAATAAATACACCTGTTTCTGTCTTCAAGGACCCAATTTTAGTCTTAACCTTTTTTTTCTTTTCACATAGCCAAAAAAGCTTTATTATCCTCCTTTATATTTTTGGCCAGTTTGCCTTCGTGCCTCATTTTTTTCTTCGTGTATTGCCTTTTTTGTAATCCTCTGATCTTTAAAAGTTTCCCAGTCCTCCAGCTTCCTGCTCATCTTTGCTATGTTATACTTCTCTTTTATCTTTATACAGTCCTTAACTTCCCTTGTCAGCCACAAATGCCCCTGCCTCCCCTTAAGATCTTTCTTCCACTTTGGAATGAACTGATCCTGAACCCTATGCATTATACCCAGAAATACCTGCCATTGTTGTTCCACTGCCATCTCTGCTCAGGTACTGAACCGTTGAACTTTGGCCAGCTCCTCCCTCATAGCTCCATAGTTACCTTTGTTCAGCTGCAATATTGACACTATTTATTTGCATCCCATATATTTTTCCATTTTCCGTTTCAAACTTGTTGATTGAATATGTTTGTGGGATACCTGTGACGCCTTTAGTTCCATTGCCAATTCAGTCATGATCTAATTGAATTGTAGAAAAGAATTGAACTGTTGATGTTCCTGCTTCTGTGTTCCTTTATCGTGAGAAGCAACTTGGTAATGGTCATTAGAAGGGGATCATCCAGTTAACATTGAATGAGGAGAAATTTCTTCACTCAGAGGTTAATGAATTTTCAGAACTCTTGGTTGAGAGGGCTCTGGGGACACAGCTAAGACATGTTAAGGAGACTTCTTTTTTCACACTGAGAGTTATGTGGACAGAGCAGAAAACTGGAGTGGGAATAGATGATTAATCATTACTCTAAACACTGTGGAGAATCAACAGGTTGTATTGCCATCTGCTTTTTCTGATGACGCCTACTGTAAATTTTAAGGCAAAGTGGTAACTGCAGGTCTGAATACAGTAAAGCTTTGTGTTAATGCAGGTACTGAACTTAATATCTAGTGGACAGTCTGTATTTTTTTGCAAGTTGAATTGAGAATCATGAACTTGAATTTGACCTACATTAATTTTCTTCCTGGAGACATTGCATTGGGAGTGGAAGCTGATAGAATGGTTACAACAAAAATGCACCATGTATTACCAGTGACTTTGATTAACAATGTTTTAAGGTCGCCCATAATTGCAGTTCTGGCTGTACTGAGCACTGGTAGCGATAATCTGCAGTAGGTGTGATAGTGGCATGGATTTCCTGAGTTTGACTAGCAGTTGGAATTCATAAAAATCTAAGTATATTAGAAATGACATAAGAAACAAAAATATTCGAAGTGACCATTAATTGTTAACATTTGGAATGGATTAAATGTGGTTTTTTTTGGATGTTATTGATTCTGTTGGTATTAATTTCTAACATTTATTCATTTTCATTTTGAGAGATTTAAGTTCTGTGCTACTTTTTTTATGTCTGCAATAACTGGTACTAGTTTGGAGTTGAGGCTGAGCTTGCTGTTGTCATAGTAAAATGATATTGACATCTCTTTCTTCCCCCCCCCCCCCCAGCCGTTCCAACAGAGGGTATATTCTGAATTCTGACTTTGTTATGGAATTGTGGACTTTAATTGTAATACAGCAGCAGTGAAGTAGCTAACATATAGTGCACACTACTTTAGAAAATGACTTGCGTTAATCGTACTGTTCATAACTTGAGCATTCCAATGAACCTTACAAACCAGTTAAGAACTTCTGAAGTGCAATGGCTTCATTGAAATTGCAGCAGCTACTTTCCAGTAAGTAATAATGTGATAACAGCTGTTAATGTGTTTATTGTGATGACCGCCCTGTCCTTCTTTGGAATACTCTCATGGAATCTTTAACAACCACCTTAACAGAGTATATGGGATATTGATTTAACATCTATCCAAAGACAGCATTTCTGACAGTGCTGTGCTTCTTCAGTACTGCACGACAATGCTGTCTTGGATTTTAGTACTCATTTTTTCTGCAGTGGGACTTCCACTCCATACACTTTTACTTAAATTATACTATGTGCTAAGCCGTGGCTGAGACTGAAATATGGGAATAGTACCGTTGCCTGTCCTGTCATTGCAACATCTAGAAAAATGACTGAATGAGCTGGCAAATTTCTGTGAACTGAATTTAGTTGTGCTAGCAATTAGCCATGCTCACTAGTTTAGCAAATAATGAGAATCACTAACCTTAGCACACTTAATGTTTAATAACATTTTAAGAACCTGTCCTGCAAGAATTAACTTACTCAAGCTGTTATTCAGACAATAAAAGACTAAGAATAAGCGCACAACCTTGCATTACAGTCCAAAATATAAACTAGTGGATCCTTAATTGCATGAGTTGAAAATGTGTTGCTGGTTAAAGCACAGCAGGTCAGGCAGCATCCAAGGAACAGGAAATTCGACGTTTCGGGCATAAGCCCTTCATCAGGAATGCTTGAGTAGCTGTACTATGGAGTAATTGAATTGAGTGCTGTTGCAGTACAGTATTGTTTTAATGGCTTATTTCTAGTTTTTCTTCTGTCAGACCTGCTCCTGTTTTTGTCCTGTTGGTTTTTATTATTTTGTTAGAATAGATAAAATGAGTCAAATTTTGGTGCTGACTGTCTATATATCTAAAATATTTACTGGTACTCTATTGCAGTATCGACATCCTGATTTGCTGAGTGTTCCCAATGTCCCCTGTTTAATTTCCAGCACTGCACTTTTAACTATATTTTCTATTAGCTTGTTTCCACTCAGCGTTTTGTGAATTAATGGGTTGAGCTGAGCATCCTCTTAGTAACTTATCAGTTTATTTTCTCTTTTTGTCATCAGTGGTTCCTGTACCTTGCTTTGATCCATAGCTGAGGGTTTCCTGTTCCTAGGTTCCGGTTAGCTGTTTAGAAGTTCACACAAGCTGTCTAAAATGATTGACATATTTGTATTAATGTAAGCAAACAAATGTCTGCTGCTCAGCAGTTCCTGTTGGTTAAAATTATTGTTTAGTATAGAGGCATTTGTGGATGTTCTTTTGTGCTCATTAGGGCACCATTCACCCTATCATGGCTACCAGAAAAGGGTGATCATCAAACTTGCTAGTCTCTACAACAAATCTTTGAAATTAGTGTTTGGTGGTTGTTGCAAACTTTTGCTGATATTATTTTGTTGAGCATTCAAGAAAAACATTATTTTTCCCGTGACTTTTTAAAATTGATTGTGAAGGTAGTCCTGTTGGCACACTGAATGCACTCCATAGTCTGCACTGAGGGAGTGACATTTGACGGATTCTCTAAGCATATGTTCAAACATTAACTTCGGTATTTCTACAAACAGTTTCAGTTTCATTGGTGGTGTGATGCTGATAATAATATATAAACATTGTCAGATGTCCAAACTCAGTCAGAATTCTAAAACTAAACCTTGGCAGCTGCAGATTTGAAACTTGAGCTTTAAGTGAAAAGATGGTTGTTCACAGCGTGTTTGAGCAATTTATTATTTGTGTATAAATGTACTGAAAGTTTAATTCAATGAGTTTTAAAAGAAAGTAGATGGACTCCTTAGGGAAATAAATTTTGGGGGCAACATGTACATAATGGGGGAAGGGGACCAACTGAATGCTGTAAGAGCTGACCTGGACACAGTGTGCCATATGGCTTCCTTTGGTGTTGTAGCGATTGGAAGTTCAGCCTAAATACTCTATCTATTTTTAAAGTGGCCATTTAGAAACTGCCACTTACTGGGCTTTATTTTCATAAAGTCACCAATTTTTCCATATTTTGTTTTTGTTTACTGAATAGGTATTTCTTTATCAAACATGTACCACCACTAACAGAGGAACAACTAAGTCGGAAGCCAGCCCTGCCACTTAAAACTAGAAGTACACCTGAATTCTCGTTGGTCCTAGACTTGGTGCGTACCTTATGTGCAGGTGTTTTTTATGAATGCAGTAATACTAAGTTTGATTATAAAATAAATCCTGAAGCAGACTCTGATGCGCATATCATTCCATAAAATATTAACCTTATAGGATGTGGTACCAATGTTCTAATTAACCGTTTATTTTTGGATATGTAAGATTGAGTTTAGTCAAGCATATTCCTGTCAACATAGGCATCTGTGACCTAAATTGGCAGAACTGATAGGCTTCTGGATCTAAACATGTTCTTGAATTGTTGCCTCTTTTATAATTGATTTGTGTTTGAGGTTGATTGGTTTAAAAAAAACGTTTTTATCTTTCTTGGCTTTCGCATGGCATTTTCTAGTTTGAATTGCAGTTTGTGAAATTGATGATTTAATTTCCATATTCCCTGATAAGCTGTTGTTTTATGATACTTGCAAACTTTTCTTCCTGGTAGGATGAGACGTTAGTGCACTGCAGCCTCAATGAACTGGATGATGCGGCACTGACCTTTCCTGTCCTTTTCCAAGATGTAATTTATCAGGTAAGAGAAACCAATCTAGGGACTGTGTGTCAAATTTGGGAAATATCCGATTATATGTAATCCTTTGTGTACTTGCTTGTTCACTCTTGGCAAGCATCTGTGAAGGCAAGATTCAGCAATGTGCAGTTGAACATATTTCATTGGCCGGTTCTATTGTGGTATTCTGGAATGATGTGCAGGCTTCCATATAAATAGTGACCACATGAAGCACTGGATGGTAGGCCTTCCTTGGGCAGTAACCTAGTGGGAAATATTGCCTTTAGGGTAAACTAGGAAGAAAATGTTTTATTAAAAAATATAACAATGAGGATATATTTTGCTTAATGGGTGCTGGTGAAATCATGTTCCATCCAGGATTTTTCTGATTGTATCGTGGAATCCTCAAATCTTTAATTGTATCCACGCACCTCAGTTGTATTCTTTTTTAATTCTCTGATTTTTCTTCCCTCACGTTCTAAACCAAATATATTCCAATGGCATCAGAGGAATGATTGTTGATAATGTGCTGCTATTGTCCTTGGTCTGTAATCACCTATGACAGAGCTTCCCAAAGTGTGCAAATTGCCCCTTCGTGAGATCACAAGTTTAGAATTTCCCACTCTAGCAAGGTCTTCCAATGGTATCATCGCAATTTTCAAGCACTGAAATGACATCATTGTGGGTATTGGTTTGGGAAGTACTTCATTATATATTTTATTTAAACTGTTGTAAAATGTAGTAACTTTTCCCACATGTCCAATAGGTTTACGTACGGTTGCGACCCTTCTTTCGGGAATTCCTGGAACGAATGTCTCAGATTTATGAGGTACGTTGAAAAGCGTTCTGTCAAATGTGAAGTTGTGTTGTTAGTTATAACTGTTACAGTCCCCTTGATCATTTTGTATCACTCAGTATGCTCAGATAGTAGCATTGCCAAAACCTTGCTTTAATACATTTTTAAAACTTGACTTAAAATAACACACCAGGAAACTAAGCAATGTATTTTCAGCAGAGTGTACATTTTGCATTGTGCAAATTAATTTTTATTTTAAGATTTATATTTTCTCTTTTCAAACTCCACAAGATGTTGCTCTCTTTGTTGATGGTTCACAATAGTTTTATAGCAACTGTACAAAGTTTGAAATTTGAATCAAAAGAACACTGTAAAAATACATCAAAAATCAGATGGTTCTGAGATATATGTAGTTCTCTTATCAAGCGTGTTTCGGGAGCATTATTTGGCTATAATGTTGCTGAAGCATTAGAGAACAGAATTTTCGAGAACGCTTACCTCTGTTCGCAATAACACAATTCCAGTGATGATTGTTTCACACGCTTCTTTCTGCGCCTGTACCGATGTCGCCTGCCATCAGAGCATGTGAGAGGTACAGTACTATATATTGAGCAGCTTCATCTCAAAAGTTGAACTAATGAATATTCATTAATCTCTCTCTGAGACAAGAATATTCTTGTCTAATTCCTGCAGGATTGCATTACTTATATACACATCATTTACCTTTCTAATTTGATCTAGTACCTGCATGTCTCATAATCTAAACCAACCCCCAAGAAACAGTCAGAAGACAGTCAACCACAGCCACCCCTTTCTGCAACCACACTGCATCTGAAGGTGGTGGTGATCCTCTTAACACTGCATTAACAATATTTTTTCAATGTAATGTTGTTGTTCAGGTCGTAAGTTTGCTCACAGTGCTGGCAAGTTTGTTTTCAGGTGTTTTGTCACCATGCTAATTAACATCATCAGTGAACATCCGGTGAAACGCTGGTGTTCTGACCTGCTTTCTAATTATGTGTATTGTCTCTTAAGGTGGATGCTATCATTTCTGGTTCTTTTTCTCAGAGTGTAAATGGTGTCTGAATCAATGTGTTTATTGATGGAGTTCCGATTTGAATGCCTGGCATCTAGGAGTTCCCATCTGTGTTTATGTTTAGCCTGTCCCAGGATGGAAGTGTTGTCCCGGCTGAAGTGTTGTCCCGGCTGAAGTGTTGTCCCGGCTGAAGTGTTGTCCCGGCTGAAGTGTTGTCCCGGCTGAAGTGTTGTCCCGGCTGAAGTGTTGTCCCGGCTGAAGTGTTGTCCCGGCTGAAGTGTTGTCCCGGCTGAAGTGTTGTCCCGGCTGAAGTGTTGTCCCGGCTGAAGTGTTGTCCCGGCTGAAGTGTTGTCCTCCTTTGTCTGTATGCAAGGATACCAGTGATGGTGGGTCATGTCTTTTGGCAGTTATTTGGTGGCTGGTTTTCTGCCAGTCTGTCTGTTGTAATGTTTGTTGCAGTCCTTGCATGGTATTTTGTAAATAATATTCATTTTGCTGGTTGTTGGTATAGAGTCCTTTAGGTTCATCAGTGGCTTTTTCAGTGTGTTGGTAAGTTTGTGGACTACCATGATGCCAAGGGGTCAGAGTAGTCTGGTAGTCATCTTTGAGATGCCTTTGATGTATGGAAGTGTGGCTAGAGTTTCTAGGCATGTTGTGTCTACTTGTTTGGATTTGTTGTTTATGAATCGGCGGACTGTGTTTATTGGGTACCTGTTATTCTTGAATATGCTGTATAGGTATTTTTCTTCTGCTGCTCGTAGTTTCTGGGTGCTGCAGTGTTGTGGCCCATTTAAATCATGTCCTGTTGCAGCTCCATTTGTGGGTGTTGGGTTGATTGCTTTTGTAGTTAAGTATCTAGTCTGTGTGTGTTACTTGCCTGTAGGCATTGGTCTGCAGTTCTCCATTAACTGTTCGTTCCACTGTGACATTTAGGCAGGGGAGTCTGTTGTTGTTCTCTTTTGTGAAACTTATTCCTGTAAGGATGTTGTAGGTTTCCTCTAATTTGTCCATTTTGTGATGACAAAGGTGTCATCAATGTAACGGACCCAAAGTTTGGGTTGGATCGTGACGAGGGCTGTTCATTTGAGTCTCTCTATTACTGCTTCTGTTAAGAATCCTGGTATAGGGTGATCCCATAGTTTCTCTGTTGATTTCTTTATAGGTCTTGTCGGGGGGGGAGGCCTGATTTGTGTACCTTAGGTAATCCATAGAAACGGAGTGTGTTGGGTCCATCAGGTTTCATCTTTTGGAGATCTGTCTTGTTAATTTGGCCTGCTTTATTAAGCATTTTCAATGTAGCTGTGAAGTCAGGTCTGTCGTCACCTGTTAATGAGTGTCGGTATCTGTGAGCAGTGAATTCGTTTTTTCAATATGTTGTGTTCTGTTTAGGATGACGGTCAGGCACCCTTTGCCTGCAGGTAGGATTGCAATGTTTCTGTCTTTGCTGAGTCCTTCTAGGGCATTCCATTGTATTGAGGGCGTTCCCTTCCTCCTTTCTGCTGAGTGTTGGTACAGCTGTCTGTCTGATGGTCTGCTGGGTTTCTTCTGTGAGTCCGTTGTCTTTCAGGGTTGATTCTAATACTGCTGAGAAGTCCTTTGTGTCGGTGTCTCAGTAGTTGTAGTTCATTCCTCTTACTAGGATGGCTTTTTCCTTGTCTGTTAGTGGTTAGTGCGATAGGTTTTTTATCTAAACGTCTGTGTTGTTCTTTTGTGAGAGCTTGTCCATTTTTTCTTGGAGAGAGTTTTTCCTTAGTCTGCTGTTGTTTGATGCTGATGGGTCATTCTAGGTGCATAAATAGAAAGCAGGACAGAACACTAGCAGTTCACCAGAGGCTCACGCTTACCTAGCGTAGTGACACAGCGTCTGAAAACAAACCTGCCAGCTCTGCGAGCAAACTTACAACCTGAACCTCAACCTGAGCTACAAATCTCATACATCTCAATGAAATGTGTTAAATTTATTTTTATTTTGTTAATAAATATGATTTAAACCTTCATTCAGGCTGTGCTACACTCTGTTTGGCATTTGGGTGATTTTTGAGTGTTTGTGAGTGTTTTTATTTGCTGGTCTGCCCCTAACCTCACTTTTCCCCATTGGCTCCATTATTATATTACGTGATTTTCTATTAAGTGAGGTTTCGCTGGAGCGTGATTACAGTGTTATAGGAGAACTACCTGTACACAGTTTGAAAATGTGAAGGATCCTCGATTTCTTTGTAACCAATTGATCATCACCATTTCATTAAAGTTCTTGAACATTGTTGTGCTTTGTTCTTTTTTTCATGACTTGACTTTTGGTTAAAGCTCCTCCCATGTAACATTAAAAAATAGGACTATATATGCTGCATTCAAAGCTGTATTGAGAAATGAAAAGTCATATTTTGGCAAATGCAGTATTGTAATCTTTCCCTGATTATCTTGCAGATTATTCTGTTCACTGCCTCCAAAAAAGTCTATGCAGACAAATTGCTGAATATTTTGGACCCTAAAAAGCAGCTAGTCAGGTAAGTGCCTGTGTTTGTTGTATATAGTAAATAGGAATGTTAAAGTAAAAAGGAATAGTAATAGCTTTGTCATTGTAAACCATCCCTATCTTCATCCTCTGCCCAGCCCACAGATACAAGTATTACTACTTGGACAGGTACCTATCTCAGAAAATTAATTTGTCAGTCTTCTGACCTCTATCTGCTTATTCTCTTTCAAGATTACTGCAATCCATTTCTGGCCTCTTTCATATATCTGGTTTTAATTATTCCACTGTCAGCAAATGTATCTTCAGGTAGTAAAACCTAGGCGTGCCCTCCCTAATCTGTCCAAACCACTTCTTTAAGATATGCTGACTACTTTGAATAAATATTGCAATACCTGACCTAGTGTATTTCTCTGTTGATTAAATTGACATTCTGTTTGACCACACTCCTGTGAATTAGCTTTGAGTATTTTGCTGTGTTTAAGGTGCTACATGGAATCTTA
Source organism: Hemiscyllium ocellatum (assembly GCF_020745735.1). Taxonomy (NCBI): domain Eukaryota; kingdom Metazoa; phylum Chordata; class Chondrichthyes; order Orectolobiformes; family Hemiscylliidae; genus Hemiscyllium; species Hemiscyllium ocellatum. The sequence goes on from NC_083439.1 coordinate 3,993,856, forward strand.
GAAGATTACAGTACAGAAGGCTGTTCAGGTTATCATGTCTCTGCTGACTCTATAAGGCTAACGTTCCAGACTGTGTTGTTTTTAAAATTCATTTGGAAGATGTGGGCTTTGTTGGTTGGACCAACATTCATTGCCCATCCCTCATTGCCCTCAAGAAGATGATGGCATGCTACTGCTTTGGACTGCTGCAGTATCTTTGGTGTTGATGCATTCACAATACTGTTAGGGAGAGAGTTGGAGGATTTTCACCTGGTGACAGTGAAGGAATTGTGATATATTTCCAAGTTAGGATGGTGAGTGGTTCGGAAAGGAACTTGTAGATGGTGGAGTTTCCATATATTTGTTGTCCTTGTCTTTCAAGTTGGTCATGGTAATTTGTTTGGAAAGTGATTTCTGGTGAACCTTGGTGAATTTTTGCAGTGCATTTTGTAGATGGCCCATGCAACTGCTACTGTGTATCTGTGGTGGAGTAAGTGTATAACTGTAGATCTAGTGCTAATCACACTGGCTGCTTTGTCTTGCATGATGTCAAGCTTCTTGAGTGTTGTTTTGAGTTATGTTCATCCAGTCAAGTAGGAATATTTCATCACACTCCTGTCTCATGCTTTGTAGATAATGGGCAGGCTTTGAGAAATCAGGTGATTACTTGCTGCAGGATTCCCGGGTTCTAATTTGCTTTTGTAGGCACTATTTATATTAGTAGTCCAGTTAATTTCTGGCTAATGGTAGTCACTAGGAGATTCGACAAAGGTAATATCATTAAACGTAAAGGGATGGTAGTTAGAATCTCTGTTATTGGAGATGTTCACAGCCTGGCACTTGTGTGGACCAAATGTATCCTTAATTACTGGTGCTTAACATTATGCAATCAGAAGTGAGCATTTCCACCTATGGTTTTATGACAGAAGAAAGGTCACTGATGAAAGAGCTATTGTACCTAAGACACTACCCTGAGGAACTAGGGCTGTTGCGACTCAGTGGTGGTGTCCCTACCTCTGAGCTAGGAGATCTAGGTTCAAATCCCACCTGCTCCAAGGTGTGTCATATCATTTCTGAACATCTTAATTAGAAAAATACCTACCCTGAGGAACTCCTGCAGAATTGCCCTGGAGCTGGGATGACTGACATCAAACAACCACAACATCTTTCTTGGTGTAACTCCAACGAGTGAAGAGGTTTCTCCTGATTCCCATTGATTCCAGTTTTGCTTGGTCTCTTTAATGCCATGCTCGGACAAATGTTTCAATGTTAAGGGTAGTCACTTTTGTCTCACCGCTGGAGTTTAGTTCTTTTGTCTGTGTTGTAATATGAGGCTGTAATGAAGTCAGGAACTGAGTGGTTCTGGCTGGAACCCACACAGAACATTGTCTGAGCAGATTATGGCTAAGTAAGTGTTACTTGATAATATTGATGCCTTTATTGGAGGAGCTGAGAATGTGTTGCTGGAAAAGCGCCTGAAGAAGGGATTCCTGAAGAAGGGCTCATGCCCGAAACATCGATTCTCCTACTCCTTGGATGCTGCCTGACCTGCTGCGCTTTTCCAGCAACACATTCTCAGCTCTGATCTCCAGCATCTGCAGTCCTCACTTTCTCTCCCAGAAGACTTTATTGGAGGATCATAGTAAACTGATGATACAATAATTGACTGAGTTTGATTTGTTTTGCTTTCTGTGTACAGGACATACATGACAATTTTCCTCATTGCCTGGCAGGTGTCAGTATCGTTGGCTAGGAAATTGGCGAGCTTTGCATTACAAGTCATCTTCATTATTGTCAGAACCTAAAGACTTTGTGGATCTAGTGCCTTCAGCTGTTTCCTGATGTTATTGAAAGAATTGAATTGGCTGAAGACAGGCATCTGTAATATGGGGACTTGCTGAGGAGGCAGAAATGCATGAACCATTCAGTATTTCTGGCTGAAGATTATTACAAGAGCTGCCTTTTGTACAAATGTCCTGGGCTCCATCGTCAATGAGGATTGGAATGCTTGTGCAGTCACCTCTTTCAGTGGGTTGTTGAATTGTCCATTGCCATTCATGACCAGATATGCCAAGTCTGCAGAGCTTAGAGCTAATCCATTGGTTGTGGAATCGCTAGCTGTGTCTTATCACTTGCTGGTCATTCTGTTTGTCATGCAGCTAGTTTTCTGTTGTAGCTTTGTGACTTTGACACCTTTTTAGCGATTTTTGAGAAGATTTGTAGCTCAGGTTGTTGATAAGTATGTAAGTTAGCTCACTGAGCTGGAAGGTTTGTTTTTAGACATTTCATCAGCATACTGGGTAACATTATGAATGAGAGTCTCTGGTGAAGCGCTAGTGGTATGTCCCGCCTCTCTATTTGGTTTCTTAGGGTGGGTGGGTGATTTCGGTTCTTTTCTTAAGGGAGGGTAGATAGGATCTAAATCGATTAAATCGTCATGAACAAGATACCATGCAAGAACTGTAAAAAAAAAAGCTAAATTGGACATGCTAGCAGGAAACTAGCCACCAGGATATATGAACACGAACTCGCCATCAAAGGACATGACCCACTATCACTAGTTTATATACATACAGACAGAGAAACTCACCACTTTGATTGGACAATGCAGACATCCTAGGACAGGTGAAACAAAGGCACGCAAGAGAATTCTTAGAGACATGGCATTCTAACCAGAACCCCATCAATAAACACATCGATTTAGACCCTATCTACCTTCCTTTGAAAATAAAAGAACTGGAAATGACTTAACCACTTTAAGAAACTTGAGATCTATAAATAAGAAGAGGCGGGAATAACACCAACGCTTCACCACAGACTCTCACTGATGATGTTACCTAGAATGGTGATGAAACATCTGAAAACAAACCTTCAAGCTCAGTGAGATAACTTACTTACTTGTTGACACCATTTTTTGGTCTGCCTGATGTTGCACCTAGCATGCCATCTTGCACTTTTCATCAGACCAGGGTTGATCCTATTTGTTTAATAATTGTCATAGAGTCATACATCTGTACAGCACAGAAGCAGACCCTTCAGTCCAACTTGTCCATGCTGACCAGATATTAGATTAGATTAGATTCCCTACAGTGTGGAAACAGGCCCTTCGGCCCAACAAGTCCACACCGATCCTCCGAAGAGGAACCCACCCAGACCTGTTTTCCTCTGAACCTAACACTATGGATATTTTATCACAGCCAATTCACCTAACCTGCACATCTTTGGATTGTGGGAGGAAACCCATGCAGACACGGAGAGAATGTGCAAACTCCACATAGACAATCACCCAAGGCTGGAATCGAACCTGGAACCCTGGTGCTGTGAGGCAGCAGTGCTAACAGCTGTGCCGCTCCAACCCATATCCCTCCAAACCCTTCCTATTCATATATCCATCCAGATGCCTTTTAAATGTTGCAATTGTACTAGTACCTACCACTTCCTCTGGCAGCTCATTCCATACACATACCATTCTCTGCGTGAAAATGTTGCCCCTTCGGTCTTTTTTATATCTTTCCCCTCTCACGCTAAACCTAGGCCCTCTAGTTCTGCACGCCCTCACCCCAGGGAAAGGATTTTGTCTATTTATCCTATCCATGCCCCTCATGATTTTATAAAACTCTACAAAGTCACCCCTCAACCTCCGAAGCTGCAGGGAAAACAGCCCTAGCCTATTCAATCTCTCCCTACAGCATAAATCGTCCAACCCTGGCAACATCCTTGTAAATTTTTTCTGAACCCTTTCAAGTTTCACAACATCTTACTGACGGGAAGGAGACCAGAATTGCACGCAGTATTGCAAAAGTGGCCTAACCAATGTCCTGTACAGCTGCAACATGACCTCCCAATTCTTGTACTCAACACTCTCACCAATAAAGGAAAGCATACCAAACACCACCTTCACTATCCTATCTACCTGCGACTCCACTTTCAAGGAGCTATGAACTGCACTCCAAGGTCTCTTTGTTCAGCAACATTCCCTAGGACCTTACCATTAAGTTTATAAGTCCTGCTAAGATTTGTTTCCCAAAATGCAGCACCTTACATTTGTCTGAATTAAGCTCCATCCGCTGCCAATCAGCCCATTGGCCCATCTGATCAAGATCCTGTTGTAATTTGAGGTAACCTTCTTTTGCTGTCAACTACACCTCCAATTTTGGTGTCATCTGCAAACTTACTATGGAGTGGGGGATATTGACAGGCAACATTGCATGTTGTGATAGTGTATGGTTCTGCTCTTGGTGATGGTCCACAGCACTACTCGTGTTACTGGATCTCTTTGAAATCTACCCCATTTAGGGGAACAATAGTGGCATTTAACACAATGGAAGGAATCCTCAGTGTGAAAACAGGACTTTGTCTGCTAAAGGACTGTGGGGTGGTCAGTTCCACTGATACTATCTAGGACAGGCGCATCTGTGGCAGACAGATTGGTGAAGGTGAGGTCAAGTATAATTTGTCCTTTGTGTTGTACCGTTTACCACCTGTTACAGACTCTGTCTGGGTTATTTACTTTTAAGACCTGACTAGATAAATCATCAGTGGTACTGTTGAGTCACTCTTCATATTGGGCTTTGAAGTGCCCCGTAGTTGGGCTGTTGCTTGACTAGTCTGTAAGACCACTCTGCCAATTTTGGTATTAACCCCCATTTGTTTGTATGAAAGACCCTACAGGGTTAATAAGGCTGAGTTTCATGTTGTTATTTCTGATTCCTATCTCAATAGTTTTGTTCCTTGAGACTTTTTTTAGCAGTTTGCTAGTCTATTTGAGAGGACAGTTAAGAGTCAGCCACATGTGTTCCTGGAGTCTTGGGGGCCAGGTTAGTTAAGGATGGTGCTTCCCTAATGGGTATTAGTAAGCCAGATGGGTTTTTGCAACAATTGGTAATGGCTTCTTTTTGTTTTTGAATTATGATTTTTGGTTCTCAAATTCTAAAATTTCAGTTCTAACCTTAACCCAAGTGATCTGCTTTTGTAGGTTGGAACCTTTGTCCTCAGAGTATTACCTAGGTCTCTGGATGACTAGTCCAGTGACATTTCCATCTCCAGTAGTCATGCAATGTTCTTTGTTTGTTTGATTCTCTTTTAGAAAAAGCTATTGAATTCACCCCTACGACTATCGCAGGTTGTGTCTTCTAGATTCTAACAAGTTGTGTAAAATGGTTTTTGATTGTATTACTATGCTATGTTTCTAGTTGCATTAGTGTCCTCTAATTCTCAGCCCTTTTTCCAATAGGAAAAATTTCTCCCTGCTTGTGTTTTCTCATGATTTTAAACACCTCGTTTCTCATCTCTAAGGAACGTTGTCCAGTTTCTCCAATCTATATCCTTACATTTCTTTTTAATCACTTTTTCTGAAAGTACTGTGTTACCTTTCATGATTTGTACACCTGTATTCCTACATAGCCATGTGTAAATATATGGTGTTTACGTCAAAACAATTTATGCTTTAATTGTGCTGCTTTGCCCAGGACAACAAATCACTTTCTGGAAATAAGTTGTACGGTTCTGTCTGAATGTCACTACTTTTGAATATTGATATTGATATTCATTTAAACAATAAACAGGACTTGGAATGAGTTGCTAGGATTTACCCACACTAAGATTTTAAAGAAGGTTTGGATGTGTCCTGCTTAATTATCATCCTGTAACAGAGCCTCAAGAATGCAAGAGTTGACTCCTCCCTTTATTTTTATTTGTTAAATAGAATGAAGGAGTTGACAAAATTGCAGATTGGTTATTTCATGAGAAATTTGGGTATTTTTCTTTTGTCTATCCACTCCTTACCCTTTATTTTCCTTCAAAAATGCTGAATTTGATTATTTCCTCCCTTCTTTTCAATTAACATTCTTGCATTAATTGAATTGCAAGTTTTGAAACTGGGAGGACCACCCGAGTTCAACTTAGACTCATGGAATTGACAATGGCAGAAATAGCCCTGTCAACCCTCCTTACTAACATCTGGGGGCTAGTGCCAAAGTTGGGAGAGCTATCTCACAGGCTAGTTAATCAATAGCCTTCCTTGTAGTCAAACTCACAGAATCATACCTGGCAGATAATGTCCCAAATGCCACCATCACCATCCTAGAATATGACCCTTCCCACTGGCAGGGCTGAACCAGCGGAGGTGGCAGCACAGCATTATACATTTGGGAGGGCGTTACCCTCTGAGTCTTTAATATTGACCTTGGACCCAGTGAGGTCTCATGACTTCAGGTTAAACATGGGCAAGAAAATCTACTGATTATTATGTACCATTCTTCCTCAACAAGGGCAGGACTTATGCAATTAAGTGTTGTTTAACTGAGAGACCTCGGGGTTCAGGTATATAGTTCCTTGAAAATGGCATCATAGGTAGATAGAGTAGTAAAGGTGTTTGGCGCATGCCTTCATTGACCATTGAGTATAGAAGTTGGGGTGTCATGTTGCAGTTGTACAGGATGCTGGTGAGGCCACCTTTGGAGTTTTGTGTAAATTTCTCATTGCCCTGCTATAGGAAGGATGTTGTTAAATTGGAGAGAATGCAGAAAAGATTTACAAGGATGTTACTGGGACAATGGTTATGCATTATGCCTGGAAATACTGGGAGTTTTTTCACTGGAACATAGAGTGTTGAGGGGTGATGTTATAGAGGTTTATAACTTCATGAGAGGCATAGATAAGGTGAATAGCGAAGGTCTCTTCCCTGGGTAAGGAAGTTCAATGCTAGAAGGCATATTTTTAAGCTAAGAGGAGAAAGATTTCAAAGGGACTAGAGGGGGCAACTTTTTCCACACAGGATGGTTTGCATCAGGATGAACTGCCAGAGGAAGTGGAGATACAGGTACAGTTACATTTCAAAGAAATTTGGAAGCGTACATGAATAGGAAGGTTTTAGAGGGATTTGGGCCAAATGCGGACGGGTGGGCCTAGTTTAGTCTGGGAAACGGAAGAGTCTGTTTCCGTGCCATATGACTCGGCTGATGAATCAGTCCTCCCCCATGTTGAACAACACTTGGAGGAAGCAGTAAGTGGGTGATTTTAATGTCCATTACCAAGACTGGCTCAGCAGCAGCACTTCTGATTGAGCTGGGTAGACATAGCTGCTAGACTGAGTCTGTGGCAGATGATGGGGGATCCAAGAATAAGGAAATCCATACTCAACCTCATCCTTACCAATCTACCAGCTGCAGATACATTTATCTGTGACAGTATTGGTAACCGTGATCATTTCACAGTCCTTTAAAAACAAAGTCCTGCCTTCACATTGTGAATACCTTCCATTGTGTTGTGTGACACTATCCCCTTACTAAATGGGACATACTTCGAACAGATCTAGCAACTCAAGAATAGGTATCCCTGAGATGCTGTGGGCCACCAACTGCAGAATTGTATCCCAACACAATCTGCAACCTCATGCCCTGGAATATCTCCCACTCAATCATTATTATCAAACTAAGGGATCGACCCTGGGTCAATGGAGAGTGCAGAAGGGCGTGTCAGGAGCAGCACAAGGCATACTAAAAACGAGGGATCCATCTGGTGAAACTATCAAGCAGGATTTAATGCATGCCAAGCAGCATAAGCAGCAAGTGATGGACAGAGCTAAGCGATTCCACAGCCAGTGGATCAGCTCAAAGCTTGGCAGTCCTGCCACATTCAGTGGTGGACAATTAAGCAACTCAGTGGAGGAGGAGCCACTGCAAGTATCCCTATCATCAATGATGTAAGAGTCCAACACATGTACAAAAGATAAGGCTGAAGCATTCGCTCCAATCATTAGCTAGAAGTGCCAAGTGGATGATCCATCTTGACCTCTTTCAGTGGTCCCCAGCACTCAGGTACTTTAGCTGATATAAGTCACTCCATGTAATATCTATCCGCACGGTGGCACAGTGGTTAGCACTGCTGCCTCACAGCGCCTGAGATCCGGGTTCAATTCCCGACTCAGGCGACTGACTGTGTGGAGTTTGCACGTTCTCCCCGTGTCTGCGTGGGTTTCCTCCGGGTGCTCCGGTTTCCTCCCACAGATGTGCGGGTCAGGTGAATTGGCCATGCTAAGTTGCCCGTAGTGTTAGGTAAGGGGTAAATGTAGGGGTATGGGTGGGTTGCGCTTCGGCGGGTCGGTGTGGACTTGTTGGGCCGAAGGGCCTGTTTCCACACTGTAAGTAATCTAAAAAAAAAACTGGACGCACTAGATTTGTTTGTTTATTCGTTTGTGGGATGTTGGCTGGCCAGCATTTATTGCCCATCCCTATAAAGACAATGGAAAGGATATGGGTCCAAACAACATTCCAGCAGTAGTACCAAAGACTTGTGCTCCCTTTACCAAGCTGTTCTACTACAGTTGCAGTAGTAGCATTTACCTCACAATGCGGAAAATTGCCCAAGTATGTCATGGACATGAAAAGTAGGACAAATCCAACTCAACCAATTACTGTCCCATCAATCTACTCTTAATCATCAGTAAAGTGATGGAAGATGTCATCAACAGTGCTGTCAAATAGCATGTGCTCAGTAGTAACCTGTTCGGTAATGCCCAGTTAGGGTTCTGTCAGGGCCACTGGGCTTCTGACCTCATTACAGCCTTGGTTAAAACACGGAGAAAAGAACTGAATTCCAGAGGTGAGGTGAGAGTGACAGCACTTGACATCAAGCCTCATTTGATCAAATATGGCATTATGGAGTCCTGGCAGAACTGGAATCAATGGGTATCGTGGGCAAACTCTCCGCTAGTTTGGAGTCATATATGACACATAGGAAAATGGTTGTGGTTGTTGGAGATTAGTTATCTTAGTTCCATAACATCTCTGCACGAGTTCCTCAGGGTAGTGTCCTTGGCCCACCCATCTTCAGCTGCTTCATCAGTGCGCTTCCCTCCATCATCAAGCTCAGAAATAAGGATGTTTACCAATGCTTACACAATGATCAGCACCATCGCCACACCTCAGATATTGAAACAGTCCATGTTCAAATGCAATAAGATCTGGACAGTATCCAGGCTTGAGCTAACATGGTAAGTAACATTTGTGCCACACACATGCCAGGAAATGATAATCTCCAGTAAGAGACAATCTAATCACTGCCCCTTGACAAACCCTTACTGAACCCCCACTATTAACATCTAGGTGGTTATCATTGACCAGAAAGTTTACTAGATTCTGGAACAGGACATATCTAGGAATGATTATGGTGGTGTCTGGGACATAGTCACACTCACAAAATCAAATTTTACAGACATTATCAGCCTGTTGCTTGACTAGTGTGTTTTTGCCATTATCTTTCTCGGTGGCGAGTAACTCGCTTCCTGACTCCCCAAAGTCTGTCCATCATCTTCAAGATAAGTTAACAATGTGAAGGAATACTCCCAACTTCCCTGGATGTGTGCAGCTCCAACCACACTCAAGAAGCATGGCACCATCCAGGACAAAGTAGCCTGCTTGATTGGAAACACATCGCATGCACCTAGTGTTGCTCAGTAGCAGCCATGTGTACTATCTACAAGATGCATTGCAAAAATTCACCAAAGATCCTTGGATAGCATCTTCCAAACCTACAGCCTCTTCTATTTCGATGGACAAAGGCAGCAAATAAATGATGCCACCACCACAAGCTCTCCTCAAAGCCACTCACCATCCTCTATGGGAAATATATTGCTTTTCCTTCACTGTCATTGGGTCATAATCCTGAATTTCTCCCCTAAGGGCATTTGTGGGTCAACCTGCAGCAAAGGGGCTGCAGTGGTTTGAGATGGCAGCTCACCTTCTGAAAGGCAACTAGGTAGGGATGGGCAATAAATGCTGGCCAGCCAGTGATACACACAGTTCATTAGTGAATAAAAAATAAAATTTGGCTATTTGGTGACAGGCTATCTTGCGAACACATTCAATCCTGTTTTCATTGAGTACCCACTGTCCAGAGGTCAATGAGATACCAATATGGTGTGGAAAATGTTTTTGAAAAATTTTAAAACTTTTCTTGTTACTTTCTGCCGTTTGACCAGCACATAATCCATATGTGTAATCAGGTCACTGTCATTGAACCTGCCAGAGGGGAGACATGCTGAGATGATTACTTTTGTGTCTTTAAAATCTTTGAATTTAGACATGTTTTTTCTTTGAATGTATCATCCTCCTAATCTTCGCTCTAGTTAAATTTGTTATTACCCTTAATGTTCAATATATTTTGTCACCTAGGCACAGGCTGTTCCGTGAGCATTGTGTGTGTGTGCAGGGAAACTACATAAAGGATTTGAATATTCTTGGAAGAGACCTTTCAAAAACAATCATTATTGACAACTCTCCACAAGCCTTTGCATACCAGGTCAGTCCAAGAATTATTGAACATTGACGAGATTTGTATGCCTAGAGCGCGCACACTTTTGTTCTGGATGTTTTGTTGCTTGCTTCATTGGAATAGTATTAATGTGATTTAGTGTCAGGATGAGTAACTTATGTGCTTACCTGAGATTGCAAATGGCAAGTGGTGTAACTCTTGTCTCTCAGGTGATAGTCCTGTTTCTCCTCTATAACATTTGCAGGTTTTTATCTGACAACTTAAGTTGCTTAGTGGCACAGGTTTCTGATTCCAGCCAGGCTTCTGTGAGGAGAATAGGCTTTCCAAATGAGATCCATTCAAGAAGTTACACTAAACTGCTATTACACAGCTGACAGCTAGCTAAAGTTGGATCTAATCTGCAAGTAATTATATTCGTCAATCTTTTGGCTGCAAAAGACATTTAACAAGGGGAGCATAAGGAAAAGGAAAAATCATCCTTTACATAAAGTTCGTTTTTTACCCTGAATATGTGAACTCAAAATGTAACCTTTGCAACATTTATTTGTGGATTGCATAATGTGTTTCATTTTATCTTCATGTTTCAAAAATATTTTTGGGCATTTTTCCCTTCTATTAATTTATGTTGTTCTAATTTCACCAGTTTAGATGGGTGTGTATACTATTTGAAGTATATCATGCAAAGTAGTGTGTGCTGCTTTAACAAGCCGCAAATATGAAAAAAAACTTTATCACAGACTACCAATGCTGCAGAAAGGCATACAGTCTCATGGCTAACATCTAAATATCAGTATTAAGAAGACTGAGTGGTGACTTGATGGATCTCTGTAACATTATGAAGTGATTTGGTGGGATAGATGTAGAACAGATGTTGTCACTTGCAAATGAGACTGGAACTAGTGGCCATAAATATAAGGTGGCCACTGGTCGGTAAAACATAGAAACCAGAAAGAAACCTGTTTACCCAGAGAGTGGATAACATGTGGAACACACCTGCACCAGAATTAGGCATAATGACCAGCATATTAAGGGGAGGATTGATTTAAAAACTTGAGGAGAAAGGAAACCAAGGATATTCTGATGGGATTACCTGAACAGAAGGTGCAAGGAGGCATTTGTGGAACATAAACAATGGTGTGCTCATGTTGGAGCTAATAGTCTGATTATATTCTCCAAGTATTTTATGAAAACAATTTTCTTTTGTGGAGCAGTGTGGGCGTAAGGGGAGAATCTTGTCTTTAGCATCAGCATGCACATGGCTGTATTCCACATTGCAAATGGTAATGTATGGACAAAAAATTTGAAAAAAGCCTTAAATTGAGGTATTTGGAGAGTGTGAAATGGGTTCATGTATATGAAAGTGCTGTTATGATTTTTAATTGTCCATTTTTAATGTTGACCTCATTGAGTGAAGAGTTTGGCTGATCTCGTTGGAGGTATAATTTATGTAAAAATTGGGAGCTGTTGTATTGCAGTTTCTGCTGTAGTCAGTGGAATATAATGAACCTATTGGAACCTCAGTAAAATGTTCTTTCATTCCTTTACTCCCAGCTGTCCAATGGAATTCCAATTGAGAGTTGGTTCATGGATAAGAATGACACAGAGCTTTTGAAATTGATCCCCTTTTTAGAGAAACTTGTAGAACTGGTAAGTTATAAAGATCGCCATTATGTCAGTTTGTTTTAAATTCAACCCTCCATATCAGAGGAATATCCACTATTTGATGATTCGTGTTTGTGAGTTGGCTGATATAAACTATATAATAACTGAGTGCTACTGTTGGTCCTAGTGCCTTCGAAAGTTAGGAAAACTGCCTAACATCGGAGGGTTGGTGTGGACTTAATGGGCTGAATCCCCTGCCTCCACAGTGTAGGGATTCTATGAATGTTTGGTGGGCGTCACGGCAGTATAATGGTTAGCACTGCTGCCTCACAGTGCCAGAGAACCGGGTTCAATTCCTGCCTCAGGCAACTGACTGTGTGGAGTTTGCACATTCTTCCCGTGTCTGCGTGGGTTTTCTCCGGGTGCTCCGGTTTTCTCCCACAGTCCAAAAATGTGCAGGTTAAGTGAATTGGCCATGCTAAATTGCCCACAGTGTTAGGGGCAGGGGTAAACGTAGGTGAATGGGTCTGGGTGGGTTGCGCTTCGGCAGGTCAGTGTGGACTTGTTGGGCTGAAGGGTCGGTTTCCACACTGTAAGTAATCTAATCTAATATCTGGTCCCAGTTTCTGTCTGGTGACCCCTGCAGGAAATGCAAATGGAATGTCTGATGTCAGGTATGGACTTATTCTGTTTTCATTTGGCCAAATAGTTCTGCTGGGACCTCAGAATTCAAATGCAGATCAAACAAAAACCAGCAGAAATAAGTACTCTTCACCTATTCTGTTGTTTGCCATTTGACATTTGCTCAGGTCATGAGTACCTATATAAGCTATGTAGCATAAACAGAAAGCTTTTAACCATTGGGCGTCTCAAGTTCTGTGGATATTGCTAAATTATGCTCCATTTGCTGCCCAAACCAAGAGCAACAGTGGCTCCAAGGTACTTCAAGGAAAGTTTCTTTGACCTCATCACCACCACACCACAACTAGGTTTAATTACTTGATCGATTCCACTCCTTGGCAGTGAAGCAGGTGTACTGTGATCAGGACCAAATTTCAAATTGACCTATTTTTCCTTTAATTTACTGTTCTCAGAATGAAGATGTTCGACCTCATATCAGAGAGAAATTTCGTCTGCACGATTTACTCCCTCCAGATTAAGAACATATTGTCAACACCATCAATGAAGGGGGCTAAGAAGACAAAAGCAGGACCCTTTGAACTACAAGACATTGCCATTGCTGTTGAAATTTGCATTTTTGTACCTCGTCTTGCTTTTCTTGTCTTGGGCGCCCACAATTAACTAAGGGGTTGCAGAGAGTGAACTCAGTCTTGAAGTTTTAGGTGGGTCTGAACAGGAGAGGATAATGCAGGGTTTTTTAAAAACAAAAAAGGAAACTGTATATGCAGTCAAAAATCCAAAACGCAGATTTAGATAGCACATATATAGTATGCAGTAGCTGTTCACTTGTCCCAGTTGGTGTGCTCCTGAAGACTGCTGGATAACAAGTATGAAATGCTGTGGTCTGTTGCAATACATGTTAATGAGACTTTCTGACTGTATCAGCTATTAATGGTTGGCGCTTTTCTTTGTGACACAAAAATCAACACTTTGTAAAAGTACTTCTGTTTCTGCCACCAGCATTTTGTTTAACCTGTATTGTCACAGGTTTACATAAGAGGAGAAAATTGACTCTATTTTCCCTCTGTGTGGTGCTTTTTAAAGTAGGTCTGCACCTGCTTTTTAAAATGTAGATCTCATTTCAACAGGGATGGCCAGTATATTAAATATAAAAACAAATTTATGGTTCAGGTTTTAAGCTTTTATGTTTTTCTTAGTATATAAAATAAATCTGAGTCATAAAAGCATTCCTTTTAACAATAATGTATTGCAGATCCCTTATCACCGCCCTCTAAAACAAAAGAGAGAATCTTTTCTAAATTGATCCATCACCTTCCTACTTTGTCTGCCTGTGAAGTAATGTATATTCGTTAAAATAAAGAATCTATAGATTAGTCAAAATTAAATTGGATGCGTAACATACAAGTTTATTTATATTGAAGAACAGGAGCATTCATCAACAGCAGCTATAACCTTTTAAGGTGTGTGCACAAAGAACAGGAGGGACTGATACTGAAGTACTAAGTATAGAAATCAAACTTTAGTCTCTTTGAAATTCATAAACTGCACAATCTCTGTGACTGTAACTTATCCTTCAGTTTTTTGTGGAGCTGTTAGTGGAATTGGGGGGTGAGAGGATCTAAATGGGAAAGAAATTACGACTAAATCAAATAGGCTCAAGATCCTCTCAATCTCTGGTCTACTGTCACAATTCAACATCTGAACCACTTTTTAAAATGCTTCAAAGAAGCATGTTGGTAGCAAGATCAGTGGTGGCAGGCACATCGGGAGCATAACAATGTGTTAACCAAACATGTGGGTCTGTTGTGGCTGTTGTTCCTTCTCCCTGTTTCTCCAAACCCCCCCCCCTCCCCAACTTTGTCCAACAACGTACAATCCAAAAAGAGGGTACTGGTTGTGGTTCGTAGGTGTCTGGCCCCTGTAAAAATGTTTTGCCCTATTTGCTGGTCCATTTGCTGGCTTACTTTTTCCACAGAATCGTTTTCTCGCAGGAACATAGCATGAATTGCCTCTAGACTGCATCGATATGCCACAAGCATCACCATGGATGATTCATTTCCTAACAGGAGTTGGAGAAAGCGGCACTTTTTTGTGGAGAGAAGCTAGATGCATTTTCTTTGGTTTAAAATTCTAGAAGATTGTTCAGGACGAGGTATGTGGTCGCAAAGAAAAGGTGAGCAGCACATGAATGAGGAGGATGCCAGTTAAATCTTTTTATGTATATTACCAGTTTACCTGTACAAAACCTTCTTGTACAAAACTACATGCAGCTTCATTTAAAAATATCCTTAAAATAAGGAAAAATCTTTTTAAAGAAAGCGGTTTAATTTTTGTATTTTTGATTTTACAAAAGGCATGAGTTATGTCTACTTTTTCAGTGTATTAATGAAGATTTTAACTTTTCATCAGGTTGAGCGTTTTTCTTACTATTATCTATTGTGTATGTAGTTAGCACATTGTGACACTGAAATGTTAAAATCTAGCATGTAGAACTAAGCCTGTTTTTGTCGGGAGGAAGAAAACCCTTTTATCCTTCATTAAAATATTTTAATCATGGCAGGTTTTTCTGCAGAAAATAATTTGAAAAGCGTTTGCATTTCAGAGAAATACTGATTTTGTATTTAAAGAAAGGTATTTTGCTTGCAGGAATCTATTTACTACAGATTCACTTTAATGATAACCTTTGAGATGTATTTAAATACCTTTAGGGCATCTGGGCATCTTTCTTTATGCTGTTTGTCATTTTGTCTTTATTGAAATAAAAATGTACAGAACATTACTTTTACAAATGTTACAAACGTTTTGAAGTTTTACAAACTTGCACCAGAGTAACCCAAACATGATTCCATGGCCTCTGCTTGGTCCTTTTATCCCTGTCTCTTGCTCTTGCTCTGCTTTAAATAATCTAACGTTACTTCAAAAGCTGCAGTGGTTTCTGCCTCAACTACTCCTTATGACAAAACATTTCATGCTCTAATTTTGTGTTTTGCCTTGAATGCATTATGCAGGCAGCAAATGAATGAAATTTAATTTGGATTTTCTTCCTTAGAGTTAGGGCAAAAAGTCAACATGAGTTAATAACTTACCTCTTTTTTTTGGGCGGGGGATGGTAGTGGAGAGAAACAATAGGAAATTTATATCCTCTTTACTCCCCTCACTTTGCCTTATAGGAAATTCTGCTATTTAGTTGTGTGGTGGTCATTCTGATTGCATCTGGACTCCAGTATAAAGACTGCTTCTATTGTGGTGAAGCATGCTTTACATAAGTGTAAGAAATAGCAGTAGTAGGCCATTTGGCCTCCTGAGCCTGCTCTGCCCTTCAGTAAGATCACGGCTGATCTGATTGTGGCCTTATCTCCACTTACCTGCCTGCCCCCACAACTCTCTTGTTGATCATAAATCTTTATTCAATGTGTAGCTGAACTAGATAAATTGGGACTTAGAGATCCAACAGTTTAATCTCTCTATTTTACATCATTTTAGCTGATCTTAGCTGTGGTGTTGCTGCACGTGGCCTCAGTTTTGTATTATCATCCAGTCATCAAGGGAGGGGTCATAATCACTCAAAATTCTCTATTACGCATAACATAGACTGGAATTGAATATTTGGGTGCCCTAATTTGTTCAACTATTGCCAAGGGGCACCAGACAGAGGTAGCACTTGTGTTCATCCTTGAGTTGGATGTTTGTTAGAATATTTCTAAAACCTGACCTTGACTTGGTTTATATTTGAGTTGGTTTATGTTTAAGTCATTGAGGATTTAGTGCAGGCTTCATGTAAAAGCACCATGACCATCATTTTCATGCTTGGAGCTGGTTAAAGGAAGTGTGTTTGCTGCTTTGTTAGTTTTTGAATACTGATCACAGGCCAGTGTACAAAGTGAAACACTTTATCATAGAAATTTGACTTAGTCTGTTGAAGTTGAAGACTAATTATGTCTGGAATTGAATTATCAGGGATGACCAATGTATTTATTCTTCTACCAAACTCATCTAAAATAAAATATTTATGTTTCTTGAACTAAATCCATGCTATGGATGGCTAATACAAATTTCCAAGGGTTTCCCCTGCTCTTCAGAAACTCTTCAATTGTTGTTGCATTCTCTGCTAAGCTGTTAGAAAGTTTGTACACTTAAGAGGGAATGACCTAATTCCTCAGAGATTTTGGTGATTAGTCAGTGGTCAGAGTATTTACCCAGAATAAGCAGTCATTTATTCAGCTAGCAGCGGAGACGGGTGCCTTTAATTAGAAAGAGGAAAATTGTTTTGGCTTTCTGCTCTAATAGCAAGTAATACTTGTCTTGTGACAGTAAGATAGGCTTTGGTTGATGGTTCTGGCCATAGCTGGATGAGCTGCAGGCTCACATTAATATTTACTGAGGCAATGTCCTATGGACTGTAGTTCATCAGAGTTAACATCTTGAGGGATGGTGAGAAAAATGTCAGTGAGGCTAAAAGAAGTTCCCTCGTCAAAACCTTCAGATTATGCTTTCTATCTTTGTCACGCTAGGATTAGTGAGAATGTTTAAGAATCTTTACCTTTTATTTGCTTATTCTGATGCTTTGCTTTAGCTACTTTTAAGAATTATTTACTGCTCCATTTCTTCAATCCATCTTTATAATTTAGCATCTAATTAATTTTAAAACCCTTTAGCTTTCCACACCATTTTTGTCTTGCTAGGATCTCCAGACTTCTTTGGTGCCATTAGTAAACTTTATGCTGGTTATTCCTAGTGGAATATTTGGCAGTAATTTGAGAATGTAAAACTGACAAGGTTGGATATAAAATCTAGATTTAAGAAAAATAACTCAATTTCATCCTTTCAAGAAATTGTACTTTGCAACGATGTGGATTCTGCAATTTTACCCAACAAGGGGTGGATAACCATAGGCAAACCTGAGCTTTACGAACAATGCTGTCTCCAAGGAGTAATGGATAAAGTCCATGATAAATAATGTTTGCTTTTGTTACTATTGGAAAGTATATACAATCAATAAATTTTTTTTTAATGAAATACTCCTTTCTCTCTCACTGTGCCTTTATTCTCGTTACCGTCCCCATTTTGGCATTTTGTTAACCTATGATTTGAAGAGCCTTTGCTCAGTGAGTAGCCAAATCACCTCTAAGTCAGAAGTTTCTGTGGTCAAGTCCCAGTGAAGAATTTTGAGCACCATATCTAGGCTGACACTTGCAATGAAAATACAGGGAAGCATTACTCCCGTGTTAGAGTGCTGCTATCTTTTGGATGGGATCTTAAACCATAGCTTATCCCATCAACTCAACTGAGTTCATGATTCTTCAGCCAAAAGCATTAAACAGATAACTTCATTATCAAGTCATTGCAATTTGTGTGTCTCCTTGCAGTGCACAAGTTAACTCGTAGACAGTATTTCCTAGATAACAACAGTGACTACACTTGCAGAAAAAAGTGACATCCTGATATTGTTAAATACTCTCTAAAAATGCAAGTTTTTTTATACTTTCAGTTCATGATATTTAGAGGAGCTAGGAAGATTAAGTACAATTAAAAGCTTCGAATAAGTAATATTTTTAATCACTCGGAACCTGGGCATCAGTGGTTGGGCCAGCATTTATTGCCCATCCCTAATTGCCTCTAGAAGGTGATGGTAAGTTGCTGCCTTGATCTGATGCAGTCCATATACCATAGATAGAGCCACAATCCCTTAAGGGAAGAGGTTCTAAGAATTTGACCCTGCAACAGTGCCTGAGGAGCTCTGGTGAATTAGCCATGGGAAATGAAGGGTCATGGGGATAATGTCGATGGTTGGGTTTGGGTCTGCGTGAGATGCTCTACAGAAGGTTGATGCGGACTCAACGGGCCAAATGGTTTCTCTCTGCACTGTAGGGAATCTCTGAAGATGTTGCACCATGATTTGTCCATGTCACAAATACTATAGTTCTATTGTCACACGAAAAGCCATTGTAATGTAAAAGTCCATGAGACCTGCCAAACTGATCTGAAAGTATTATTGGTGATGATGTTATTTTTCTTGTCCAGCATTTGAGAGATGTACTGTTAGATCTGCAAAGGCAGCTTGTAAACACGTTCTCAGCTCTTCACAAAAGTTATCAGTGAAGAATACTGACTCCTATGTGTCGCACAAAATCTTAATTCTTTGTTAATGCTTTAATTTTTCTCAATGTATCCCTGATTAAAGGTTAATGTTAACGAATACAGCTGGTTAAATAAAATCTTGTTAATGGGAACAACCTGGCTGTGATCCCATTCTCAGCTGTTTTCTGTGGAAATGCTAGTATGAGTTTTGTTTTCAATTGATTTTTTTTTGTCTCTTTCTCTCTCTCCTTTGGTATCTAACTGCTATCCATCTGAGATCAAGTCAATGAGCAGAAAACTTCAAGCAAACCTGGGATTTTGATTACCTCCACTGATTACTGCCTCTATTTCCTGAACTTTTATCCTCAATGACTCAATGTAGAAATGTTTTAAATCTCAAAAGCAATGCATTAAAAGAGAGGTGTGATTGCATTGGAAACGGTGTAAGGGAGATTTATCAAAATGTTGCATTGACTGGAGAGTTTGTTATGAAGAACGTTTGGATAGACTGTGGTTGTTTTCTTTGGAGCATTGGAGGTTGAAGGGGAACATGACTGAGCTATATCAAATTATGAGTGGCATGATAGGGTAGACAGGAAGGAATCCTTTCTGTTGGTGATGAAAACAAAAAAAAATGCTGGAAATCACAGAAGACCAGGCAGCATCTGTGGAGAGACGGCAAGCTAACATTTCAAGACTAGATGACTCTTCATCAAAGCTCGGATTAAGAGTCATCCAGACTCATAACATTAGCTTACTCTGTCTCCACAGATACTGCCTGACCTGCTGTGATGTCCAGTATTTTTTTGTTTTCAGCATCTGTAGTAATTTGCTCCTTTCTGGTGGTGGTGGTTGTGGGATCAGTGACAAGGGAGCATAGATTTAAGGTAAGGGGTAGCATAACCATCCTCTGAAGCTTGTGCATGGAGTCCAGGGAGCAATATTAGAATCCAGCATACTGCACCTCCAACTTTCTCTCATTCAATAAATCTTGCGTGTACAGTTCCATATACATGGTCAGCCATAGCTCGGTTAGTAGCTCCCTGACCTCTAAAGGTTGTGATTCAAATTCCATTCGGGAAATTTGAGGAAGCCTAGCATAACCATCCCAACAGATCATTAAAGGATCACTACATGGTTAGAGGTGCAGTTATTTACATGAAATATTAAATTGAGATTTCTTCTGCCTTCTCAGGCAGCCACACACGTTAAAGCCCTGTTAGAAGAGGAATAAGGGAAGCCCCTGTGGTCACCTCGCCAAAGTGTTTCCCTCAATCAACGTCACTAAGAATTATTATCTGATTAATAGGCATTTATTGGCTGCAAATCTACTGCCCTATTTTCTACCTTTCAAACAGTGACTACAAAAGTATTTCATTTGCTGCAAGGTGCTTTTGTCCTGGCCCTAGTGAAAGGTGCTGGAAATAATGGCCATTCATTTTCATGTCCTCGTTGACAAATCAGTTCACATCTGCTCACTTAACAATTTTCACCTTCTGACAGAGGGTACCATTTGGTCAGAAAATTCCTGGACAAGCAGGAGCATCACCAGTTAGCAATCAGGAATAAAAGTCCTGGTTAAATCTCCTCCAGTACAGTTGCAGTGTTAAGTTTGTGTCATGCCCTCAGCCAGGCCTGGGGGTTTGTTACCTCTGAGAGGTGTGATTCTACGTGTTTTAGGTTGTAACTGCCTTACTTGAGACACCAGCAGCTCACTGATAGGGTATGGAAAGTTACAACAAAAATTCTTTTTTTTTTCCAAAAGCATCACTTTAATAACCCAATTTCTCAACTCTCCTTCCAGCTCATTGAATTACGCGTCAAATATAAGAAATCATTGTTTAATGTTTTAGCAGAGCCTCTGTCTCTTTTGTCTTGTCATCTGACAGCTTGCTTTCAGAGAGCTCTGGGCAATTAAGATAAACGAAGGTCTGGGTCATTCAAATTTTTAATCATTTTGTCATAATTCACAATGTTAAGATACTAAAAGATACAAATGACAACTCAGTGGATGAGCATATTTCTCTTGAATTTTTGTTTTTTAAACTTACTTAGATGATGGCAACTTTAGATGCTCAGGGAAAAATGATTTCTCTTTTAAAGAAAATAGTTTGTGCAATTTTTATGGGAAAGATTATTCAGCACCAGCTGGTGAAGGTCATAGGTCAGTGTTAACACTTAAAATTGTAATTTGCATCAGAAATGTTTTTATAGTGATTATCAATATACACTATAAGCAAAATTTGTCGTAATTTATAGTATTGAGTCAGTTTAATTTCCAAAGTTATTTACAATAAAATGCTTATCTTGTGAAACAGATAGAAATACAGAATTGAAGTAGGCTATTGTGTCCTTTCCTCCCCGTTAAATGTGGAGGTGGAAAGGCGCAGCATTGGAGACACAGGACGGTCGACATTTTGGGTCAGGACCCTTCATCCTTTCTGACTAACTGAAGTATCTATTCAAAATATTGCGTTTCTCTTTTCCCTAGTTCCTGTACATTTTCTCCTTTTTAAAGTAAATATATAATTCTTTTTTGAATGTTACTATTAAAGATGCTTCCTCCAGCCTTTTGGGTATTGCATTTCAGATCACAACTCACTGGGTTAAAAAAGGGTTCTTGGTGTCACCTCTATTTCTTTTGCTAAACACACACAAATCTCTGTCCTTTGGTCCTTCTAATTGAAACAGATTTTCCTTAACTTTATCAAAACCATTCATTATTTTTAAAACCTCTGAAATATCCTCTTAATCATCTTGATCTAAGGAGAACAATGTCATCTCCTCCTGTATCTCACGTAACTGAAGCTCCTCACCCATAATATGACAGTAAATCTCTGCTCCCTCTTGAAGACTTGGACGTACTTCTTAAAATGCCTCCTGCTTAGCTTAACATGTTTATTTTAAACAAAGGTTTAGTGCAATGCCCTTGCTTTAATACTCTACTCCCTTTATTAATACACCCATGGAAATACAACCTCCCATTTTTGACCTTGTTCTAATGAAACTTTGTTCTCACCCTGTGTCTCCACATCTCAAAGGCAAGTGTGCATTCATCATAATACTCTAGCTGTGATTCAGCTAGTGCTCAATGGAAAGAGCTTGGCCTGTTATGTCCAATGATATTCCTGTAAATGTTTGTTACTTCCCCCTGCCGCCCCAAACCATTTCCCTCCAGCACTTTCACTTGTTGCCCATAGCCTAATGGTGCTTAAGAAAGCCAGTAAAATACATAAGTGATATAAAATACAGCCATCTATGCATTAATATTTAAGTTCACACAGACAATGAATGACATTTAAATGAGAATTAAGTAGAGCCTTTGAATGGGAGATAGCAGATTCGGGACATCTGCAGAGTATTTATGAGGATATTATGTCTTAATCATCCCTCAAAACACTACAGGTAATTATTGCATGCTTCATGTTGCTTCTCATTTAGACTGCACTGCACCTTTTAATACAAGGGTGGGATATTTTGGCTCGTACATGATGTTTGGCTCCTTTTATGTTTTAATCATCTTGCAAACTGACTGGGTTACAGATTAATGTGATATCCTTCCCATTAGCCTGGAAGAGAGACTATTGAGAATGGGGTCAGAAGCAAGTCCATGTATTATTCACATGTCGCGTTTTGTAACTGCCTTGCCCATTCAAAGCATCTTTACAGCTCAGTCCTGGGTTTAATTAGCTAAGGTTAGAATTACACCATGTCTAAAATTACTTTGATGTCAAGTCATTAATTGTTTCTTTTTCCAATTTCCATTTACATCTATGTTAAATGGGGTGAGCTTGTTTTTCCACCTTCTGGAGGACTTGATCCTTAATCTTGGATCACATGTTGACAGAAATAATTTTTGGACAATGGTGCCGTGCCCATTGAATGGGTTTGAGAATGTGAATGGAAACAGATGGTGGAAGCAAAAGGGGACAGTCTGTACCAGACTAGCTCAGCATCCACATGCTAATCTGGACCAAATCCGGAGTAACTTTAATCTGAACCATCTTCTGTGGAATATTCGTCAGTTTCACTCTGAATTTCTGAAGCACACTGAACTATTGGGTGAGTTTTGCTTTAAGCTGACCAAATTAAAATGTTTTAAGGAAGAAATAAACATAGTAGTTCTTGTAGTTCTTCCTGGGCAATTAGAGAATAAAGTACAATTTTGAATTGTTTGAGCTAATTTTCCCACGTCTTTTATTCATATAAAAGTCTCAGAATGGGAGATAGCAGATTCAGGACATCTGCAGAGAGTATTTATTAGGATATTATGTCTTAATCATCCCTCGAAACATTACAGGTAATTTAAAGGAGGTAGTTTTTCCAGTAGTCTGAATTTCCTCAGTCCTGATCTGCTCAGATTCACCAGAATGACATTATATCTTAAAAGGTTTGTATTATGAGGGCAGGTTATGTAGATTAGGTTTGTATTTCATTGAGTTTGGAAGGTCTAATCCAATCTAATTGAAATGTCTTAAAGTGATAAAGGAATTTGATAATTTTAAATGCAGCACAAAAACAAAAAGGTGAGGCGTTTGTAAACAAAGTTTTGCAGGTGAAAGGATAGTCTAATACAGCGGTTAGTGAATAATGTGAGATCTTGGACTGAGGAACAAAAGCATCAACTGAAAAGTTAGGAAATTGTGCTAAACCTTTATTAGAGTAAGTCAGCTGCAGTTAGAATAGTGTATGCAATTCTGGGTGCTGCTCTGTAGGATGGTCTTGAGAGAGAGGAAACAAAAGAGGTTTAATCTAGTCCAGAACATTGTAATTTCTGCCACTCTGCAAAAGTTATGTTAATGCATGTATGAAGTTTGTGTATTTATGCACTGATCACTGTTATCAGGAATGTATCACCACTTATTCTGCACATGTTCTTGATGAATTATCATGCCTTGCAACATCATTGTGAGTTGTGACTGTGTCCTACAAATGACAGCAAGAAATAAGGTTTTCATTTATATGCCACCTTTCATCACCCTGGGACTTATCAAAATGCTTTACAGTCAGTGAAGTACTTTTGACATGCAGTCTCTATGATAATATAGGAAATATAGAGATATTGTGAATATGGCACCAAGGAGAACTCTCCTGCTGTGCTTCGAAATATTGCCATTTGGAGCTTGCATCCACCTGACGGGGGTCCATCAATCATGATGTGGTACAGCAAGTTTTTGTTTTGAACTAGCAAAACAGGTATACAGTTGATTAATAATGGAATAGAAGTGTAGTTTTTTCAATTTTCTCGTCTGAAGCTATGACTTGGACTGAGATTTTTATCTCTGAACCCGTTCTTTGTGTTGGTCTAGATTGAAAGTCTTGAAGGCTGTTTGCCTCTGTAGTCCATCATGACTGAATCTGATCCACTTACCAATCAGACACTGGGTACCATACTCTGCTGGGAGTCAGTGTACAGTGATGAAAAGTGGGGATGGTACCCTTATTAACTCCCTGCAAGGTTGAAGTTATTACTGTGGCCGATTACCACTTCTTTGAATAGAATAGGGATCAAATTGCAGCCTCCCGTCCTGTGTAGCTCAATATCACATTAAGGGAATTCTGTTAATTACAGAGATTTATGAAAATGTCATCCAAATGATGGCTGTAGATTTAGGTGCACTTTGTGGCTGTTTCTTAATAAATTTGCAAGCATACCGAATGATTGTATCTTGTCTTATCAATCTCATAAATGTATTCATTAAATCACCTTTCTACAGCTGCAGCAGCAGGAGACCCAAGTTACAAGTTGAAGAGCTATGGGAGTAATTAATAAAATGATGAAGGCAATCATTCCTGCTCTCCTCATATTAACAGGTAATGAAAGATAGACTTGCATTACAACCTCAGGACATCCCAAATAACTTTACAACCAATCAAGTGTTTTTGAAATGTAGCCACTATTATAATGTAGGAAATTCACCAATTGATTTAAGCACAGCAAGCTCATGCAAAACAACATGAAAATGATCAGGTAGTCTATTTAACGTTGATTTGAAGATTAAATGTTGACCCAGATTGCTCCTCTTTAAAATAGTGTCACTGAATATTTCATATCCATCTGAGAGAGCAGATTGGCCTCACTTTAACATTTCCTTTCATCTGTTCATGGTATTTAGTTGTCACTCACTTGGCCAGTATTTATTACCTAACCCTAATTGTTGTGGAAAGGTGGTGCTGAGCTGCTTTCTTGAACTGCTATTGTCCTTAGAATGTTAAGGAGACACAATGATGGTCAGAAGGGAGTTCCAGAATTTTGACCCAGTGACGATGAAAGAAAGACAATATAATTCAAAGTCAAAAGAGTGTGTGACAGGATTGGAGTGGTGCTGGAAACGGCAGCATTCAATGAGCAGGCAAATCGACGTTTTGGGCAGGAGCCTTTCATCCGCCCTTCCTGATGAAGGGCTCCTGCCTGAAATGTAGATTTTTCCTGCTCCTCGGATGCTGCCTGACCTGCTGTGCTTTTCCAGCACCACTCTAATCTTGACTCTAATCTTCAGCATCTGCAGTCCTCACTTTTGCCTATAATGTGTGACAGGTCTTGCTATTCCCATCTATCTGCTATCCCTTACTTTCTAAGTGGTAGATGATGTGGCCTTGGAAAGTACTAGCAAAAGAATTTTGGTGAGACACTGCAGTGCATCTTGTGGTTGGTACAACTGCTGCCACTAATGGATTGAAAAGAAGTGACTTTTCAAGAGGTGGATAATGCCAATCGAATAGACTACTGCATGAAGTTGAGCTTTTTGAGTGTTGTTGGAACTGCACCAGAGGGAAATAAAGAGTATCACACTTCTGACATGTGCCTTGTAGATGGTGGGCAGGTACTGGGGAAACAGGAAATGAGTTACGCACCACAGTATTCCCAACTCTGACCTTCTGTTGTCGCAATAGTGTATATGTGGCCAGTCAAGTCCTGTTTCTGCTGAATGGTAATCCCTAGGTTATTGATAGTGACAGATTCAATTATGGTAATATCTTTAAATGTCTTGGGCTGATGGTTAGATTCTTTTTTGTTGGGGATGGTCACTGCCTGGCACTGTCGCTTGCCACTTATCAGCCCAAGCCTGAATATTGTCCCGGCCTTGCTGCATTTGGATGGTGTTGAACATAGTGCAGTTGTCAGCAAATATCCCAACTTCTTGATGGAAGAAAATCACTGATGAAGTAGCTGAAGGCGGTTGACCCTTGAACTTCTAAGCTAAAAGACAACACTTCTGATGATATCGTGCTGTCTCAATAGATTAGATTAGATTACTTACAGTGTGGAAGCCGGCCCTTCAGCCCAACAAGTCCACACCGACCCGCTGAAGTGCAACCCACCCATACCCCTATATTTACCCCTTACCTACCACTACAGGCAATTTAGCGCGGCCAATTCGCCTGACCCGCACATCTTTGGACTGTGGGAGGAAACCGGAGCACCCGGAGGAAACCCACGCAGACACGGGGAGAATGTGCAAACTCCACACAGTCTATCGCCTGAGTCGGGAATTGAACCCGGGTCTCTGGCGCTATGAGGCAGCAGTACTAACCACTGTGCCACCTTGCCGCCCTCAATATTCAGCACTTTCCCACACCACAGTCAACTCCCCTGGAAGCTAACCAATTTTACTTTTGTTTTGAACATCATCAATGCAGCAGGGATCGAAGCAGCTTTTTAGCAAGCTGCCTCGGTGGAGTTGATCAGCAGAAATGGCAGTGGTGGGATTCGAACCCACGGCCCTTTCGAGACTGGAACCTGGACCTAGCGTCTTAGACCGCTCGGCCACACTACCAGCCAAACAGAACACCCAGAGGTAGCCCACCCAGACACAAGGGGGAAGAACATGCCAACTCCACACAGTCGCCCAAGGGTGGAATCGAAACCAGGCTCCTGGAGTTGTAAAGCCGCATTGCTTACCACTCAGCCACCATCCCATCCTAAAGTTAAACGGGACACCTATGCACTAGTCAGGAAACGCGGGCTCATCCGGGATACTGGAGTGGGAATGTCGGTCTAGGTTTTATGCACAATTCTCTTATAATCTGTGCATTTCAGTTGTCACCACTGGTGATTTTCAAGTTTTATATGTGATAACTGAAACTTTTCAGAAGATGCTGAGCCACGTGGAGCAGCTTTAAGTCCTGACTTGTAACGTTACCTGGACTTGGTTCAACCTCAGTGCTTTGAACCAGAGGGGAGGACATTAGCTAGGGCTCCTTTCTGTGATTATTAATTGAAGGAGATCACTGAATAGGCTATTCATTTAATGTGCATGGGGCTGGAATGACACATCTCTTCCCAATCTTTGACACCCTGCAGGGACCTGCTGTTGAGACTTCTACATGGGAATCAAGCACTTTAGCAAGAGATCTGAAGGATACCATCCACCTTCACTAGAGGAGGGGAGGAAATTCCAAAGTTAATGACAAAACATTTATTCGAATGGAAAAGCCATTGTTACACTGAGACAGAAGTGAACAGGAAGATAGGAACATGGTGGCTCAGCGATTAGCACTGCTGCCTCACAGCACCAGGGTCCCAGATTCGATTCCCAGCCTCTGGTAACTGTCTGTGTGAAGTTTGCGCATTCTCCCCATGCCTGCGTGGGTTTGCTCCGGTTTCCTCCCGCAATCCAAAGATATGCAGGTTAGGTGAATTGACCGTGCTAAATTGCCCATAGTGCTCGGTGAATTGGTCAGAGGAGAATGGGTTTGGGTGGGTTACTCTTCGGAGGGTCATTGTGGACTGGTTGGGCCGAAAGGCCTGTTTCTGCACTGTAGGTAATCTAATCTAAAAAAAATTTAAAGATGAGGCTATTGATTCCTTACATTATTAAATTAGATCATACTTAATCAGTACATTAACTCAGAGCATAGATTCAGCACCCTAATAGCCTTGCCTAACAAAAATATATCAATCTGAATTTTTTAATTTTCCGTTATCTGGCAGCCATAACAGCTTTGTGCAGTAGAATTCACATTTTCAAAAACACCGCGTGTGAAGTGCTTCCTGGCTTCACCCCTGAGTAACCTAGTTTTGAATTTAAGGTTATACCTCTTTGTTTTGGATTTCCACCATAATGGTTTCTCTCTAACTAATACACTGAATAATTTAACTATCTTAAAACAGCTTGGATGACCCTGAAAATCTTCTGTACTGAGAGATAGGAAACATGACAACTATTGAATATAGATTCCTTAATCTTGTAGAGAGAGATATTAGTAGTCTAATTGAAATCATCATTA
The DNA here is from genome assembly GCF_020745735.1 of Hemiscyllium ocellatum. Taxonomy (NCBI): domain Eukaryota; kingdom Metazoa; phylum Chordata; class Chondrichthyes; order Orectolobiformes; family Hemiscylliidae; genus Hemiscyllium; species Hemiscyllium ocellatum. The sequence continues at coordinate 4,021,660 of NC_083439.1, forward strand.
ATTTGGATTTTCAGAAACTAATATGACTTTTACTGTGTGTTATTTTCCCTTCAGTGTCTGCAGGTAGTAGGCAGCCTCAAAATCCTGAAACCAAGTGGCAATCTGTGAATTCAATATTCAGGAAACATAACAACACAAAAATGTCAACTAAAGAGGTAAAACTAAACATAGAAAAAAGGTTTTCAGACAACATAACTCGGTCCAGTTACCATAACTTAAGGACATTTTTATGGAGCTTTTTGGATCCTACCCGTCATGTTGGAGCTTCCTCAATGGATTCTGCTGTGCTGGAGGCCATTCAATTGGCAATGACTAGTGCAACTCAAGCAAACAAATGGGAATTTTATTACATGATCTGGCAAGTTCTGTTCAGCAGCCAGGTTGGAGCTACAAGTTCAGAGCTGGACAAACAACTGCCCCAGCTGCTTTTCTATCTCTTTCAGGATTCTACATCTTTCTTTGCATTTGTTGAAAAATTGTTGATACAATTGGGAGTCGACTGGAAAGTTGCCCTGAGGTCCATACAGAGAGAAGTCTGTTACATTACTTCAACTATGAGCAGAAGATCCTTCGGTGAACACATCAGAGTGTTTCTTGCACCCAGTGTGAAGTCAAATAGGTCAAGAATGGGGACTGATGCCTTCAATATTCAAAATATACTGTTGAATTTCATTAAGAAGCTGCATCAAGTCTTTTTCAATGAGTTAAAGCCCATTTGGTATTTCTTTGGTCAGAATGTGTTCCCATTGTTTGAATCTTATATTGGTCACAGTACAAAGCAAATCCTTTTGAAGCTAACAGACTTTATCTTGGAACAAATGCTATTGTCAACCAACACAATTAAACTGGATGTTAAAGGACAGTGTTCCCAAGGTAAGAAGTCATATTATTTCACATTTTTTTTCCATAAATTCTTTCCTATTGATGATGTGGGCTTCTAGCAATATTTTTTTATTTGAGGCAAGAGCAGTAAAAGATTCAGTTATTTCAAAATGAGTTCCAATCAAACTCCGCCCAGTATCAACTCTCAATATTATCATACCCTTACTTGTTCTTATCTGCAGTCAGTAAGTAAAAAATGAGGTCTGCAGATGCTGGAGATCACAGCTGCAAATGTGTTGCTGGTCAAAGCACAGCAGGTTAGGCAGCATCTCAGGAATAGAGAATTCGACGTTTCGAGCATAAGCCCTTCATCAGGAATAAGAGAGAGAGAGCCAAGCCGGCTGAGATAAAAGGTAGGGAGGAGGGACTAGGGGGAGGGGCGATGGAGGTGGGATAGGTGGAAGGAGGTCAAGGTGAGGGTGATAGGCCGGAGTGGGGTGGCCCCGGCCTATCACCCTCACCTTGACCTCCTTCCACCTATCCCACCTCCATCGCCCCTCCCCCTAGTCCCTCCTCCCTACCTTTTATCTCAGCCGGCTTGGCTCTCTCTCTCTTATTCCTGATGAAGGGCTTATGCTCGAAACGTCGAATTCTCTATTCCTGAGATGCTGCCTAACCTGCTGTGCTTTGACCAGCAACACATTTGCAGCTTATCTGCAGTCACTTGCTTTCTCCATCTCCTGCCCTGTCTGACTCTCGCCCGGCACCTGAGTCTAACCTACTTTGCTATTGTGCCTCTCCTCTTTGCCCCTACTGGCAAACACTTGAAAGCAATTAACTCTGCTCCCAGACTAGAGACAGTTGTATTGATATTCTTAAATAAAAAAGTGTGCTATAAATCTTAGAAGCATCTGTGGAGAAAGAAGCAGTTAATGTTTCATACTGAGTGGATACTACTTAAGAAAACATCTTTGACCTTGAAACATTAACTGTTTTTCCGTCTTTACAGATCCTGCCAGACCAGTATTTCCAGTGTGTACACTTCTTATTTCAGACTTCCAGCACCCGCTGTACTTGTTTTTAGTTTGGATGATGTCCTTCCCTTTCTGTTGGCTGCACAGACCCTATTTATGTTAAGGTTGTATGGTTGCACCCTGGCCTGTAGAGAATCTGATTCCACAATTGACAGTATTACACAATACCCAGTCTACAAGCTTCACTTGTCATAAAACACTCTAGTTTTTGATAAACTGGATGTGATCTAAAAAGGAAAATCCCATAGGAAGGATACTTGCCAAAAGAGGATCCTAATCATTTTTGGGTAAGTGGAGTTGAAATGCCCATCAGCCATGATTGAATGGCGGTGTGAACTCGATGGGCAGAATGGCCTTACTTCCACTCCTATGTCTTATGGTGTTATTTTGTTTGCCCAGTGAATCAAGGGTTAAAATTTCCTCCAGATCAGGAAATTGTATGTCCTAGTTTCAGTGCAGTACCTTGAATATACAACTTAGACTGGCACTCCCACTGCAGTAGTGAGGGAATTTTGCACTGTCCGAGATGCCATCTTTGGACTGACACATCTGCCCATCAGAGGAATGTAAAAGATCCCATGATATCTATTCAAAGTGAAGCAGAGACGTTTTCCTCAATGTGCTGGGCCAATATTTATTTCACAATCCACATCACTAAAATCGCACATTATCTAATCATTAGCACAGTGGTTTCCTGAGTGTGAATTGACTGCTGTATTTTCTACACTAAAGGAGAAATTGCATTTCAAAAGTATTTATTATAGTAAAGTGCTACTATTTTTAAAAGTTGCTATAGAAATGCTGCAGGACTTTTTTAAACCTACACTTACCCCTGAGCTGTACCTAGCAGCAGCATCAGATAATCTGTCCACTGTTCGATTTCTTTGTTTTGCATCATTGTAACACTACATTTGTTACTCTGCTGTCCACTGTCACATTCCTATGGTCACTTCTCAATCAATCCCTTCTTCCTGTGCCTAAATCTTCTCTGTTTTCTGTCTTCATCTTTGTTCAAATGTTACTGTGTCTGTGTGGAAGTCCCATTACAATTTGATGCCTAACGCTTACCTTTCGTGTCCTTTTTTTAATATACTGTTGATGTATTGTTTTTACAGGGAATCTGAACCAGCTCCTCGTTTGGTGAGTTACCAAGCAGTCTACATTAATTAATTGATTTGGTAGTATGAGTTTCCAATTCCTCTCTCATTGCCTGTTTATAAGTATAAGCAAATATAAATATTGTCTCTTCTGCTCTTTCCCTTATGATATTAAATGGCCCTATATCTAATCTGAAATATATAAAGACTTTTCATTCATACCAAAACCCTTCTTTTAACTGTTTCTGTGCTTGAGTGTAGGTCACAGTAAATGCTGGTCACACAGTGGAGGCATTCCCCAGTACTACACCATTGCTACCACATGTGCCCTCTGCTTGACAACCCAGGGTTGTTACAGCCAATTGTTTAAGATTGTCTGATGGCTCAGTTTGATTAAGTAAGATGAACCTTGGATCTGATGAGATGGTGGGTGAGGTGAGAGTTCTGTGATAGGCAGTCAGCATCATCAAGAGATGAGGAGTCACAGAACACAGTTAACATCATTGAGATCCTTGTAGAGAAGTAACCAGACTGGCAGGCGCCTAAAATAAGACTTGGGACAAAACAAGAATAGGATTTTTCAAGTCTACATTTAAATAGGCGCAAGAGTGAAGCAAACATAAAGGCTCTATATTCTAACAAAATATTGTAGATGCTGGAAATCTAAAACACAAACACAAACCGCTGGAGCAACGTAGCAAGTCTGACAGCATCAGTGAAGAAAAACAGCATTAATGTTTCAAATCCAGTAGAACTCACTTCAGAACTGAAAGAGGTTGGAAAGTGGCGGTTTTAACGCTGTAAATAAAGATGGAGGAGAAGCAAGAGGAGCGAATGTTGTGCGTGCCCAGAGCTAAAGACAATGGGGTGCTAATTGCGGTGAAAGAGAAGTAGAGCTTTAACTGAATGTGTGAACAGTGTGAAAGTAGGTCCTGTCTTCTGAGAGCAAACAAATCATGGCTCATGATTTAACAAAAAGGGCAAAGGTCATGTTCTGAAGTTGTGAAATTCAGTATTGAGTCCTGGAGACTGTAAATCCCAAAGGAAATGTTATAAAAATATATTTGAAGAGAAAGATGGTAATTAGGGAAAGGATAGAGCCCATTAGGGATCTAAGAGGTAGTCTGTGTGGAACAAGAAAAAGTTGGTACAGTCCACCGATGAATACTTTGTATAGTTTTTCACAATGGAAAGGGTGATGCAGGTGTTGACATCAAGGTGGAGGAGTGTGAAATATTAGAAGAAATTAACATGGAGAGGATGAGGTCCTGGTGAGTTTAGCAGTCTTAAACAGTGGATAAATCTTAAGATGTATCCCAGGAGAGAGGAAAGGAAGGATATATCTAAGGCTCTGGCAGTAATTTTCAAATAATCTTTGGCCACAGGTGAAGTGTCAGGGGGCTGCTAACATTTCCCTATTCACAAACGATTGAAGGAAGATACCAGGAAATTACAAGCCAGTCAGTTTAACCTTGCTAGTTAGGAAGAAATAATTCCGAGGTATAGGCATTATATGCACTTGGAGAGATACTGACTAATCAGGGTAGAACATAGAAGAGTACAGGCCCTTCGACCCTCGATGTTGTGCCAACCTTTTATCCTACTCTAAGATCAAACTAACCTACGTGCCCTTCATTTTACTAACATCCATGTGCCTATCCAAGTCACTTAAATGTCCCTAATGTATAGACTCTACTACCACTGCTGGCAGTGCTTTCAATGCACCCACCACTCTCTGTGTAAAGAACCTATCTCTGACATCTCCCCTAAATCTTCCTCCAAACACCTTAAAATTATGCCTCCTTGTGATAGCCATTTCTGCCGTGAGAAGTCTCTGGCTATCCATCCCCATCTATACCTCTCATCACCTTGTACACCTCTATAAAGTCACTCTCATCCTTCTTCATTCTCATGAAAAAAACCCTAGCATCCTCAACCTTTCTTTATAAGGTATGCCCTCCAGTCCAGGCAGAATCTTGGTAAATCTCCTCTGCACCCTCTCTAAAGCTTCCAATTTTTCCTATAATGAGGCAGCTAGAACGAACACAATATTCCAAGTTTGGGCTAACCAGGACTTTAAGGAGCTGCAGCACAACCTTGCGGCTCTTACATTCAAACCTCCTGCTAATGAAAGCCAAAACACCATCTGCCTTCTTGACAACCCTATCAAGTTGGGTGGCAACTTTGAGGAATCTATGGACCTGGACCCCAGGATCCCTCTGCTACTTTTCACTGCCAAGAATTCTGCCTTTAACCCTGTAAACTGCATTCAAATTTGACCTTACAAAATGACCTTCACACTTTTCCAGGTTGAACTCCATGTTCCACTTCTGAGCTCACCTCTGCATCCTGTCAATGTCCTGTTGCACCTACAACAGCCCTCCACACTCTCCACGTCTCCACCAAACCATGTCATCAGCAAACTTACTAACCTACCCTACCATGTCCTTGTACAAGTCATTTATAAAACTCACAAAGAGCAGAGGACCCAGAATCGATCCCTATGGATCACCACTGAGCTCCAGGCTGAATACTTCCTATCTACTACACCCTCTGTCTTCTCTGAGCCAGCCAAATTTCCCTGTATCCCATACTTCCTTACTTTCTGAATGAGCCTACCATGAGGAACCTTACCAAATGCCTTGCATAGTCCATATGTATCACATACACTGTTCAACCTTCATCAGTGCTTTGTCACATTCTCAAAGAATTCAGTAAGTTGTGTGAGGCATAACCTGCCCCTCACAAAGCCATGCTGACAATCTCTAATAAAGCTATGCTTATCCAAATAGTCATAAATCCAATCTCTCAGAATCCTCTCCAATAATTTGCCCACCACCGATGTAAGACTGACTGGTCTGTAAATCCCAGGGTTATCCCGATTCCAACTGAATAACATTTGCCACCCTCCAATTATCTGGAACTACTCCAGTGGACAGTGAGGATGCAAAGATCATCACCAAAGGCACAGCAATCTCTTCCGTCACTTCCCATTGTAACCTTGGGTATGTCCCGTCTGGCCCAGGGCCCTTATCTATCCTCATGTTTTTCAAAATTTCTGGTACATCCTCCTTCATAACATCAACTTATTTCACGCTGTCCACATAAATGACATGGTCCATCTCACTAGTGAACACTGAAGCAAAGTATTCATTAAGGACTTCCCCTACCTCCTCTGACTCCAGGCACAAGTTCCCTCCACTATCCCTGATTGGCCCAACCGTCACTCTGGGCCATCCTCTTGTTCCACACACAAATTTAGAATACTTTGGGAATTTTCTTAATCGTATCTGCCAAGGCTTTTTCATACCCCTTCTAGCTCTCCGAAGTCCATTCTTCAGGTCCTTCCTGATTCCCCTGTAACCTTCTAAAGCCCTGACTGATCATTACTTCCTCAACCTTAAGTAAGCTTCCTTCTTCTACTTGACTAGATGTTCCACATCTCTTGTCATCCAAGGTTCCTTCACCCCACCATCCTTTCCTTGCCTCAGTGAGACAAACCCATTCAGCACTTGCAGCAAGTGCTCCCTGAACAACCTCCATATTTCTATCATGTATTTCCCTGAGAATATCTGCTCCCAATTTATGCTCCACAGTTCCTGCCTAATAGCATTATAATTCCCCCTCCCCCAATTAAATACTTTCCCATACGGTCTGCTCCTATCCTTTTCCATAACAATAGTAAAGGTCAGGGAGTTGTAATCATTATCACCGAAATGCTCTCCCAACGAGAGATCTGACTCCTGACCTAGTTCGTTGCCAAGCACCAAATCCAATGTGCCCTCCCCTCAATTTGGCCTATTTGCATAGGCAAACAGATCAAGTCAGAGGGAATTTGTTAATGGAGACTTGTGTTTGACAAATTTGATCAAATTTTTTGATAAAGTAACCAGGTAGGCTAATGCATTTGATGTCGTCCACAATGGCTTTTGATAAGGTCACTCATGGCAGATTGGTCAAAAAAAAGGAGTTAATGGGATCCAGGGCAAGGTGACACATTGGATCCAAAATTGGCTGCCAGGCAGGAAACAGCGAATGATGGTCGGAAGGTATTCTCTGTACAGTGGAGCTCTGCAGAGTTCAGTCGGTGGCTCTTGGTGTTTATAGTCTATGTTAATGACTTGAGCTTAAGTATTGGGGAATGATGAAGAAGTTTGCAGATGTCATGAAAATTGATAGAATGGTAAATAATGAGGAGTATAGTTGTTAACTGCAGGAGGATATTAAAGGACTGGTTAGGCAGGCACAGCCGTGAATTCACGCTGGAAGAACATGCGGTGGTGAACTTGGAGAGGACTAATGAACTACAGAGGCTAAGCATAGAATACAAAAGCAAAGCAGTGATGTTGGATATGTATAAAATGATGTTGAGGCTTCAACTGGAGTACTCCGTGCAATTCTGGCAATCACATAGGAAGAATGTGATTGCATTAGAAAGAGTACAGAAAAGATTTACCAGGATGCAGCCTGGGATGGCGGATGTGAGCTATGGGGCAAGACTGGATAGGCTGGGATTGCTTTCCTTGGAGCAGTGAAGGTTGAGAGGGGCAACATCAGAAATTGTTGGAAAAATTCAGCAGCTCTGGCAGCATCTGTGCAGAGAAAGCAGAGCTAATGTTTCGGTCCAGTGATCCTTCTTTAGAATTGTCTGTTTCTGATTTCCAGCTTCCGCAGTTCTTTGGTTTTCCATTGTTTAAGGTTGAGATGGGGCTCATTGTGGTTTATGACATTATGAGAGGCATAGATAAGAATGGACAGGACAGCACTTTTATCCATTAGTAAAGGGGTCAGTAGCTGGGTGATCGAATAAAGTTGTGGTAGAAGGGGAAGAGGAGAGTTGAGGAAGGTGGTAAAAGTCAAAAGCTGGAAAATGGGATTAGAATTATAGAATCCCTACAGTGTGGAAACAGGCCATTAGACCGAACAAGTCCACACAGACCCTCTGAAGAGTAACCCACCCAGACCCAATACCCTAGGCTATTACTTTACATTTACCCCTGACTAATGCACCTAACGTACATATCCCTGAACATTATGGGCAACTTAACATGGTCAATTCACCTAACTTGCATATCCTTTGGATTTTGGGAGGAAACCGGAGCACACAGACAGTTGCCTAAAGCTGGAATTGAACCCGGGTCCCTGGTGCCTTGTGGCAGCAGTGCTAACCACTGGGCCATCATGCCACCCATTAGTGCAGTCAGACTTTTGCTGATTGGTGTAAACATAATGGCTGAATGGCCCCTATGCTGTAAATGTCTGAGTCTTCTGTAGTGCGCAGCTTAGTGCTGCAGCAGGCAATGTCTTTGTGTCTCAGGCATGAGATTGTCTTTTGCAACCCCGTGTTATTCCAAAACTGTAATAAGATCATAAGAAGTGGAAACAAAAGAAGATTATTTTGTCCCTTGAGTCTGTTCTTAAATAAAATCAACTGATCTGATTGTGGCCTCAATTCAGTTTTCTTGTCTGTCTCCCATACTCCCTTGTTGAATCATAATCTCTTCAATTCTGCCTTGAATGTATTCAGTGACTCACCTTCACTGCTGCCTGGGCAAGAGAACTGGGAAGGTAAAGCCTCTGAGAAAATCATTTCCTTCTTAAATGGGAAACCTGTTTTGAAAGTGTCTCCCCTTGGTCTTCTTTCTCATTGTACTGCCTGTCAAGCCCCCTTTCCCATTTTAATAAGGTCCTTTTGTTGTACTAAACTCCAATGAGTAAAAGGCTTATCTCCTCAACTCTTCCACATACGACAACCCCTCCATCTCAAGAAAGAGCCTTGGGAAACTTCTCTGAACTGATTCCAGTGCAAGTCTTTCCTCTCATTTCAATGACCCAAACTGCACGCAGGATGCAAATGCGGTGTCATCAATGTCAGGAACAGTTGTGTAACAAGACATCCCTACTTTTCTGATCCATATCCCTTGCAATTAAAGGCCAACATTCCATTTACCTTCCTAATTACTTGCTGTACTTGGATTCTGACTTTTTGTGTTTCATTTATTTTTAACACCCAGATCCTCCTAAACAAAAAAAAATGAAATAACTGTACGCTTGCCTGCTGAATTGGCAGATTTGTTCTCCGACGTTTCATCACCATGTTAGGTAACATCATCAGTGAGCCTCCGGTGAAGCGCTGGTGTTCTGTCCCGCTTTCTATCTGTGTGTCTTGGCCTGTTGTGGTGGGTGAAATCATTTCTGGTTCTTTTTCTGAGAGGTTGGTACATGGGATCCAAATCGATATGTTTGTTACTGGAGTTCCAATTTAATGCCAGGCCTCTAGGAATTCCCATGCATGTCTTTGTTTAGCCTTTCCCAGGGTGGATGTATTGTCCCAGTTGAACTGGTGTCCCTCTTCGTCTGTGTGTATGAATCCTAGTGATGATTGGTCATGTTTTTGGTAGCTAGTTGGTGCTCATGTATCCTGGTGGCTGGTTTCCTGCCCCTCTCTCCAATGTAATGTTTGTTGCAGTCCTTGCAGGGTATTTTGTATATGACATTTGTTCTGCTGGTTGTTGGTACAGGGTCCTTTTAAATTCAGCAGTAGCTGTTTCACTGTGGTGGTATGTTTGTGGGGTACCATGAAGCCTGGTCGTCATCTCCGAGATATCTTTAATGTATGGCAGGGTGGCTAGAGTCTTTGGGCGTGTTGTGTCGTCTTGTTTAGGTTTGTTGTGTAGAAATCGGCAGACTGGTCAGTTTGTGTGTGTGTGTGTGTGGCTTGCCTGTGACCTGGGTCCGCTACATGAATGAAACCTTTGTCATCACAAAATGCAACAAATTAGAAGAAACCCACAAACATACAAACAAATTCCTTAACAGTATAACGCTCACCAAAGAGGAAGAGAACAACAACAGCCTCCCCTTCCTAGACATTATGGTAGAATACAAAGCCAATGGAGAGCTACAGACCGGCATTTACAGGAAAGCCACACACGCGGACCAGATATTCAACTACAGGAGCAATCGTCCCACAAACGAACTGCATTAGGACATTATTGAAATGCGCCACAACACACTGCAGCATCCAGGAACTACGAGAAGCTGAGGAAGAAGATGTATACAACGTATTCAGGAACAACGGGTACCTGATAAGCGTAGTCCACCGATTCTTACACGACAGACCTAACAAGAAGATACAACACACCCAGAGACTGTAGCCACCCTGCCAAATATTAAAGACATCTCGAAGATGATGACCAGACTTACTCCAAGGCATCATTGTAGTCCACAAATTTACCACCACACTAAAACAGCTCCTGATAAATTTAAAGGATCCCATACCAAGAACCAGCAGAGTGAACGCAATATACAAAATACCCTGTAAGGACTGCAACAAACATTACATTGGACAGACGGACAGGAAACTAGGCACCAGGATACATGAGCACCAACTAGCCATCAAAAGATATGACCAACTATCACTGGTATCCGTTTACACAGATGAAGAGGGATACCAGTTCAACTGTGACAATACATCCATCCTGGGACAGGCTAAACAAAGACACCCACCGGAATCCCTAGAGGCCTGGCATTCAAACTGGAACCTCATTAACAAACATTTCGCTTTGAACCCCATTAACCAACTTCTCAAAAAGAACTGGAAGTGATTTCACCCACCACAACAGGCTAGATACACAAATAACCAAGCAGGACAGAACCCCAGCGCTTCATCAGAGGCTTGCTGATGATGTTAGCTAGCATGATGATGAAACATCTGAGAACAAATCTACCAGCTCAGCGAGCAAACTTCCAACCTGAACCACAACCTGAGCTATAAACTTTCTCAAAAATCGTATGAAATAACTGTGTTTGGATGCAACATGAATAGGAAGGGTTTAGAGGGATAAGGGCCAAAAATAGGTAAGTGGGCCTAGTTTTGTTCAGAAAACTTGATTGGCATAGATGAGTTGGACCAAAGGGTCTGTTTCCGTGCTTTATGACTCTATAACTGTGGATGCTGGAAATCAGAAACAGAAATTGCTGGAAAAACTTAGCATGTCTGACAGCATCTGTGGAGAGAAAGTAGAATTAACATTTTGGATCCAGTGATGTTTCAGAAAAGTCTGAAGATGGGTCACTGGACCTGAAACATTAATTCTGCTTTCTCTCCAGAGATGCTGCCGGACCTACTGAGACTTCCCAGTATTTCCTCTTCTTGTGACTCAGATCCTCCTGTACTTCAGCTTTCTGCAGTGTCTCTTTTTAAACAATATTCTGCTGTTCTGTTCTTCCTGCTGATTAAAACAATTGCTAAGAGAGGAGTGGAGGTACTTGGACAGTAGTGAAAGGCTCCTTTCTTCAATGGAGTTGAACCTGATAGTGTAAACTATTTGTATATTATTTAAGAATACTGGAGTGTGAGATTGAAGCTATAACTGTAATGATCAGCAACCATTTGAGTTTCACTCTTATAGTTTGTGACATTAATCAAAGCAGTTGGTCAAATTACAGTTTTGAAGCTCCATCCCATATTCTATGGGTCATTGTGTGAATTGGTTGAATTATTGAAGATGATGTGACATGATTGGATTAAACAGAAAAATAAATGAAAAGGATCTGTGAGGTTGTAAACAGAATGGGTATTCTAGAATTCTACTGTGCTTGAATAAGGATCCAGGTATTGAATGACAGTCTGCTCAATTTTGATTTGCACTCATTCAGCACTTGATCACAATTCAGAGCAGTTGGTATTGTGAAGTTACTGTTACAATGAGTAAACACAACAGCAACTTTAATCACAGTCAGAGTCCTCCTTCAGCATTGAGCTGAAAGAAGTGATGTTTGCTGATCATGCTGGAGTGGAGGAATGTTGGCAAGAAATGCAGTTCTGTTCCTCAGGGTTATCTATGTAGTATGCAGTAGCCCTGAGGGAGACCGTCCAGCCTATCCTATCTGTGCCACCTCTTTAAAAGAGCTATCCAATTAATCCCATCCCCTACTGTTTGCCGTAGCCCTTCAGATTTCCACCTTCAAGAATTTATTCAACTGTTCAGTCATAGAGTCATACAGCATAGAAACAGACCCTTCAGTCCATCTTGTCCATGCAGACCAAGTTTCCTAAACTGAACGAGTCCCATCTGGGCGTGCTCGGGCACTTATCCCTCGAAACCCTTTCTATTCATATACCTGTCTGAATGTCTTTTAAATGTTGTAATTGTATCAACCTCCACCACTTTCTCTGGCAGTTCATCCCAAATATGCACCATTTCACTGTGAAAAAGTTGCACCTCAAGTCCCTTTTAAATCTTTCCCCTCTCACCTTAAACCTATGGCTTCTGACTTTGGAATCCCCTATCCTGAGGAAAAGACCTTGGCTATTCGTCTTATTTGTGCTTCTCATTATTTTATAAAACTCTATACGGTCCTCCCCGAGCTTCCTATACTCCAGTGAAGGAAGCTCTAGCCTCTCCTTATAACTCAAACCGTTCAGTCTTGGTAACATCCTTGTAAGTCATTTTTGCATCCTTTCCAGTTAAATAACACCCTATAGAAGGACAACCAGAATTCTACACACTGTTCCAAAAATGACCTCATCAATGTCTTGTACCGCCACAACATGACATCCTAATTCCTGTACTCAGTGCTCTGACCAATAAAAGCAAGCATGCCAAACACCACCTTTATCACCCTGTGGTGCCACTTTCAAAGAACTATGTACCTTTATCCCTAAGTCTCTCTGTTTGATAACACTCCATTGGGCCCTACCATTAATTGTGTAAGTCCTGCCCTGGTTTGTCCTTCGAAAATGCTTTACCTCACATTTATCGAAACTAAACTCCATCTGCCACTCCTCGGCCCTTTGGCCTTTCTGGTCAAGATCTTGTTATACTCTTACATAACCTTCTTTGTCCACTATATCACCAATTTTGGTGTCACCTGCAAAGTTACTAAACATGCCCCCTATATTCTCATCCAAATCGTTGATGTAAATGACAAACAACAGTGGACCCTGCACCAATCCTAGTGGCAAACCATTGGTCACAAGCCTGCAGTCCGAACAACAACCCTTTATCACCACCCTCTGTCTCCTACCATCAAGCAAATTTTGTGTCCAATTTGTTAGCTCTCCCTGGATCCCAAATGATTTAACTTTATTAACCAGTGAAACCTTGTCAAAGGCCTTGCTAAAGTCCATGTAGACAACCTCTACTGCTCTGCTTTCATCTGTGGTTGCTTCTTCAAAAAGCTCAATGAAGTTTGTCAGACATAATTTCCTGTGCATAAAACCATGCTGACTGTCTCTAATCAATCCTTGTCTTTCCAATTGTATGTAATTTCTGTCTGTCAGAATCCCCTCCAACAACTTACCCACCACTGACATCAGGCTCATTGGTCTATAGTTCCTGGCTTTTCCTTACCACGTTTCTTAAATATATCACAACATTAGCCATTCTTCAGTCTGCTGCACCTCACCTATGGCTTTTGATGCTACAAATATTGCATCGAGGGGCCCAACAATCCCTGTCCTACCTTCCCACAATGTTTTGCAATACACCTGATCAGGTCCTGGGGATTTATCTATCTCTTTCTATTTTAAGACCTCCCACACCTCTTCTGTATTATGGACACTTTCAAGACATTATATTTATTGACTCAAGTTTCTTCATTTTAGTGTCTTTCTCCACATCCAAGCCCTTAATACGATGGCAGTCCCAGTCTATGTTTGGAAAGTTAAAGTCCCCTACCATTGCCACCCTATTATTCTTACAGATATCTCCCTGGATATTTCCTCCTCAATTTCCTGCTGACTTTTTGCAGGATGGGGGGGCCTATAATACAATCTCATCAAGGTGATCATGCCCTTCCGATTTCTCAGTTCCACTCACATAATGCCCACTTGTTTCTTTGTGACATCAAATGACGGAGGATGACACGATGTATCCAAAGGTTGGTGGGGTGGAAGGTGAAGGCCGACCGACCCCCACAGCTATCTAGACTACACCTCCTCCCACCCTGCCCCCTGTAAAAACGCCATCCCATATTCCCAATTCCTTCCCCTCCGTCACATCTGTTCCCAGGAGGACCAGTTCCACAACCGAACAACCCAAATGGCCTCCTTCTTCAAAGACTGCAATTTTCCCCCTGACGTGGTCGACGATGCTCTCCACCGCATCTTCTCCACTTCCCACACCTCCGCCCTTGAACCCTGCCCCTCCAATCGCCAGGACAAAACCCCACTGGTCCTCACCTTCCACCCCACCAACCTCTGGATACATTGTATCATCCTCCATCATTTCCGTCACCTCCAAACAGACCCCACCACCGGGGATATATTCCCCTCCCCACCCCTATCAGCGTTCCGGAGAGACCACGCCCTCCGCGACTCCCTCGTCAGGTCCACACCCCCACCAACACAACCTCCACTCCCAGCACCTTCCCCTGCAACCGCAAGAAGTGCAAAACTTGCGCCACACCTCCCCCCTCACCTCCCTCCAAGGCCCCAATGGATCCTTCCATATCCGTCACAAATTCACCTGCACCTCCGCACACATCGTTTACTGTATCCGTTGCACCTGATGTGGTGGTCTCTACATTGGAGAGACAGGCCGCCTACTTGCAGAACGTTTCTGGGACAACCGCACCAACCAACCCAACCGCCCTGTGGCTGAACACTTGAACTCCCCCTCCAACTCCGCCAAGGACATGCCGTTCCTTGGCTGCCTCCATCGCCAGACCCTGACCACACGACGCCTGGAGGAAGAGCGCCTCATCTTCTGCCTAGGAACCCTCCACGGGATGAATGTAATTTCTCCAGCTTCCTCATTTCCCCTCCCCCCACCTTATCTCAGTCCCAACCCCCGGATCCAGCACTGCCTTCTTGACCTGCAATCTTCTTCCCGATCTCTCCGCCCCCACCACCTCTCCGGCCTATCACCCTCACGCTCACCTCCTTCCACCTATCGTATTCCCAGCGCCCCTCCCCTTTATCTCAGCCCACTTGGTACACCAGTCTCATTCCTGAAGAAGGGCTTATGCCCGAAACGTCGATTCTCCTGCCCCTCGGATGCTGCCTGGCCTGCTGTGTTTTTCCAGCATGACATTTTTCAAAACAGATTGTCTGCCCATTACTTCATCGCTTGTTATGGAATCTTGCTATTCAAATTGGCTGCTGCATTTCCTAAATATAAAAGTATCCACATTTTGGAATATACTTTATTAGATATAAAGTACTATGTGATGTCCTGAAATCAAGAAAGGCACGATAGAAATATAATTTCTTCCATTTTTTCTGGAGTTATCATCTCAGAAGTGATAAAAACACGTTATCAGAATATCAAAGTTTTGTAAACACTCAGATGATAGATTTGAATGCATAATATATTCTTAAATAAACAATTGTTTGTTCTGTACAGGGGTCTTCTTCATAACCTGACCTGGAATTTTGAAGCTGTTACAATAGACAAAATGCAAGTCCTCCTTAATCAGCCTCCCACTGAACTGTACAGGACTACCACGGGTTTTAAGTTCTTTTCTGATTTTTCTCAACTCCCCACAAGCTGCAACCAAGAACTTTTCCTTTTGCTGAACAGAACCTTTTGCAACAAAAACTTCCAGCATCAATTCAACCTTCGTATGTTTTGTAGTATCATAGGAGGCTTGGCAGGAAACCAGTCAGGCCCACTAGTTAATAAAATTTGCACTAAAGTGAATTTCATGTATACATATCTCACCAAGGGATTAAACTTCTATGCTGATTACTGTGAGAAAAGAAGTCTCAATGTGGGGTCTTTTTCTTCTACAAGTGACGCCAGACAAATTGAAGATCTCACTTGTAATTATGATTCTTGGGTTGCTGGAGATTTGTTCAACTCTACAGATTTTGGTTATTGTGCTGTTGTAGATGAAGTTGGATTCAGAAAAACTGTCTGCCCTAATACATCACTGTTGGAAAGCATCATGAAAAACCCAGCTCACTTTTGGCTGAAAGACTTCTGTGATAGCAATTCAAACACTATGCTTGTCCCTGTGCTTATGACTGAGGTGGTCAGTGACAGTGCCTATATTGGCTTCACTAGCAGTCCAGCCACCATTATCCCTCCTGTAAAAGAAGTGGACATCCACTGTCGTTATGATGAGTGGACAGACTTCTCCATGGTAGATGATGAAGTGATCACATTTTGTGCCAGTCATGATGGTGACCAGTTCACCAATGTGGTTTGCAGTGATCTATCAGCACTGCAGGAGCTTATAAAGAACAATTTCTGGCTGGCTGACTTTTGCAATAATTACTCCATTTTGAGTGGCAACAGTGAATTCTGCATGTATGACAAGTGGGAAGAGAAACCGATAGATCCATCAATAATTTCGTTATGTTGGAGGAGTGACCAAACAAACTTTAATAAATCGGTTTGCAATGATGCAATTCTCCTAAATAAATTGATACAGGATCCTGGCAATACTTGGCTCATGTCTGCCTGCAGTGCTGAGAACAGTTGTGACTATGAAGCATGGCTGAATTATCTTTCCGTAGCTTCTGCTGTTGTGGCACTCTGCAAGGAGACTGATCAAGCTGCTTTTAATCACATGGTTTGCACCAGTCCACCACTGTTGGAAATTCTGCTGAATAATTCTGAAAATTCCTGGCTGAACGACTACTGTGCCAGCAATTCACATTCCACAGTGGTCTCCAGTGTAATTCCAGAGGAAGGCAGTGATACGGTGCTGCCCCATGCCACTTCCAACCCAACCACACAAGATCTTACGAATGCTGTGGAAAATCTTTGCCGCTATGAAAATTGGACGTACTCAGCTGCAGTAGATAGCACTGTGGTAGCAGTGTGTTTCAATATTGATGGGGAGCAGTTCAACATCTATGTGTGCAAAAACCCAGTAATTCTTCAGGAGTTATTGAAGAATGAGTTCAATCTTTGGCTGACTGACTTCTGTAATGATTCTTCCGTTTTGCCAAGTAGTGATACAGATGTGGCCACATACTGTCACTACAGTCAGTGGTCACATGAATCAGTTGATCCTTACCTGGTAGATTTTTGTTGGAGGAATGACGAAGCAAATTTCACTCGATTTGTTTGTCACAGTAAGGCATTGCTAAGTGACTTGTTGTTGTATCCTGAAAATGCCTGGTTAAAATCCCACTGCAACATCCAAATCAATCCACATACAAGTGATGACAATGAATCCTGCAGATATGAAGAGTGGATAGATCTCTCTTCTGTAGATCTTGCTACTGTTGAATTCTGTAGTCAATATGACCTCGACAATTTTGTACAAGCTGCTTGTCGCAATTCAACACGATTGTGGAGTTTGCTCATCAATATGAGCGGCACCTGGCTCCCTAGCTACTGCTCATATGTTGAAGCAGATGGAATAAATCCTGCTGCCATGTGTATTTATTCTTTCTGGACGGAACAACGGGTGGACCCAACTACCGTGGCACTCTGCTTTGACTACGATCAGAGTAATTTCAATAAATATGTATGCCAAGATCCCAGTGTGCTTCACGCATTGACCAGTGATCCAGAGAACACTTGGGTTGAGGCAGACTGCATGGAAATCCATAACTCTACCAATTCTATGGAGATCAAGATCTGCCCAATGGAAGATCTCATCTCGCAACTCCAGTGGACATGCACTCTGAATGCATCACAGCTATGCACATACGAACAGTTCCGATTGGGAGATATTCCGCCTTTGATTATGTGTGGTTTGGAAAACATTGGTCTGATGCTACATAACACACTTAGTGAGGACCTGAAAGTAAGTCTTATGAATACAATAAATAAGATCATCATGGTCTTAATGGCTCTGGAAGATGATCGAATTGTATTCCTTCAAGTTGTTCAGAATGCTAAAAGAAGTGTCCTGCATACTGTTCTAAACTACCTGCAGAATGAAAACAACTACAGAACCAAGAAAGAATTGCTCCACTGTTTTGGGGTAAGGCATAAAAAATATTAATTGTATTCATGGGAACTAAATTATATTCCTTCACTTTGATTTCCTATTATATATTCTTCGATTCCTCCCTTTTTAGATATTTGACTTGTTCAAATATGTCATACTACACCTCTGGAGCAGGTGAGACTTGAGACTAGCTCTTCTGACCTAGAGGAAGTAACACTACCACTGTGCCACAAGAACCCAACATCTACCATTTTATAGTATCTAATGGTAAAATGTAATCATGTGCTATGAAGCTGGGATTATCTACTATTATTACAAGGATCTCAATATCATTCAAGTAGTAACTATTTGTTGATCTGTCAAACTAGAACCTCTTAAAACAATAATATAAGGAATTTAGAGAGTGACACAATGGGTTAAGCTGTTATGTTTGAGTTAGAAGGTTGCAGGTGAAGGTCCCACTCCAAAGGTTGAACACAAATCTAGCTTGACCTTCCAGCCTGCAGGATATGGGAGTGCTGCAATTTTGAAGACACTGTCTTTCAGAGGAGAAAAACCAAAGCCCCCTGCTGTTTGCCATCACAATTGGATGTAAATGATCCTAGGGCACTATACAAGGAAGAGAAGGAGTATTCTCAGCAATCCTTGGACCACTGTTTCTCGCTAATATACTGACTGCTATTCCTGGTCAAATAGGGGGTGAAGTTGTAATTCTATATTATTGTCACCGGAAAACTTCACTGTTATTACGTGACTACAATTGATATTCCGCACCATTTATATTTCATAATGATCCTCCATTGACTGAATTTTGCTGGAAATTGTATGCTGCAATTTTGGCCATTGGTTCTATTGCTATAATTTGTGGAGACATATTCTAAATAGATTTTGTAAACTGTAATGTGCTATTAGGTGGAAGTAACTGTTGTAAAATAGACCCAGTTGTGAGTCCTGACATAAGTTCCATCTGATCTGTTTGATGGGCATTGTGGTGTTAATAGGCACTCTTATATTAACAATGTTTTTTTTTTAGTCTGTCCTATTGAGCTTGGTGCAGAAGGAAGGAGGATCATCAGACATGGACTTAGTAAGGGTAATGTATCAGTATTGACAAACATAATATAACTCATATCATGGGAATAACACAATGATCCACATTAAAGAGGGAAGCTTGCATTTGGAAGCTGATAAATGTTCATGGAGAAACTAGATAAAATGCCAGAGAGAAGTGAATAGTCTTATAGAGTCATGGAGATGTACAGCATGGGAACAGATCCTTCAGTCTAACTCGTCCATGCCAACTAGATATCCTAACCTAATCAAGTCCCATTTGCCAGGACTTGGCCCATATTCCTCTAAACCCTTCCTATTCGTATACCCATCCTTTTAAATGCTGTAATTGTTCCAGCCTTCTCCACTTCCTGTGGCAGCTCATTCCATACACGCACCACCCTCTGTGTGAAAAAGTTGCCCCTTAGGTCCCTTTTATATCTTTCCCCTCCCACCTTAAATCTTTGCCCTCTAGTTCTAGACTCCTCCACCCCTGGGAGAAGACCTTGTCTATTTATTCCATCCATGCCCCTCATACTTTTATAAACCTCTATAAAGTCACCCCTCAGCCTCCAACGCTCCAGGGAAAACAGCCTACTCAGCCTCTCCCTATATCTCAAATCCTCCAACCCTGGCAACATTCTTGTAAATGATTTCTGAACAGTTTCAAGTCATCCTTCCAATAGGAAGGAAACCAGAATTGCATGCAATATTCCAAAAGTGGCCTAACCAATGTTACAACATGACCTCCCAACTTCTATATTCAATGCTCTGATCAATAAAGGAAGGCATACCAAACATTTTCTTCACTGTCCAGTCTACCTGCACCTCTACTTTCATGGAACAATGAACCTGCACTCCAAGGTCTCTTTGTTCAGCAACATTCCCCAGGACTTTACCATTAAGTGCATAAGTCCTGCTCTGATTTGCTTTGGATGTGATGAGGTGAAGTACTTTGAGAGCAGGTTTAGTGCAGAGCAGACGCACCAGCTCGGGTCAGTAGGTTGGAATAGCCTGTTTCTGTCCTCCATGTCCCATACTGAGCTGTACATTTATTTACTAAGACATTGGGCCAATTAGAACTTGTGTGAGAGGGCAGAAGAGACGTAAGGAACAGCATAGATGCAAATGTGTGATGTGTTATATAAGAACTAGGAACAGAAGTAGGCCATCTGGCCCTTCAAGCCTGCTTCACATTCATTAAGATCATGGCTAATCTTTTTGCCAATTCAGCTCCACTTACCCGCGCTCTCACCGTATCCCTTAATTCCTTTATTGTCCAAAAAAAACTACGTTAGCTTTAAAAACGTTTACTGAAATAGTGTCAACTACTTCACTGGGCAAGGAATTTTTTAGATTTACAACCCTCTGGGTGAAGAAGTTTTTTAATTCAGTCCTAAATCTGCTTCCCTTAATTTTGAGGCTGAGCCCCCTTGTCCTAGTTTCACCTGCCAGTGGAAACATCCTCTCTACTTTTATCTTATCTATCCCTTTCATTAATTTTTATGTTTCTATAAGATGCTCCCTCATTTTTCTAAATTCCAATGAATATAATCGCAGTCTTCCTAGTCTCTCCTCATAAGCCATACCCCTCAGCTCCGAAATCAACCTAGTTGAACCTCTGCTGCTTCTCCTCTAGTGCCAGTCCATCCTTTCTCAAGTAGAGAATCAAACCTGCATTCAGTGGCCTCATCAGTGCCCTGTACAGCTGCACCATAACCTCCCTGCTTTTAAACTCAATCCCTTTAACAATGAAGGACAAAATTCCATTTGCCTTCCTAATTACTTGTACCTGAAGACCAACCCTCTGTGATTCATACACACAGACACCCAAATCCTTCTGCATAGCAGCATGCTGCAGCTTTTTGCCAAACAAGTAGTAATCCTTTTTACTATTATTCTTACCTCTAAAGGACCAATGTTTACTTTAGCCACTCTTTGATGTATTTGTAGAAACATTTGCTATCTGACTTTATATTTTGTTCTAGTTTTTTTCTCATGTTCTATCTTACTTTTCGATGTAATTATTTTTGTGGTTTTCTGTTGACCTTTAACATTTTCCCAATCTTCTAGTTTCCTGTTATTCAATTTGGCCTCTTTTTCAATTTGATAGCCTCCCTCATTTCTTTAGACATCCCATAGCAGATTACCCTTTTTCTTACAGTCCTTCTTTTTCACTGGGTAATACATTGGCTGAGCATTTTGAAAAATTGCTTTGAAAGTCCTCCACTGCTCATCAACTGTCCCACCATAAAATCTTTGTTTCCAGTCTATTTTAGCCAAGTCCTCCCTCATTCTGTTGTTCAGTTTCCTCTCGCACCCTGTACATGGTAATTATTTGTGTATCCTGAGATGAAATGGTAGATTCTGAAGTCAGGGGCACATCCTGTAGTCATAGCGGACCCAGCCAATTCCTGGGATGGTATCCTGAGGCCAGGCAGTTGCATCTTCCGGTGGTGAGCATTGTGTTTTGAGCTTCCAGTATGTGTGGTCAGTCATAAATGTCTTCTGAACTTCAAGTCTGCAATTAGATAAGTTATTCCTGGTCCTTACAAGGGATATCATGAGATCTGTAATAATCCCTCTTGTATTTCTTTTTCATGTCTTTGTCTTGTTGGAATTTGTGCGCCTCAAGAATCGAATGGGCCGTTGTCTCAATGGTGGACAAATTCTAAGTTAGAAATTAATATCTCTGTCTCTATGTCAGCAACTTGCCATATATGGAAGTTTAGTTATGCTGCTTTTGATTTAAACATTATACATATCTCGCAAAGCTTCATATTACACACCCATACAGCACAGTGGAACTAAATCAGTGCCAATACAACTGTATGTTTTTATCCAGGTAGTAATGCTGTAGAAATTACTATTGTGTTTCTCACTGTTTTTTTTTCTTGCCCTCCAAAAACAGGAGTATCTGAAACTTTCTGCGGTCGATCTTGAAGGGGTGCTTTCTGCACTCGACATTCAAGCTGCAAAGCAGCTCCTACAGCTCTTAAACATAAACTGGAATGGTTTGCAGGTGTGTTATTTGATGCCATTTATCATTAATCTTTTGACACGCACAGCATTATGTTAACCAGAAAACACTTTTTTGCAATATCGCTACTAAAGAGAGTCAAAGCATGTGTAATTTTTTTTAATCCACTTTATGTATTTAGTTAGTGGTCTCCTACTCTAGGCCCCATTGTGTCTAGCTGAAAAGAAGATACAATCTGAAAATGGAGAGACTTGCAATTCTTGCAGCTCAAAGTTTGGGAGAAGATTTGTAGCTCGGGTGCTCATTGTGTTTCTGTTCGCCGAGCTGGGAGTTTTTGTTGCAAACGTTTCGTCCCCTTTCTAGGTGACATCCTCAGTGCTTGGGAGCCTCCTGTGAAGCGCTTCTGACATGAGCTTCACAGGAGACTCCCAAGCACTGAGGATGTCACCTAGAAAGGGAACGAAACGTTTGCAACAAAAACTCCCAGCTCTGCGAACAGAACCACAACATTCTTGCAGCTCTTTTCACAATTTCGTGATGTCCCTGTGTGCGAAGTAGCCAGTGAAATTTTGAAGTATAGGAATTGTAACATAAATGTAGCAAGTAATTTGTAAACAACTTCTGGAACCAACAATGCAATAATGGCCTTACCTGTTATAATAATGTTAGCGGAGGGATGGATATTGGCCATGCATCTGGGATAACTCCCCTGCTCCTCTTCATAGTAATGTCATAGGATCTACTTGAGCTTGCAGATGGGGCTTTGGTTTAACATATCATCTGAAAGATACCGACTCTGACAATCCTACATTCTCTCAGTGCTGTACTGTGAGTGACAAGTCTCTGGCTGATTCAGAGGTGGGTATGATACCCAAGGTATCACCAGCTTTGATACTTGAATGAATTTGTGATGACTCACCCATTGACTTATCTCCTTTCCCTGGCTTGTGATCCCTTGTGAGAGATCCTTTTACAAAGGTTCAGTTAAGGGCCACTATTCATTATGAGGCAATTAAATGCTTCCTACTTAATTGGATATAAATTGCACATATTAATATGGAAGGGTAATATCAAAACAGTTGATAAAAAAAATCAGGAATGAACATTAAGTGAGTAGAACTGCTTGAAGTGTCATGTGCAACTGCAGAATCCTAACACTTTCTCTGACTAACAATATATCCCATCGGGCGGGCTCATCTCACCAGCCATGAAGACTTACTTCCATTAAAGGGGACTCACATGATTTATATATAGTTACTTAATACTGAATGTTCGAAATGTGGTACTTGTGATATAGTAGCAATTAAGGATCTGTGTTTTATCTATATATGGCAACTTCATTGCTCCTTATACTGCCCAGATCTCTTGTGGATTGTCTATGACATTGATTGAGAAAAGATGAGATGTTATTCAGCAAAGCAAGATAGAGAAGTGTTATTTAAAGGCAGAGTGGTCCCCAGTGAGTGAAAGACATCTATTGAGATTATGCAATGAAATCTTTCAACTTCAAAATTTTTTACATTATTTAAATATTGATTTTCAATTTGAAGTATGTTTAATTTTTCTGATTCTGAAATAGTGATTTCTATTTTAAGAGTTCTGGTTTTAATTTCAGATTCGGGATGATTTGAAGAGAGTCATGGCGGCTGTTTACTTCAACAGAATCCTGCTTGTTGATCCAAATATTTTTCCAGAGTTTGATAATTTCCTACCACTTCTGTCAGCATCTGAAATCCAAGCTCTTCCAGCAATCTTGGACAAAGAGCAAGTGTGCGTTCCACATCCTGTCAACAGTTTAAGATCTGTGTTTGATTATTTGTGTCATTTCTTTAATGTTTGTTATCTTCCTCTTTGTGTTACAATGGTGATTTGTGTTCACAAAGATTATCATTGACTGATCATAGTTAAAAATCATAAATATAATTGTGGTACTATATCACTATATTTGTCCAAATAAATTTGGGGATTTGCAAGAGGTCACAATTAGAGGAGCACATAAATCTAAGGGTTATGTAGTTCAATGAGGTTAGAGATTGAGAGAGAGTATAGGGGCCTTGGAATGTTTTGAAATAGAGTCATAGAGATGTACAGCATGGAAACAGACCCTTTGGTCCAACTTGTCCATGCCAACCAGATATCCCAACCCAATCTAGTCCCACCTGCCAGCACCCGGCCCATATCCCTCTTAAACCCTTCCTATTCATATACCCATCCAAATGCCTTTTAAATGTTGCAATTGCACCAGCCTCCACCACTTCCTCTGGCAGCTCATTCCATACACATAACATCCTCTGTGTGAAAAAGCTACCCCCTAGGTCTCTTTTACATCTTTCCCCTCTCATCCTAAACCTATGCCCTCTAGTTCTGGACCCCCCAACCTCGGGGAAAAGACTTTGCCTATTTACCCTATCCATGCCCCTCATAATTTTGTAAACCTCTATAAGGTCACCCCTCAGCCTCTGACGCTCCAGGGAAAACAGCCCCAGGCTGTTCAGCAACTCCCTGTAGCTCAAATTCTCCAACCCTGGCAACATCCTTGTAAATCTTTTCTGAACCCTTTCAAGTTTCACAGCATTTTTCCGATAGGAAGGAGACCAGAGTTGCACACAATATTCTAACAGTGGCCTAACCAATTTCCTGTACAGCCGCAACATGGCCTCCCAACTCCTGTACTCAATATTCTGACCAATAAAGGAAAGCATACCAGACGCCTTCTTCACTATCCTATCCACCTGCGACTCTACTTGCACGGAGCTATGAACCTGCACTCCAAGGTCTCTTTGTTCAGCAACACTCCCTAGGACCTTTCCATTAAGTGTATAAGTCCTGCTCAGATTTGCTTTACCAAAATGCAGCACCTCGCATTTATCTGAATTAAACTCCATGTGCCACTCCTTAGCCCATTGGCCCATCTGATCAAGATCCTGCTGTAATCTGAGGTAACCCTCTTTGCTGTCCACTACACCTCCAATTTTGGTGTCCTCTGCAAACTTACTAACTGTACCTCTTATGCTCGCATCCAAATCATTTATGTAAATGACAAAAAGTAGAGACCCAGCACAGATCCTTGTGGCACTCCAGTGGTCACAGGCCTCCAGTCTGAAAAACAACCCTCCACCACCCCCCTCTGTCTTCTACCTTTGAACCAGTTCTGTATCCAAATAGCTCGTTCTCCCTGTATTCCATGAGATCTAACCTTGCTAATCAGTCTCCCTTGGGGAACCTTGTCAAACGCCTTACTGAAGTCCTTATAGATCACATCTACTGTTCTGCCCTCATCAATCTTCTTTGTTACTTCCTCAAAAATCTCAATCAAGTTTGTGAGACATGACAAGCCATGTTGACTATCCCTAATCAGTGTTTGCCTTTCCAAATACATGTACATCCTGTACCTCAGGATTCCCTGAAGGATATGATTTTAAAACTTGAGGCATTCTGACCTCTGAGCTATTCTAGGTCAGCAAACACAGGGATACGGGTGAATGGGAGTTGGAAACAGATTCAGATACAAACATGAATTCTGATGAGTTCCAGTTTACAGAGAAAATAAGA
Organism: Hemiscyllium ocellatum; assembly: GCF_020745735.1. Classification (NCBI taxonomy): domain Eukaryota; kingdom Metazoa; phylum Chordata; class Chondrichthyes; order Orectolobiformes; family Hemiscylliidae; genus Hemiscyllium; species Hemiscyllium ocellatum. The sequence continues at coordinate 4,047,057 of NC_083439.1, forward strand.
CTCATGAATATCGCAGGCTAGGTGAAAGTGAGGACTGCAGATGCTGGAGATCAGAGCTGAAAATGTGTTGCTGGAAAAGCGCAGCAGGACAGGCAGCATCCGAGGAGCAGGAGAATCAACGTTTCAGGCATGAGCCCTTCTTCAGGAATCTGAAGCTTTTCCAGCAACACATCTTCAGCAATATCGCAGGCTAACCCTGTTATCAGGTTACAGTGACGGGATTGTTTATCTTTGTATCAGTGCAGCGAGTGAACATGCCTAATGAATGTGCCTCACATAGAACATCCAACAAGTGCAATTTTTATGACTTTTGTGTTAGATGGCCAGATCAATGTCAATTTAAAAGGTATGTACTCTCAATTTAAGCCAAATGCAGTCACTTGTTTTGATAAAATCCATGCATGGCCAACTGTTGCTGAGTTTGCTGTTTGGTAAAGGGTATTATAGCAGGCTCTGCCCTTACAGTTTCTTTTATGTTTCCAGATTGTACATGGTTAATCAAAGCTTTGGAAAACTGTCCATTGACCAGAGACGAGCCTTTGCCCAATGGACAGTGGATTCTGGGCAGTATAGCAACATTACCACATGGTCTTTGAAATTCCTACATCAAGTCAGTAGCCTGCTGGTATACCTACCGTTTGAAAAATTTCAGCTTCTGACCCGACTACAGGTACTACAACACAGGAATAAAAAGAGAATTTCTGTGGCAGTGTTTACATTAGGGCATCCTCTGACACTCTACGATAGTAGTATAGAGATACTTTTGAAGCACACAAGGCCCCCCCCCCCCCCCCCCCCCCCACCCGCCCCCAGACAAGTTTGTTCATGAGCATATCATTTTTTAATGTTTCAGGAACATGCATTGATCATTTGACTGTGACAAATTACCTTACACTTTTTCAGAACAATAATACAGGATCCTTTGCCTCCATCTGAGAGGATTGATTAAGCCTAAGTTTATGATCTTATCCAAAATTTAGTGTTTTGAGAGTGCCGCACGTCATCATTACTGCATTGCAGCATCTGTCTAGATGTTGTGTTCAAGTCTCTGGAATGGGATGTTGCCATGCAAATGCTCCCACTTTCCTGCAAATCCCTTCCCTCGCCCATCTCTGCATCGGGAAATGATTTGCTGTCAAGTTCCTAACAGTAATTTGCTCTCTTGTTTGCATAGTCTATGAGACTGCTAACTGATGGAGTTTGTTATGTGGAATGTTTGTGCTAGTTACAAAACTCTGAGTGGAACTACTGAGTGAGCTGACTGCTTTCCTTAATCTTTTTTTTAACTGTATTCCCAGATACTCAACTCGTTGAATGTGCTGTTGATGAATAATTTAACGACAGTCCAGGAAAGGTTTGTCATTCATAGCATCTTAAAAGAGGGAAGCCCAATGACAGCTTCTGAGTTTGAGTCGTAAGTAATGCAGTCACTTGAGAGACTTACTGATTTTCGGCTGGAAATTAGGTACAAGTTGGATGTGTGAGTGTTGGCAATGTTGTAGAGAAGGTCAATAAGTAAGGTTCCAAGGAATGTGTGAGGAGACAAGGTTAGGCTCTCAGGCTTGAGAGGATACAGTTGAGGGACCTTGTTGAACGCAGAAAATAATGAATGGCTTAGTTAAGATATGCTAAGTCCTCACCATCCACTTCCCATGGATACTGAAAAATGTTTAGATACTGTTAATCCCCTCTCCCATATGCCGCCACCTAATATGCACCCAGTGAAATCAAAATATGCTTTATTCTCTTGGAAAAGCATGAAAACGTTTTAATAAACACATTTAAATTAATTTTAACTAATCACTTCTGTTACTCAAGACATTGTACTGTAATGTTGCCGAGCATAAAGATCTTGTATGATCTGCCATCCCTGTCTGTTCTTCATGAAGCATGTTTGCTTCTGCTTTCAGTCTGTTGATGATCCATCCACATACTGACAGCACTGTTGTAACCTATGAGTTGTTGCAGTCACTGAGATTCCCATTTGCAACTTGGCAACTACTTTTCACCTCAAAATGACCTTTGTTGTCCCGATCTGAAACATAGGATCCCTGCAGTGTGGAAAGAGGCCATTCAGTTGATTAGGTCTGCACTGACCCTCCCAACAGCATTCCACACAAACCAAGCCTTGGCCTCCTACCCTATCCCCATGACTCCGCTTCTACCCTGCTAATTCACCTAGCCTGCACACTATGGACAATTTAGCATAGCTAATCCATGTAATCTGCACGTTTTTGGACTGTGGAATGAAACTGGAGTATTTGGCAGAAGCCCATGCAGATATAGGGAAAATGTGCAAACTTCACACACAGTCGCTCAAAGCTGGAATTGACCCCAGGTCCCTGGCACTGTGAGGCAGCAGTGCTAACCACTGAACCATCATGCTGCCCCTATCTTGTTGATCTTCTGAACTCTGATAGTGTTCTTACCATGTGTATACTGCTTTGTTGCTATCCTGTCAATTCCAGGTGCCAGGTTTGCCTTCAGTTTTTTTCTTGGCTCTTTGAATCCCTGACATGATTGCTTCCTAGTGGACATCCCGTGCTGCAGTGCTGTCACTGAACCCAAATAAGGAACTGGGGTCATGCTTGTTGAGGATCTCCTAAAAGAGTTCCACTCTTTTTTTGTGTCCTTTTTGATTGTCTAACAGCTGAGCATCCTTACCTTTGGTTGAAAAATGTGTTGCTGGAAAAGCGCAGCAAGTCAGGCAGCGTCCAAGGAGCAGGAGAATCGATGTTTCGGGCATAAGCCCTTCTTCAGAACCTTTGGTTCACTAGTGTAGCTCTTGACGTGGTCAGCCCCAGTACTACATCTTGGACTCTTACTTCTGTGGTGCCCTGTCTTTTAACTCTTGTTTTTATTTTCTGCAACTCTTCTTTGCTATTCCCAGTCTTTTGTACTAAATAATATAACTAGAGGTTAGTAAAAACTAAAAAATTAAAACTTTAAAAAGTTACATATAGTGCTTGAAGAAACTCCTGGCTAAATGCATGTTTTTGATCAGGTCGGAGTGGTATGGATTCACAACCTTGAAGTACAAAGCACAGCAGCTTCAGTAGACAATGTGATCTTTCCTAGCCCTTGAATTTTCTTTAATTTCTTCCTATTCAAGTATTCTCTCTTTTAAAGGAATGGGCAAATAAATGTTGCATGCAATTGAAAAATAGATGCATCCCTTCTTAATTTAACAGGTATCTCTCACTGGTATTTTTTTTTCCCATTTTTAGACTCGGCAGATTGATATGTTCTGCAACTACCCAGGACCTAAGATTCTACAAACAGAATCTGCAAGTGTTTGATATCATCAAGAAACAGATACTGAAATGCATTGGGGATCAAATCTTTGTTCCTAATGAATTGGTGAGTTAACCTCTATCATTGAGACCCTGTCCAGACCCTAATCCAATTGTTGGAGATAATCCTGAGGGACAAAGTTTGCATATATATGGAAGGGGAAGGACTGATTAGGGATAGTCAACATGACATTGTGCATGGGATATCATGTCTCACTAAATTGAGTTTTTTGAAGAAGTAACAAAGACGGTTGATGAGGGCAGGCAGTGAACATGATCTATAAGGACTTCAGTAAGGTGTTTGACAAGGTTCCTTGTGGTAGACTGGTTAGTGAGGTTAGATCACATGGACTACACGGAGAACTAGCCATTTGGATATCGAAGTGGCTCGAAGGTAGAAGACAAAAGGTGGAGGTGGAGGGTTGTTTTTCAAACTGAAGGCCTGTGACCAACGGCGTGCACAAGGATCAGTGCTGGGTCCACTGCTTTTCATCACTTATATAAATGATTTTGATGTGAACATAGGAGGTATGATTAGTAAGTTTATAAATGACATCAGAATTTTAAAATGTAGTGGGCAGCGAAGATGGTTACCTCAGAGTACAATAGAATCTTGATCAGATGGGCCGATGGATTGAGGAGTGTCATGTTGAGTTTAATTTAAATAAATGTGAGGTGCTGCATTTTTGAAAGGCAAATCAGGGCAGGGCTTAGACATTTAATGGTAAGGTCCTGGAGTGTGTTACTGAGCAAAGAGACTTTGCAGTGCAGGTTCATAGTTCCTAAAAAGTGTTTTGGCAGGTAGATCGGATAGTAAGAAGGCGTTTGATGTGCTTATCTTTATTGGTCTGTGCAATTGAGTCTGGGGTTTAAGAAGTCATGTTGCAGCTGTACAGGACATTGGTTAGGCCACTTTTGGAATATTGCGTGCAATTCTGGTCTCCAAATCGGAAGGATGTTATGAAACTTGAGAGTTCAGACGAGGTTTACAAGGATGTTGCCAGGGTTGGAGGATTTGAGCTATAGGGAGAGGCTGAATCGGCTGGGGCTTTTTTCCCTGGAGTGTCTGAGGCTGATGGGTGACCTTACAGAGACTTTTAAAATCATGAGTGGTGAATAGACAAGGTCTTTTCCCTGGGATGGGGAAGTCCAAGATGAGAGGTGAAGGATTTAAAAGGGAGCTAAGGGGCAATATTTTCACCCAGAGGGTGGTGTGTGTATGGAATGAGCTGCTATAGGAAGTGGTGGAGACTGGTACAATTACAACATTTAAAAGGCCTCTGATAGGTATATGAATAGCAAGGGATATGGGATATGGGCCAAGTACTGGTAAATGAGACTAGATTAATGTAGGATATCTGGTCGGCATGGATGAGTTGGAAAGGGTTTCCATGCTGGACATCTCTATGACTCTGGGTAATATTTTTGCTAGAAGCGTGAGCTGATAATCATACCACAAGAGCAACAGGACACTGGTGACCTTTGTGAATGATGGAGCCATCAATCTTACTCCTAGAGAAATAACAGTCACAAAACCAAGAAATCAGGTGAATTAGTCACATCAGAACAACAGAGAGGGAGAGATGCAAGAGAAGAAAAAATAGATTTTGCTTGTTAAAAATCTCTAGCAGTTCCTGAGCCAGTGAGATTTAGTGGCATTGCATTAACAATTGTCATGTAACCAAATCATCCAGCACAGCCCAACTCCTCATTCTGGCCAGGTTTCCTAAACCGAACTAGTCCCACTTGCCTGTATTTGGCTCATATCCATCTCAGCCTTTCCTATCCAAGGTTACAAATCACACAACACCAAGTGAAACTATCACTGTATTCTAACAGATGAAAGGCTTAACAGACAATCAGTTTTTTCAATGTATAATTTCAGTTACATCACTGCTGCAAATTTTTGCTTTAAATTCTGTGTTACGATCGAGCACTTCACTATCACCTGATGAAGGAGCGTCGATCTGAAAGCTAGTGTGCTTCCAATTAAACCTGTTGGACTATAACCTGTTGTTGTGTGATTTTTAACTTTGTACACCCCAGTCCAACATCAGCATCTCCAAATAAGGTTATAGTCCAACAGGATTAATTGGAAGCATTAACTTTCGGAGCGCCGTAACCACCTGATGAAGGAGCGACACTCCAACAGCTAGTGTTCTTCCAATTAAACCTGTTGGACTATAACCTGGTATTGTGTGATTTGTAACTTTTGTACACCCCAGTCCAACACCAGCATCTCCAAATCATTTCCTATCCATGTCTTTAGAATGTTATAATTAAATGTTCCCGCTCCTACCACTTCCTCTGGCAGTTCTGCAAGCGCACCACCCTCTGTGTGAAAATGTTGCCTCTCAGATTCCTTTCAAATCTTTCCCTTCTCCTCTTAAAGTTATGCCCTCTAGTTCTGGACTCCTGTATTTTGGGGAAAAGACCTTGCCTATTCATCTTACCTATGCCCCTCATGATTGTATAAACCTCTAAGGTTAAGAGTGCTTATGCTTTTAATTATAAGCCCCAACTTTCTGCAGTAAACTTTTAAATGCCCGATTAGTATGTAAATCTTCAAAAATGGTGAGATGTCCAATTGTCAACCAGCAAATTCTATCCATTCACAATTTAATCATGTTGTAACAAAGGATTGGTTAGTTCAGTTGGCTGGATGCCTGGTCTGTAATACAGAGTGAAGGCAGCAGTGTGGGTTCAATTTCTACATCTACTGAGGTTACCATGAAGGTCTTGCCTTCTCCATGTCTCACCTTGCAGCCTGATCACCCTCAGATTAAATTCACCACCAATCATCTGTAATGAGCAAAGAGCCTGATGGTCCTCTGGAACTAAGACAGCTTTTACCTTAGTGTGTGTGAATGCTCGTATGTTAATTTATATATTAATAATCCAATGTATCATTACTTAACAAAAACCTTTATTATTTACCACCATCATATTGAAGAAGCTTTTATTTTTGTTAACTTTCATGTCAGCATGGGTGACACTGAGATTTACAGCAAAGGGTCTCTATACAGGATAATAAGAAAAGCAAAACAGCTTCTTCTGTGATTTACCATGAGCTGTTTCTCTGAAAGTTACTGAAAAGTCTTGTGAATAATGAACATTGCATTCACCTCTTGTTTCATTTTCCCTGATGCTCATTTTGCACCATGCTTTGTTACCCCCTGACGCGTGGTAATCCATGCTGTGAAGTATTTTAGAGGTATCTGGAAATGTTTTTAGAAAAGTCTAAAACTGCTTGCATACTGTTAGGAATCTTCTTCCTCCCTTGTACAGCTCACAGAGGTTTTGGTCAGAACAACCAGTGTAACCAACCAAGAAATCTTGATGCATGATGAATTATTAAGTATGGCTGGCCTTCTTCCAATCCTTGGGTTGTCCTTCATAAAACAACTTCAACCTGCACAAATACAAGGAATGCTTCCGGAACTCAGTGCAATGACTTTTTCTCCTGCGCAGGTAATTTTTTTTTTAACTTTGCTTCATAATGTTTTGCACAGAGACCCAAGTATATTTTAACAAATTATTTTGAACTGTTGTTCTCATGCTTGTGTTTGGGTAGAGAGCCAAGAGAAAATGAACATCTTGCCTTGTGACAGGAGAAGGGAAGATAGGGTCTGTGATGATGTTGGGAAGGGAGCAGGTGAGGAGGGAATAATTGGCTGGCAAAAAAACATTATATTCTCAATGGGTTGTGGAACGATAGCTTTAAAGCACTTTGAGATTCAGCAATTCCAACACAACTCCAACGCAGTGATTTCTTAGAAATTAAACAGTAATATTTATAACATTTATTTCAGGCAAGGGAAATAACTGACAAGATACTTCAAAATGCATCGGTAAGTATTACATTGATTTGAAGGAAACTGGTTTGTGCCCGTCAGTTTGTGGATTTGATTTGAAGCATTGTTCACAGTCTGTTTCTCTCTGTAGATTACAGAGGAGTTGCTGAGCAACCTGGGCTCGTTAGTAACTGGTCTCAGCCCTTCAATTCTGCGAGTCATTCCGACAGCTTTACTGGTGCATGCCATGCCCAGTATGGCAGAGTATGAATGGAAACTCAGTCCTGTTCAGAAGCTGATCATTGTAAACAAGCTATGGGTTAGTAGTGGAAAATTGTCTCTCACCATTTCCCTTTTCCTCATTGTCATTGCGATGCTTTCCATCTTAGCATCAGACCTAACTCAGTGGGTAACTTCCTCGCTTCTTAGAAAATTGTGGTTTAAGTTGTACTCCAGGTGGTTAAGCCGAAACTCTCCACAGATTACTCCCTTTGTTGAAGAGGCTGCCTTTTGGTTGAGACTTTTAGCTGAGGCTCCAGTGGATATAAAATATGCCCTGGTAGCATTTCTAGAAAAGTAGGGGCCTTCTTCCTGGAATCTTCGTCAATATTTTTCCCTCAACCAAAATCATTTCTGATCACAGTCACATGACTGTTTGTGGGGGCTTGTCTGCAAATTGGCTATAATTACATATGTATTACAGCAGTGCACTCATTAAGAAATATTTCATTGCCCGTAAGGTTCTTTGAGGCATTCTGAGCTTGTAAAAGGACATTTGGAAATGCACATTATTTGTTTTTCTTTCCTTCTTTCTTTCCCCATTGATTTAGGCAGTTGAAATTTCAATTTCAGTATTCCCTAATCTATCAAATTTCCAAAATAAGGCAGGAGAGATCCTAAGAAAATGTCACCACTCTTTAGTTTAAAAAAAGCATTCAACCCTTACTAGGTGCACATTTAACTGTGCTCATGTAACTGGTGTCAGGAGGGATACAGGGTTCCAGGTTTTAGATGGCTTGGTGCCCTGTATTGGAAATAAAACTAACCAGCTTATCTGTTTTGTTAGGAGAGGAATTGACAGCTAGGACAGCTGCCTTCCTTTTCAAACTGATCCATAACATTCACCTGAACAGGTAGACAGGTTTGTAATTCAATGTCAACTTCAAAAGAGAGGGCCATCTCCCTTTGTGCTACCCTGCACTGCCAACCTAAATTACATTCTCAAACTGTGAAATAAAGCTTGACCCCTGATCTAGAGGCAGGAGTGCTGCCACTGAGTCAAACTGACATTTTTAAGAGTTTGAAGGTTGGGAGCCTGTAGAGAAATGTTGAAGGAAAATTGCTGTTTTAAACAAAGTAGAATTGTCATAAAACTTGAATCATTAAGTCCAGGAAAAAATGGGGGCTGCAGATGCTGGAGATCAGAGTCAAAAAGTGTGGTGCTGGGAAAGCACAGCTGGTCAGACAGCATCTGAGGAGCAGGACAGTTGCAATTTCAAGCATAAGCTCTACATAAGCTCTTTCCGTCACCGCCGGTTCTTTTGCTGTTCATATTGAAGCTGTGCTGTCTGCTTACTGCCTCTTCTACCACTGGAATCCGTTTGTTCTCATTTACTCAATCAGATTCATATTTTATTTTGAGCACCATCTCTTCACCTTCACTGATCTGCTTACTCTGTACAGACCAACCCTATTTCTACAATGTCCAGCTTCTCCATAAGAAGCTGTATATTCATTTTTATCTCTGGGAAGTTGGATCACACCTTCTCAATTCCAACTTTGTGTTGGAAGATGATTTTGACTCATTATCATTTACACCAGGGAACTAACATTTAAAATAATTTTAATATTTGATCACATTTATTAGGAAGTATCGGTTGATAAATGTAGCAGAGCATAGGGCTTTGTGCTGGAAGGGCCCTGAATAATTGATAAGGCTATGGTTTATAAAGGGATTTGGCAGTGTGAAGTTTCTTTGCGAACGATAACTGAAACTGATAGAGATGAATGATTAGTTAAGGTATTCTGACACCTTATCTGAACATGGGCCAAGAACAAGTTCTCAAGTTTACAGTAAGCCGGACACCTAAACCATTCATTTGTCAGGATTTGGTAATAGTGGACTGCTCGGTAACCTGATCATGGAAATCTGTCTTCTAAATCAGGCTCGTTAGCCACTTTCTTAATTATATTAAATGCTATCCTTTCCAATTTGGATATAGTTTTGCCAATAATCGTTTGATTCAGAAGATTGTTTTGTTCCCTCTCTTTTCCTCCATTTTCACCCTTCTTATGCTGAATGTTATAAGTCACTGGATAGGAGACTTTACTTACCGCTATTATACTCCTATGAACCAATCATGCATGATGAGTGTGATGGTCAGAGATAGGCAGATGCATGTGTTTATAAATAGAAAGCGGGTCATATCACCAGTGCTTCACCGGAGGCTCACTGATGATACCTAGTACGGTGACGAAACGTCTGAAAACAAACCTTCCAGGTCAGGGAGTAAACTTACATCCAGAACCTCAACCTGACCTACAAATCCTCTCAAAACTTGCTAACGCCTATGGGCGCAATATGCTAAAACTGGCCCAAAAATAGGAAACCAGCACCATCCAACAGAGCGCCACCCGCACGAACAGTTGTACTTGCTGCACAAATGCCTAAGGAAACAGACGCTACCGAAATGTCTTAAATACAAACCTCCACTTAACACCCCACTAGTCAAAAGAATAGCAGATCCAAGATTGCTTAGAGAACTGATTAATGATGCCCACAACAGACTCCGTAAATCCAACCAGGAAATTTTGCACCAAAATACTTTCCTCACTGACGTGAATAGACAGACACAGTAGAACGAACCATAGACATTAGACAGCGAAAAACACAGAAAATGAAAAAAACTAGACCTGCAGAAAAAACTCAACAAACTCACACAAAATAACAGCACAGACAACCTAGAAGCCTGGATTAACAACTTATCTTACTGACCCTTAATAGAAACTGAAAAAGCCGTCTTAGTGAGAGGATTAAATCACAATTTGCAGGATGTGGACAAGAAAGATATCTTAGCAGCATTAGAAACAACAGTGAAAGACAAAAGAACTCGCAGAAAAAACCCAGCAAACCATCAGACAGTTGCACCAACATTAAGCATGAAAAAGGAAGAAAACGCACTCAATACACAAGAAAGGAAAGCACTAGAAGGACTCAAAGACAAAAACATTGCTATCCTACTTGCAGCCAAAGCACACTTTACAGTCATTTTAAACTTAACAGAGCTGAAAGTGTGTTGCTGGAAAAGCGCAGCAGGTCAGGCAGCATCCAAGGAGCAGTAGTGTCGATGTTTCGGGCATGAGCCCTTCTTCACGAAGATTCCTGAAGAAGGGCTCTTGCCCGAAACGTCGACTCTCCTGCTCCTTGGATGCTGCTTGACCTGCTGCGCTTTTCCAGCAACACATTTTCAACTCTGATCTCCAGCATCTGCAGTCCTCACTTTCTCTTTTAAACTTAGACTATATTGAGAAAGTGAATGTACTGCTTGCAGATACCGATGCTTACCAACAGGTGGCAATAGACCCAACCCCACAGATAGAGAGCTGAATCACAGCCTTACTCAAAAGAATTTTAGAAATCTGGAGAATTAAACAAGACAGACTTCCAAAAAATGAAACCAGACGGATCCAACACATCATGCTTCTATGGATTGCCCAAAATTCACAAACCAGGAACACTACTTCAGGCCGATAGTCTCGCTACCTGGAATACCAATGTACAAATTAGCCAAGGAGCTACACCAAAGATGAAAATACTTAGTAGAAGACTCATGACACTCCATTCACTCCATCCAAGAATTCCTGAAGACCATCAAAGACACCAAGATAACAGAGGATGAAATAATGGTCTCCTTTGACATGACTGCCCTGTTCACATCCATCAACATCAACCTGGCCAAAGCAACACTGCCTACATTATTAGGAGAACGAAAGACACATCACCAGACGCCACCAACTTCATCAGCAAAGACAATATTGTCAAGCTAGTGGACCTATGCCTTACCACCCATTTTACTTTCAATAATAAAACCTACAGACAGACCAACGGAACACCCATGGGATCTCCAATATCAGGGTTCTTTGCAGAGGCAGTAATGCAGAGATTCGAACAAACAGCTGTGCGAACCATCCAACCCAAACTTTGGATCCGCTATGTGGATGGCACCTTTGTTATCACTGAATGAACAAATTAGAGGAAACCTTCAAGACCATCAATAATACCCCTACTGGCATAACATTCACTAAAGAGGAGGAAAACAACAACAAACTGCCATTCCTAGATGTCGCAGTAGAGCGAACAGACAGTGGGAAGCTTAAACCAGTGTCTACAGGAAAATACCATATACAGACCAAGTGCTGAACGAATGAAGAAATTATCCTAATACTCAAAAACGAAGCTGCATTAGAATTAGCTGCATTTCAATGAGCCAGTGCACACTGCAGCACAGAGGAACTACAAAGAGGAACTAAAAACATCAGCTAATGAACTTAAATGACCCTATACAGGCAACAAGCAAAACTAATGTCACTTACAAAATACTGTACAAGAACTGTAACAAACACTACATTGGACAAACAGGCAGAAAACTAGCCACTAGGATACATGAACATCAACTAGCCACAAAAGGATATGACCAGCTTTCACTAGTCCTTACATACAGACGAGGAAGGGCACCACTTTGACTGGGACAGCGCATCCATTCTAGGTCAAGCCAAACCGAGACTTGCACGAGAATTCCTGAAAGCATGGCATTCTTTCTAAATGGTGAGAAAATTAGTAAAGCCAAAGTACAAAGGGATCTGGGAGTGCTAGTCGAGGATTCTCTAAAGGTAAACATGCAGGTTGAGTCCGTGATTAAGAAAGCGAGTGTAATGTTGTCTCTTATCTCAAGAGGGTTGGAATATAAAAGCAGAGATGTGCTACTGAGACTTTATAAAGCTCTGGTTAGGCCCCATTTGGAGTACTGTGTCCAGTTTTGGTCCCCACACCTCAGGAAGGACATACTGGCACTGGAGCGTGTCCAGCAGAGATTCACACGGATGATCCCTGGAATGGCAGGTCTAACATATGAGGAACGGCTGAGGATACTGGGATTGTATTCGTTGGAGTTTAGAAGATTGAGGGGAGACTTAATAGAGACGTACAAGATAATACATGGCTTGGAAAAGGTGGACGCTATGAAATTGTTTCCGTTAATTGAGGAGACTAGGACCCGTGGACACAGCCTTAGAATTAGAGGGGGTCAATTCAGAACAGAAATGCGGAGACATTTCTTCAGCCGGAGAGTGGTGGGCCTATGGAATTCATTGCCACGGAGTGCAGTGGAGGCCGGGACGCTAATTGTCTTCAAGGCTGAGATTGATAGATTCTTGTTGTCTCGAGGAATTAAGGGCTACGGGGAGAACGCTGGTAAGTGGAGTTGAAATGCCCACCAGCCATGATTGAATGGCGGAGTGGACTCGATGGGCCGAATGGCCTTACTTCCACTCCTATGTCTTAGGTCTTATTCTGACCGAACTCTATCAACAAAAATATTGACTTGGATCCCATTTATCATCCTCTGAGAAAAAGAATAGGAAATGATGTCACAACAAGAAATGACATCACCAACCCAAGGAAACCTAAAGACATAAATAGAAAGCGGGTCATAACACTAGTGCTTCACTGGAGGCTCACTGAAGATGTTACCTAGTATGGTGATGAAACATCTGAAAATGCGCCTTCCAGCTCAGCGAGCAGACTTACATGCAGGTGGTGGTTGCTGGCAGGCAGCTTGGTGTGTGGAAACATCACAACTGAATCTTTATTAATCTTCTTTGATGCCCACACGTGTAGCTCCCTGGATAGTAGTCAGAAATTCCAGCTGTAAACATTTTCTCCTACAGGTTTTGGTGGCATAGTGGCTCAGTGGCTAGACTGCTGTCTCAGTGCCAGGGATCGGGGTTCAATTCCAGCGTTGGGTGACTGTCTGTGTGCAGTTTGCACATTCTCCCCTTGTCTGTGTGGGTTTCCTCCGGGAGCTCTGGTTTCTCCCACAGTCAATAAATGAATTGGTTGGGCGGGTTGGCCATGCTAAATTGCCCAGAGGTGTGCAGGTTAGGTGGGTTGCCATTGTAAATGCAGCGGTTAAATGGATAGGATGGAGTGCTCCTTAGAGGGTTGGTGCAAACTGTTTGGGTCAAATGGCCTCTTTCCACACTGTAGAGATTTTATTCTAAGTCTATTAATACTGAGGCCAATTGAAACCTCTCTGCTACTGTCCCAACTGAGATCAGCTAAAGCCAAGCAGGGTGAGACTCCTTCAGGTGGTTCCACATCTGAGGCACCGTAGTTATACTGCGTCCCTTCCACCACAGCAATGCTAAAACCATTTTACTGAGTATGCTAATATTAAGGGCAGAAATGAATGTTTCAGTCTCTTTTGTTTTTAAAACAATGCATTTCAACATTGTGTTTTTGTTAGGCTTCTGGCAATATGAAGTGGATCAAAGGTTTGGATTCTCTTATAAAAGATGTTCCTCTAATAACTTTGAGATCAAAGTTGACCATGTTGTTGTCCAATGTCAATGTCACCAGCCAGATGAAATGGTCTGTGCAACAGGTAATGTTTTCAATTTGGCAATCACCTTTTGACTAGCTTTCTCTGAAGTCCTGTTGTAAAGTATAAATGTGCACTTCTCCTTTGTAGCCCAGCTTGTTACAGCAAGAAGTATTTGAGTTAAGGTACAAGAGACAAGACAGGGCTCTTGCTCCTGAGCCCTGTCTGGAAACTCATCCTGGAAATGTACAGGTGTGCATTCTGGATACAGACAAACTTGGATTTGGTGGGAAGCCACCTGTCCTGGAATAGCTTTTTAGCGCTCTTTTTCTTACTCCTGAAGAGTTGCCATTTGAGGGAAATCAAAGGTAGTAACTATAGTTAGAGTTCAGGAGGGGACCAAGTGTTAAAGGTTTTTTGTAAGTAAAGGCTTAGCTGTGTTCAGAATTGTGAATGTAGAAATTAAAAGAAGTTATTGGTATATCACTTGATGCTTCAAGAAGTTGTTTTTCCCTATGTTGCAGGCACAAATGCTGTTTAGAAAAGTCTTAGAAGCAAATGGCCACAATATGACCAAAGATCTTTTCATGTAAGTTGCTCTGTTCTTTTTCTAGACATGAAGTACATGAGCTATAGAGTTTATTGAAGACCAGCTACCGCATGATAGCACAATATCTATATCTAGAAATAGTCATTGGGTTGTTTTTGGTGAATGAATAGCAACTCTGAAACTTATTTTTAAAATATGTTCATGGGCTGTGTACATCATGAGCTTAACCAGCATTTATTACCATCTTTAACTGCCTTTGAGAAGGTGATGAGCTGTCTTTTTGAGGTGCTGCCATCCTTGAGGTACTGATTACCCTACAATGCTTTTAAGATTTGAGCTTCAGGGTTTTGATGCAGCAACAGTGAAGGAATGGTAATATAGTTCAGAGAATAGATTGGAGGGGAGCTTGCAGGTAGTGGTGTTTCCATGCGTCTAGTGTCATTCAATTTGGCGGAGTTTAGAAGATGCAGTCAAAGAAACTTTGGTGAGTTACTGCAGTGCATCCTGTAGATGATATATACTGCTGTCACTGTGCATTGATGCTGAAGGAAGTGAACATGAGGATAATGGATAGAATGCCAATCAAGTGAGTTGCTTTGTTCTAGATGGTGTTAAGTTTCATGAGTGTTGTTGGAGCTGCATCTATTCAGGGAATATTCCATCACACTCCGGATGAGGATCCTGTAGATTTTGGACAGGAAGTGCAGAGACAGTTTGCTCCCTAAAGACTTTCTAGCCTCCGACTTACTCTTGTAGCTATAGAATTTATATGGCTGGCCCAGTTCAGTTTCTGATCCATGATAACCCCCATGATGTTGATTGTGTTAGATTCAGTGATGGTAATACCGTTGAACATCAAGGAGTGATGGTTAGATTTTGTCTTTTTGGAGATGTTCATTGCCTGAATCTTACCAGCACAAATTTGATTGTTGCCCAACTCTTGTTTCATTTAGATATGCTGCTTCAGTGTCTAAGTAGTTGTGAATGGTGCTGCACGTTGTCCAGTCATCACATTCTTGAACAGTTTTTACTGCTTGCTAAGTCAGAAGTACAGATCTTAGCAGTTCCTTCATCTCCATAGCTTGGGGTAACTGAGGGCAGTTGTAGAATTCTCTCAGCTGCCCTGGTACAGACCTTGAATCTAGCCCCTACCTGATCAGCAGCATGATTCACACATTAAACCATTACAGAAGGTCTTTACCTAATGGCGTGCATACATGTGGTTACAAAAAGACACAATAAATGTTTGGAGGTTAAATGCCACCTTGCAATTTATAATGCTGGTTTTATAAGCTTTTCAATTACTGGTCTAATTGACGATGGCAAAAGTGAGAACTGCAGATGCTGGAAATTAGAATCTAGATTAAAGTGGTGCTGGAAAAGCACAGCCGGTCAGGCAGCATCCGAGGAGCAGGAAAATCGATGTTTTTGGCAAAAGCCCTTCATCAGGACGATGTTGACTTATTTTAACATCTTTTACATTTTTTAGTTCTCTTGGATTTGTGGCACGTGGTGTGGATTGTCTGACTCTGAAACATCTGATCACGCCCAGTGCACTTCTGACATTGCTACAATTTTTCCGGGATTTACCAATTGAAATGCCAGTGCCTCTGGTAAGTTTGGGTGCCCTCTGCATGCATCACAGTCCTGTTACTGAATAAATTCCCTGGTTGATGTAACTACCAATGGTTACCCTGTTGTTACACTTCACCAGTTTTCCTTTTATTGCTGCATTCATCTAACTCCTTCACACTGTTCAGTCATTCCTCCAAACATATTTTTGCAGTGTTATCATTTGCCCCAAAGTCAAAGAAAAGGCATCTTTGGTATAAAGATTAGTTGATGGCACCTTGATCATTATTACATAAACAACTATTGCTTCACTTAGAAAGTTGAGGCACACGCAAATGTTCTGGGGACACTGGTTCAAATCCTGGTATTTGGCGGGGGTGATCCGGATTTGACCTCCAGCACCACAGTTTTAGAATTCAAGACAAACACAACAGTCTTGATCCAGTTCTGATGAAGGGTCACAGGACCCAAAATGTTGACTCAGCTTTGTCTCCACAGATTTAAGCAGACCTGCTGAGTTTGCCCAGCAATTTCAGTTTATGCTTCTAATTTCTGAAATCAGCAGTTCTATAGTTCTTTTGTTCAGCCTTGATCTTATTGATGGCACAGCAGGCTTGAAGGGCTGAATGGTCTACTTTTACTCATATTTAGTGGAATCATATGTTTTGGATTCTGTAAACATCTCTTTCTTTCAAATGCCCATTAAAAACTAATTCTTATTTGAATGTTCTGTTTAGACTAAACTTAGTTGTAAGGTCCAAAACTGGCATCTTCAAATCAGGAATACCAGCAACTTCACTTAGAAACAGAGAAAGACCATTCAGTCCCTGAAGCCTTTATTGCCGTTCATTTACATTGTGGCTAATCAGTCCCTCCACTCCCATTTATTTGCATTTGACATATTTCTCATGGTACTGATGTCAAAGCTTACAGTTAAGTTTAGTCTAACCATTGATCAGCCTGGTGAGCCTTCTCCGGATTGCATCCAATGCCAGTATGTCTTTGCTTGAAAAAAGGGCCCAAAGCTGTTCACAGTACTCCAGCAGTCAAAGTTCAGCACGTTTTGGGAAGATGGAAGATGCATAGAATTCCATTCACCAAATGGAACAATCCAACCTGTTTTCTAACCTAAGCCATAAGACCTCGTTTGTAAAACAAATGATGGAAAAATTAGGTTTTCAGTCAGCCACAAAGGGACCATTAGATTTGAACCCAGTTATTCCTTCCACCTGATTGCTTCAGCAAACCAGAAAAACTGCAGCACTGCTGCACAAGCTGGCCTATCCTGGCCACACAGGGCTCTTCACCATGTCTGTCAGAAACTTCTCAAGAGCTTCTCAGAATTATCATGACTGTTGTGCTAAAGGGCAGGATAATTAGAGTATGCAGTGCATTAACTGAGAGTGTGGTAGATACAGGTTCAATTGAGAGATTCAGAAAGGAGTTAGCTTGTTATTTGAAAAATAACAATTTGGGTGGATAAAGGGAGGAAGACATTAAGTGAAATTCTGATTCAAAAGTGTGTGTTGGTATAACTCTGATTCTGCTCAGAATTAGGCAACTAGGCCTATTAGCCTGTGCCAGCTGTTTGAAAAAGCTTACCAGTTTAGTCCCACGCCCCTGCCCTTCCCTATAAGTGGGTATTCTGATTCAAAAGTGTGTCTTGAATCAGAATACCCACTTCTATTTTGAAAGTTACTATTGAATCAGTTTCCATCACACTTTAAGAAGATCACTTCTCATTCTTTTAGAATCCACTATAGGCTGTACCTGTTCAACCTTTCCTCATAAGACAAGTCCTCTCATCCAGGAATCAGCCAAAAAAACCCTTCACTTGCCTGTTTCGAATGCAAGTATATCCTCTTTAAAGTAAGAACTACAGACTTCTGAGGGGGAAGGACATTCCAGATTACACCAACTCACGATGCAAGGAAAATGTTTCCTTACGCTATCTTTGTTTATACTGCTGGATTACGCAAAAGAATCAACATGGTACAGGTGTAAAAGGGCATGCAGGAATAGAAAGGCTTGGAGGTGTATATATCCATTTGAAGGTGACAGTACAAGCTGATAAAATGTCTTTTTGCCGAACCCTTGACTTTAGATTAGAGATGTGGTATGAAAGCAAATACATTACGCTGGTTAGACTTCAGTCAGAGTATTCTGTCTGATTTTAGACAGCACACTTTGGTGGGATGTCAGGGCCTCGGAGAGATCATTTCTGAAAATGGTAATGGGGTAAGGCACTTTCGCCCTGTAGAAAGAATGACAAGTGTGGGATTGTTCTCCTAAACAGAAGATTTAACAGAGGTGTTCAAACTATGAAGGATTTTGATTTGAGTAGATGCAAAGAAACTTCTCAGCAATGCAAAGGTCAGAAACAGGTGATAGATTTAAAATGATGCACAAAAAAGCCATGCAGGAGTTAAAGGAATAATGTTTTATAGGACTATGGTGAAATAACAGGAGATTTGAGACTAATTAGAATAGTCTTTCAAAGCACCAGCACAGTTATCTTGGGCTGAATAGCCTCTTCCTGTGCTTTCTAATTCCATGTATTAAACCAGAACAAGGTTGTCTGTTAGCTCTAGCATGGAAGAATTTTCACTCATTTTGAAATTTGCCAGGATTAAATGTAATATTGAAACACTTAAGGCAACATCTTGCCCTTATTTTAACAGAGGAGTTGCATTTTGGAAGCAATGAATGGGTTTGTCCTTTCCATGGAGACCATGCAAAGCATGCGACCTCAGCTGCTGTTTGACCTTCAGTAAGTAACAATTTAATATCAACTGAAAATAACTGTATGTAAAGGTTGCTATATGATTTGAAAACAGCTACTACAAATTATTTACAGCACAGAAACAACCAGTCAGTCCAACAGTGATCATTATATACTTAGATATAGTGTCATATGGAAAGGAACAAAGGTAGAATGGGAGTAAATGTTCTAAATTGGGAGAAGGCAAACTATACAAGGCTTAGAGATGATCTGACAAAGGTGACTGGTTACAGCACCTCAAAGCAAAGTTAGTGGCAATTCAATGTGGGTCGTTCTAAATTTAGATTCTATGATTAGGTTTTAAGAAGGAAATTAGGAAAGCAAAGAGAGAATATGAAAAAGGGTAAAATTAACGATTTAAAGATGTTTTATTGAAAGGGTTGAAAAAGATTTACAAGGATGTTGCAAGGGTTGGAGGGTTTGAGTTACAGAGAGAGGTTGAATAGACTGGGGCTCTCACCCCTGGCAAGTCCGAGGCTGAGAGATGACCTCATGGCAGTTTACTCTATCCACGAGGGGCATGGATAGAGTAAATAGAGAGGTCTTTACCCCAAGGTGGGAGAGTCCAAAACTAGAGGGCATAGGATTAAGGTGAGAGGGGAAATATATAAAAGGGATCCAGAGGGTGGTGTGTGTATGGAATGAGCTGCCAGAGGAAGTGATGGAGCCTCGTAGATTTACAACATTTAAAATGCATCTGGACAGGTATATGACTAGGAAGGGTTTAGAGGGTTGGGGCCAAGTGTGGCAAATGGGACTAGATTTATTTAGGATATCTAGTTGGGATAGACGAGTTGGACTGAAGGGTCCATTTCTGTGCTGTACGTCTCTATTACTCTATTGTGAGCAAGAGGATGATTAAGGAAAGGTTAGACCGTATCAGAGATGTATGTGGTTAACTTGTACATGAATGCAGATGAGTTTGGCAGGGTTTGAAGTAAGTTTTTTATTGTCCTCTCAAAGATGAAGGAGGATGTTCTGGTGAAAGCGGAGTGTGAAATATTAGATGAAATAAGCATATATAGACATGTTAGGGTTAGTTAGAGTAATGGCAGAATTGACCTCCTTGAACATGGATAAATCAGTAGGGCTGAATGAAGTGCATCTAGGCTGTTAAACCAAGGAGGAAATAGCAGATCCTATGTGGATGATTTTCCAAACCCCTCCAGAGGATTGGAAGTCTGCACAGTTTGTAGTGTTATTCAAAAAGGGTGCAAGGGTCAGACTAAATTATTATAGTCCAGTCAGTCTGACCTTGGTGACAGGCAAATTACTGGAATGAATACTGAGAGCTAGGATTCACTGTTACTTGGAGAGGCAGAGGTTTGTCAAGGATAGTCATCATGGTTTTGTTAAGGGAAGCTTGGGTCTTACAAACTTAATTCAAGATTTGAGGAAGTATTAAGGAGGATTAGTGAGGGTATTGCGGTCGATGCCTTCTACATGGATTTTAGTAAGGCATTTGACCAAGTCGCTCATGGCAGACTGTGAACCTTGCGGATGATGCAAGTATTGGCTGTGTAGTTGGTAATAAAGAGGATGGCTGTTGGCTTTCGGAAGATATTAGTTGTTTAGTTGAGTGGACGGAAATATAACAAATGGAATTCAATTTGGAGAAAAACAGGTTATAAAAGCAAGGAAATACGTGATAAATGAGAGGGTATGAAGAGGGCTCGAGGAATTGAGAAACTTTGCAATGCATGTCCACAGCCCCAGAAAGTGGAGGGCAGGTAGTTAAGGTGGTAAGGAAGGCAATGGGACATTTTTCTTCACTACGCAAAGCATTGAATACAAGATCAAGGATGTAAGCCACAGGTAGGATATGTGTACGTTCTGGTCACCACGAATACAGGAAGGACATAATTGCTTTAGAGACAGTACAGAGGAGATTTACAGGAATGTTGCCAAGGTTTGTAAATTGCAGGTATAAGAAGACTGCTTTGATCAGAGGAGGCTGAGGGATGATGTAATTAAGTTGTATAAAATAGTGAGGGCTTTGGGTAGATCCTGTTTCCCCTTGTGAAGTAGTCAGTTACCAGGAGGCATAGATTCAGAGGAATGTATTTTTCACCCAGAGGGTGAGGGCCTGGAACCCATTGTCTAGTTTGCTGGTCGAGGTAGGAACACTCAATTCATTTGAAAATGAACCTGGGCCTGCCCCTGAAGGAACGCAACCTGCAGGGCTACAGACAGGGTGTTGGTAACTGGGATTAGAATGGTGGGGCTGTTTTATTCAGCTGTTACAAGCATGATGAGGTGAATGACCTCTTCCTGTGCTGTGACTTTGCTGTGGTTCTAACAGGTCCATGCTGGTATTTATACTTCATATAAGCTTCCTCACTTCCTTCTTTTTCTCACAACTATCCTCCTATTCCTTTCTCCTTCATGTGTTTTTCCAGCTTCCCATTAAATGCATCCATTCCATTTGCGTCAACTATTTTCTATGACAGACAGTTCCATGCCCTTACCAGTATAGGAGGTTTCTCCTGGATGCCTTGTTAGATATATCAGCGATTGTCTTATGTTTACAGCCCTGTAATTCTGGTTAATTCCCCCAAATGAAAGATCTTCTGTAAGTCTACCCTAGCAAACCAGTTCACATGATTGGCGTCTTAATCGTGTCTCCTCATAGCCTTCTTGAGAAAGGAGCCCAAACCTGTTTGATCTTTCAGGTCATTGACCTTTTTTTCCAGGTTGTTGAAAATGAGAAGATTTTCGAACAACATGACACAGAGATTGCTGCATATCCTGGTAGAGAATCCAATTCCTTTCTTAAAGATCCCAAGTTCAAAGCAGAGTCTGATGGTAGACTGGATTTTACGAGTATTGGTAAGATGTGAACTCTGTCACCATTGGTGAGACGTCTCAATGTAACAGAAAAATAATATATGGCATGTCGTTTTATCCATTGCTAATTTATATTGACCAAATTTGGATATAATAGCTTGCATTTATATGATGTGGAGGAGCCGGTGTTGGACTGGGGTGGACAAAGTTAAAAATTACACAACACCAGGTTATAGTCCAACACGTTTATTTGGAAGCACTAGCTTTCGGAGCTCTGCTCCTTCAGGTAGCTGTGGAGCAGGATCATAAGACACAGAATTTATATCAAAAGATTACAGTGTCATGCAACTGAAACAGACATCTGAAGGTGCTCAAGGGTACCCTCAAAAGAACAAGGTACGATGCTCAACTTATCGATCATCAGTTCTGATGTGCCACAGTGAGAAACCAGAATGACCTCCTCAGGAGACAGAAACTGGATGCAATTGATAGCATACCCTTCATTGTCCAGTACTTCCCAGCACCGGAGAAACTACGCGATGTTCTTTGCAGCCTGCAACACATTATCGATGGGGATGTCCACCTTGCCAAGACCTTTGCTATTCCTCCACGTCTTGCCTTTAAACAATCGCCAAACCTTAAAAAGACTATTGTTCGCAACAAACTGCCATGCCTTCATGACATCACAGCACCATACAACCCTGTCATGGCAGCCAGTGTAAGACATGTCAGAGTGTCTACACAAATATCACCATTACACCTGGGGATACCACCCACCTTGTACACAGCAGGTACTCATGTGACTTGGCCAACTTTGTCTATCTCATACACTGCAGGCAAGGATGCCCTAGGCATGGTACACTGGTGAGACCAAGGAGACGTGATGACGATGGATGAATAGACACCATGCAGCAATTGCCAGACAGGCGTGTTCCTTCCCAGTCGGGGGACACTTCAGCAGTCAGGGACCTTCAGCCTTGGATCTTGAGGTGACCATTCTCCAAGGTGAACTTTGAGAGGCACAACAGCACAGAATGGCCAAGCAGAGGCTGATAGCCAAGTTCAGAACCCATGAGGATGGCCTCAACTGGGACCTTTGGTTCATGTCACACTACAGGTGACCCCACTAGTCAAGCAAGCACTCTCTGTCTCTTCCCCCCCCTACACACCCCCTCCCCCCACCACCACCACCACCACTCTCACACACCCTCCGTCTCGCAGGCTTATACTCCATCATATTCTCTCACACACTTTACCAAGCATGCACACATGCAAATGCACAAACATCCTCTCTCTCTCTTACACGCACACCTATAAGTCTATGGGGTGAATTTGCATTTGCAGAATTATATTTGCAGATACATTCTGTTTTGCTCAAAAAGCGCTCAATCTGCAGGCAGTCAATCAATCCATGTAATATTTTTTAGTTCCTACTTTAGAAATAGAACGAGTCTGACTCTAGTTTGGGATACAGACAGGCTCTAACCTCAAACCTTTAATGTATTGTCTGAACTGACATGTCACTTTTTTTTATAAAACCTTAAATTATCTCGAGAATGTGACTTAAAAAGAAGTTTTGGGATTTACATACTAATGAACCAAAACCTGCAACCCATTCTAAAAGATGAAAGACTTAACAGCAATCTAGCTTTGTTCAATATATCATTTCGGTTGCATGACGCTGCAATCTTCTGCTATAAATTCTGTGTCTTATGATCCTGCTCCACAGCTATCAGATAAAGGAGCAGCCCTCTGAAAGAAATTGCTTTCATGTAAACCTGTTGGACTATAACCTGGTGTTGTGTGATTTTTAACTTTGCAGTTATATAGCATCTTCAACACATCTGATCATAGCATCGCCAATATTGTGCCTCTTCCACATCTCTGGAAAGTTAGGATGAATTTTGTGCTTATGTCTTTGGGAGTGGGACTGAAACCATCAAACCTCTGACTTCAAGGCAAAAGTCCTACCATTGAACTGCACCAAGTACTTCAATAACCAATAGCTGCAAATAACAAATTACAGAGAAATGGGTAAACATACTTTCTGTTTTAGGAAGTGGTCTGTTGGTGATTGGGCTACATTTTTGGACAATCCGCTCAAAAACTAAATCATAACCCTAAACACAATTACATTTTCTTTATGGATGCATCTGTGAAATTGGACCTTCCATAGTATCTGTTTTCAAATAGCATGTATTTAGTTGATATTCAGAACTCCCAAAGGAAATCTTAACATGGAATTATTCAGGACTCTTGAATTATTATCACATGTCGGTGAAGGAATCATCTCGAGACACTTAGCAAAGATACACTTAAATTTCATTTAGATTAAATCCACAAAAATTCCTCAAATATTTCTGACTGCCTCAAAGCATGCTGAGATGAATTAGCATTATGATATTTTTATATTTTAAAAAGTGTTTGTGTAAGTTTCAGTCAGGTTGACCTAGATCTGGCTGATTTCCTAATATATATCTATCTTTTAATTTTCAGGATTTGTATGATAGACGGTTTTCTAAAGCCGAGTTTAATTTACTGGGACATGCCCTAGCTTTTGTTTCTGATGAAATATTCATGGCCATTTCCCAAGCAGAGATGAAGGCAAATTTATTGAAGATTAAAGATTACTGCTTTGACAGAGGAAAGAAATTTCTTTTGGGAGATATGTTGACTAAAGACACCATGTTTGGGTATGTAGCGCCATAGAGTTGGAAGATTCCCTTCTCACTCATATTGGGTTCGTATATTAAACTGACTTTCTTAAAAGGGAATAACAAAAGACAACAAGTAGTAATATCACACTCCTGAGCTGGAACTGCGATGACAAAGTAGTTCTGACTGGGAGTAGAACCATGGTCATGTTACTGTGCTAATAGTCTAAAGGCCTGGACCAATGTTCTGGACCTGTGAGCAAATCATGCTATTGGGATAAAATTTATTATGATTATGGAATTAAGCCATGAAAACTAAATCTGATTCAATGATATCTATCAGGAGAGGAGATTTGCCAATTTGCATCTCTAGAAATGTGCTCAGTCTGGATTGTTAACTGCCTTCTGAAAAGACATACCAAATCTTTCAGAATAAAAGTGCTGTGAAAATGTTTAATATTTTAATTTTGTTCTGTCCAAACTGGTTTTTGACTCTGCTATGTCAGCCAAAGAGTTTGAGGAAGGGTGGGACTTGTAGGAGATTTACCCCAGTGAAAACAACATGGATGAATATGATTCAGCACGAGCCTCTCTTGGGCAATTAGGGATGAACGATAAATAGGGGCTCCCCAAGAGCAAATAGAAACAAAATTCATGCCTGTGGGTTACATTATTGTAATTGACTAGCATTGATTTAGACACATTATTGTATTATGTGATAATGTCATGTCAGAGTCTGGGACAGTGGAAAATGTCAGGCCCCATAGCCAGGACCTGGGGTTGGGTGTGGGGCCGCTGTGCTCAGGTCAGGGATCTTGTCCAAGAGCAGCACAAAATCTGTGATGTCTGTCCCCTGTGCTGCCTCCACTCACTGTATTTTCGGTTCTGATCTTACTGATTGATGGAGCAGGCTTGAGCCAAATGGCGTGCTCCTAAGTCATATGTTAGTATGTGCATATTTGGATGGAGTAATTGTCCTGCTGTAATTTCTCTCTGTTCCTTTTGCTGTTCCTAGACACTAGCATTAAAGAGACTGTAATCTATTTGTTGTTATAGAGGTTGTGTTGAAGTACATTGAGGTAAGTTTTTTGCAAGTTATTGGCTAACATAGCTGAGTCAAAACCCAATTGAAAGGTTTTATTTTAAGAGGTATGTTGTTTGGAAACAACTTGGGATATCCATGCAGTATAGAACAGCAGTGAAGCAAAACATTCTCTGCTCTGGAGTATAGGAGATTAGTGTTGGATCTGATTGAGGTGTTTAACATGTTTTAAAAAGTCAGTAAGGTAGATATAGGCAATCTATTTCTTTGCACTTGGAAATAAAAAACACAGTGAGCATGACCTTGAGTTAGTTTATGTAGCAATAACATAATGTTTTCTCTCAAAGTGTAGTGGAAATGTTAAAACTCTTTCTTCAAGATCTGATACAAGTGGTCAGTTTGAGCTTTTAAGTTGGAGATTGATGGACAACCTTCAGTGAGACTTTTAAGGAATATGGAACTCAGGCACAAAAATTAGAGTTGAACTGCACATCAGTCATCTAATTTAATGGTGAACCAAACTTGAGAGTACGAATTAAACTAGTGCATGCAGACACAAGTTGGTCCTTATTTGAAGCTCAGATGCTTTACCAATTTTTAAATTCTATTGCAATTTAAAATTATTTAATTTTTTTTAAAGCATTTTGCTGTTTGGCAAGTGGAGTTTTTTTTGAATATTAGAAGCTTTCCATCAATACAGATTGAGAAGCCACAAGACTAAGAACCGCTACACACAAATACACCACCACTGGCTGGAAGTATTAATTGTAGTGTGACGCTTGTATAAGCTGCTTATGTTATAAATGTGAAAATAGGAAATTGTAATTAAAGTTGACAGGAAGAACAAATGGACATAATATTTTAATACATTTCATACAAATCATATGACTGAGTCCTGTGCCTGTAGTATAATGTTCTGTGCTACTCTGATCTACCAGCCAACCTGATATTTACTGTCTACAATTGCAGAAATTCACTAGACAATTGATCCCAAGATACATTTGAATTCAAATATGTGTGAGATTTTAGTAACAATGGTGTTAATGCTGTCATCAAATTAGCAAAGGAATTTTCTCCATTCAGCTTATATGTTTATAAAAGTATGTTTATACACGCCTGTAAAACAATAATCCTCTCGAGGCCCTTCACAGTGGTATTCTAAGACAAAATATGCCACATAAGAGGGTATAGGGCACATGACTCAAAGTGTGATCAAACGTTTGTGAATATCTGAAAGGACAAAAGCAGGTAAAGCTGTGGAGCAGTTAATAGAGTGAATTCAGGAGCTCAGCGCCCTTTAGGCTGAACACTTGGCCACCAGTGGCAGAACAATTAAAGTTGAAGGTGCTCAAGAGGCCATGATGAGAAGCAAGCAGATATCTTGGCGTTAGTCAGTCTGGAGGAGATTAGTAATAGGGAAGTGTAAGGTCATGGAGGAGTTTGAAAACAATGCTGAGAATTTTATATTTGAGGCATTGCTTAACCAGTAGAAAGTTTGGGTAGCACAATGGCTCAGTGGTTAGCACTGCTGCTTCACAGCACACAGATTCGATTCCAGCCTCAGGCAACTGGCTGTGTGGAGTGTGCACATTCTCCTTGTGTCTGCTCCAGTTTCCTCCCACAGTCCAAAGATGTGTAGATCAGGTGAATTGGACATGGTAAATTGCCCATAGTGTTAGGTGCATTAGTCATAGGGAAAATCGGTCTGGGTGGGTTACTCTTCGGAGGGTCGGTATGGACTGGTTGGGCTGAAAGGCCTGTTTCCACAGTGCAGCTAATCTAATCTAATCAAATCTTTAGGTCAGCGTGCACAGGATGATTGGTGAACTGGACATGGTCCAAGTATTTTGGATGCTGTACATTTTATAGAGAGTAGAACATGGGAGGGTACCCAGGTTTATTAAAGTTGTCTGTAGCTAACTAAAGTTTGAGGGTTTCAGCAGTAGATTAGCTGTAAAGTTACAAATATTAGACAATGGAGTTTTTAGTCGCCATGGTCAATTTAAAGAAATACTTTTCGAAACACTTCTTGGTAGGAATTATGAGAGTTTAATATCAAACTCTGGCATAAAGTTGTCTTAAATTTAATATGTATGAAATGCATCAATTAATGCAATTTTACATTATTTTCATTTTCCAGTGTTACAACAAATTGGACCTCGCTGACCTTGGATAAGATAGACCGCCTGGTTTTCTTCCTTTCAATTGATAATTTACAGAAGATTCCTCAGGTAAAAATCTCTAATACACATTAAAATGTGTAAACTCAGGTTACACCCTATTTCCACTAACTGTATTTCTAGACACCACAGTTGTGGAAGGCTTTAATGACCTTAAGAAAGAATGCAGCACAGAGTTTTTGCACAACACTGGCGCCAAAAGGGTTAAATTATTAAGACAGGTTATGTAAATAGTGGCTTGTGCTTCCTTATAGAACATTGAGATTATATAATTGTGGTATTACACTTAAAGGATTAATAAGGATCAATAGAGAGAAATTATTTCCTCTAATGAGTAGGGAGTCCAGAACGAGGGGACAGAACCTTAAATCTAGAGCTGGGCTATTTAGGGATGATGTCAGAAGGCACTTTCTCATAAGAAGGATAGTTGGAATCTGAAACCCCCTTATACACACACACACACACACACACACACACACACACACACACACACACACAGTTGTCTGGAGATTAATTGAAACATTTAAAGTTAAAGGGTAGACAGATTTTTGTTGGGAAAGCATGTTCAGGGGTATGGAACAAAGACTGATAAGTGAAATTGAGTTACAGGTCAAGTTTAATCAAATTGAATTGTAGAGCAGCTGTACAGGATGTTGGTTAGGCCACTTTTGGAATATTTTATCTTTTCGGAAGGATGTTGTGAAACTTGAAAGGGTTCAGAAAAGATTTACAAGGATTGCCAGGGTTGGAGAATTTGAGCTACAGGGAGAGGTTGAATAGGCGGAGAATCAGAGGCTGAGGGGTGACCTCATAGAGGTTTAAAAAATCATGTGGGGCATGGATAGGGTAAATAGACAAAGTCTCTTCCCTGGGGTGAGGGAATCCAGAACTAGAAGGTATAGGTTTAGGGTGAGAGGGGAAAGATATAAGGGACAAGTTTTTCACGTAAAGGGTGGTATGTGTATGGAATGAGCTGCCAGAGGAAGTGGTGGAGGCTAATACGATTGCAACATTTAAAAGACATCTGGATGGGTATATGAATAGGAAGGATATGGGCTGGGGTGCTGGCAAGTGGAACACGAGATATGGTTGGGATATCTGGTTGGCATGGACGGGTGGACCAAAGGATCTGATTCCATGCTGTACTTCTGTATGACACTATGATTCTAATAGTGACAAGAGGTTGGACAGTCTCCTCCTGTTTCTGTTTTTCTAAGAAAACCTTGTGCTATAGGATGCTGCCTGGACTGGAAAGCATGTCTTATGAAGACAGATTGAGGGAGCGAAAAAGCATGAGAGGTGACTTGATAGAGGTGTACAAGATGATGAGGGTCATAGATACAGAGAATAGCTAGAGACTTTTTCCCAGGGCAGAAATGGCTATTACAAGGAGGCATAATTTTAAGGTGATTGAGGAAGGTTCAGACGGGATGTCAGAGGTGGGTTCTTTACACAGAGTGGTAGAAGTGTGAAATGCACTGCCAGCGGTGGTAATAAAGTCAGATACACTAGGATAGGCACATGGATGAAAGTAAAATGAAGGGTATGTAGGTTAGTTTGATCTTCAAGTAGGATAAAAGGTTGGCACCATATCAAGGGCCAAAGGGCCTGAACTGTGCGGCACTGCTCTATGTTCAGTGGCAATGACTGACTTTTCCAGTCTGCAGGATTGACAAGTCGAAAGTTCTCTCCTGTAAATGCTGTGTGTTGTGACTGTATTTAATTTAATCTCTTAAGTACAGACCAGTGGATAAAGAAAGGTGATATGGGAGTATAGAAGCTGTATTATAGATAGTGCTAATAACTCTGTGGTTTGGTAGTGTTGGGAGGATAATTTTGCTGTGGGTTGGATTGTACACTTGGAAAACTTTGAGGAGGGGGCAATGTGAGGGGATGGTTGCAAAGATAGAACGGAGGAAGGAAAGAGATTGCAGGATTGTTGGAGCACCTGGAAGGAACAATCTTGGTGATTGGGATAATTGACAAGGAGATGCCAGTGTACATGAATCAGTAATTTGGGAAAGTTCATTGTGAGGTGCAGGCAGTAATTCAGTGTCGAAGGAAGCACTTCGATCTGTGTGTTTGTTGACTGATTAAAGATTCTCCATCAATGGAGTAAGAAGATTCAACTACCAGATATAGTAAATAGAAAATGTAAAGTATTTCACTGCTCTTGTGGTTTCAGAATGTTTTGATCATGGAGAGGATTGAGATGTTGTTTCACAGCCAAAAACAGTGGGAAGAGAGTGACTTTGGTTCTGCCTGCCTGCAGAAAATGGAGACTTCTGATCTTGATGACCTCTTTAGAAAGCAACAAATATTACTGCAGACCTCAGCCGGACTTCTCAGTGCAAAGCGGCTACAGACCAAAAATGGTGAGATTGGTCACGCTATATTCGGAATTTATCCCTTCAGCTGCCTTGGTCCTATGTTCTGAGAATCCTTCCTTTACCCCTGTTTCTTGGCTTCTCTTTCCTCTTTTAAGATACTCTCTCTGACTTGTAGGATTGCAGTTTGCACCTGGATTTATCCTAAAGAAAAAGTGTTCGTATTTCTAATCTTTTCTGGCTGCATGTTCTTCAAACCAATTTCAGTGACTGCCACCTTTGAACCCAGCACTGGGGCTGCAGAATAAAAGGCTGGGGGTGGGGGTATTGAACTTGTTATCAGGTAATCTTTTCTTAGTAAATGGTGCATAAAGGTTGGGGAGATACAAAAATAAGAAAGAAGTCCTTGGCAAATATTGACTACTAATATTACGTGTCTTCTGCTAGGTCTTGTCCTGAGTTGCAATGCAGTCCGAACCACCCTTCCATCGGTATGGACCATTGATTTGTTGACTAGCATGTCCAATGACGACTTCGTCAGCTGCTTGGAATTGTTTGGTCAAGATCCTCACTTCGAGTCATTTGAACTGTTTCAGCTCATGGAGAGGGTTAAGCAGGTAAAAATATTACACAGTGTGGTATTTGGCTTTATACAATGGGTAACTGGTTAAGTATTGGGGGGAAAACAAAGAAAAAAGGTTTTCTGATGGGGTGAAATGACGGGAGTGTTGGAGGAAGATTGTAAAGAGCAGAAACATTACCATGGACCTTTTGGAGCTAGGTGGCCTGATTTTCTCTCTATTTCTGTACATCTCACATTTTATTATAATTTGCTCTGCTCATGCCGATCCTAATGTCTTAGTGCTTTTTGGAGTCCATTCGTGGTGAATGTCTTACATATGTTGCTCAGGTACGTATAACTGAGACCATGAGTGCTAATAGAATTTTCCACATACATCACACATAATCAACTTGAAATCCACAGGTTATAGTAGAGAGCAGCCACAAGAGGGATCACTTCCTGGAGACATTGTAACCAAATGTAATGTTCCACTGGTTGCTTTATCTGACAACACCTATTCATACCAGTCTGGTGCTGAATCTGATAATGTTTTAGTTTCTGCATTTCAGCACCAGGCCACTCAATTTGTGTAAACCTAAGCCATCAGGGTAACTAAGTGCTTTGATACTGATGTTGTTTTGTGTTGACAAGAAGCTTTTATTCCTTTCTTTCATTCTGTTCATTT
Organism: Hemiscyllium ocellatum; assembly: GCF_020745735.1. Lineage (NCBI taxonomy): Eukaryota > Metazoa > Chordata > Chondrichthyes > Orectolobiformes > Hemiscylliidae > Hemiscyllium > Hemiscyllium ocellatum. The sequence goes on from NC_083439.1 coordinate 4,077,884, forward strand.
CCTTCTGTCTTTAAGACAGAGACAGATAGGTTCTTGATTAGTAAGGGCATCAAGGTTTATGAGGAAAAGGGAGGAGAAACGGGTTCAGAAACATCTCACCCATAAACGACTGGCAGAGCAGACTCAAATGGCCGAATGGTCTACTTTTGCTTCTATGTCTTTGGGTCTTTCTCCTGTAAATGCAGCTATTTTGATCGTCTGAACTAACCCAAATGAGAGCACATTCGATGTTAGCACCAGTTTCTCTTGAATTCCAATTGGATTTTTCAGTGACTACCTGACATTTATGGACCTTAGTTATGGTCTCTGTCATATATGGAAACACTGTCAAACCATTTGATAATCTTTCAATCCACTGTCGGCTTACAGCTCAGCCTTCTCATTTCTAGAGGAAAAAGCCACAGGTTGGTCAGTCTTTCTTGCCATGGATAACCTCTCAGTTTTGTTAAATCCCTTGTACTCTGTAGCGTTCATTATAGAGTTATTACAGAATAATTCTCTTCTCAGATTTACAGACCCGTGTCAGCAATGCCACCCAAGGTGATTGAGCAGCTGGGACAAATAGCGACTCAATTCACAGAAAAGGATCTAACGAGGTTGGACCTGTCAGACCTTGGAGCAGTGACAGCTCTGGGTAAAATTGCAAAATGGAGCCGGAAAAAGGTAGCTTATGCCTGTTGACGGATGAAAGTGAGAAACAATGATTTTTATTTCTGTAGCAACTTTCATATCCTTTCGACATCCAATTACAGTCACTGTCTTGGATTTGATTAGTCAGCACTGTTGGGAAGCTCATAAAATAGCAGTGTGATAATGATCAAATGATCAGTTTTTTGCAATGTTGATTGAAGGATAAATATTGCCCAGGATACTAGGGAGAACACCTCTGCTATTCTTTGAAATATTACCAAGGGATTGCTTTTGTACTCCTCAGGGCAGACTGGTCTCGGTATGACATCTTATCTAAAAGACAGTACTTCAGAAAGTGCAGCACTCCCTCAGCCTGAATTTCTTTGTCCTTGAACCCACACATTTCTGACTCAGATGTGAGAGTGCAACTGTTTGAGCCATGGCTGACACAGCAATGCCAAAATCAGCAGGTATACTGAACTGTGCGTGGACACAGTTAAAAACTGTTAGTATGTGCCCAATATACATTGCTGTTGTGCAACTTGATCTGGCTGACTAATCTGCATCCTGAAACCTCGTACCTATTGCGCCATCTACATGTTTTGTAACCTTTGTACTCAGGTGATTGCTTGTGTGTTTAAATTTTTATGGTTTTCCTGGTGACTCAGCTGGTTATGTCAATGGGTATCGCACTGAACTGACTAGCAGAGGTCCCAGATTTGATTCAAAGTGTGTCCTGAGTAAATTGATGTCTGACAATATAGATGCAACAATTGATATTTAACCCTTTGAGTGAAGAGATGATGGTCTAGGGATCCTGGTCCTGATTACTGTCCATTACCCATCTGCAGAGCAGGGGACTGAGTTAAAAGGTTGCCACGAGAAGGCCGTTTACTTTATCCAGTCTCTAAACTCAAAAATTTACTCCCTAACCTCACCACCACTTGCTCTGTTTAAAGTAATTTCTAATGGGGATAGGTTTACAAGGTCATGAGAGGGCACTGGCAATCAGGATGTTGGTTTGAAATGTGTGTACTTCAATGCCAGGAGCATCCAGAATAAGGTGGGTGAAATTGCAACATGGGTTGGTACCTGGGATTCCGATGTTGTGGCCATTTCAGAGACATGACTAGAGGGACAGGAATGGTTGTTGTAGATTCCAGGATTTAGATGATTCAGTAAGAACAGAGATTGTAAAAAAAGGGGTGGGTGGTGTGACTTTGTTAATCAAGGGTAGCATTACAGCAGCTGAGATAATGTTTGAGGACTCATCCACTGAGGTAGTTTGGGCTGAGGTTTGAAACAGGAAAGGAGAGGTCACCCTGTTGGGAATTTTCTATAGGCCTCAGAATTGTTCCAGAGGATAGTAAAGATGATTCTCAATAGGAGCGAGAGTAACAGGGTAGTTGGTATGGGAGATTTTAACTTCCCAACATTGATTGGTAATACTATAGTTCAAGTAGTTTAAATGGGTTAGTTTTTGTTCAATGTGTGCAGAAGGGTTTTCTGACACAGTATGTACTCAGGCTGACAAAGGGTGATACCATATTGGATTTGGTAGTGGGGAATGAACCCGGCCAGCTATTAGATTTGGAGGTATTTGGCAATAGTGATCATAATTTGGTTATGTTTACAATAGCAATGGGAAGGGATAGGTATATACCGCAGGAAAAGAGTTATAACTGGGGGGAAGGCAATTATGGTGTGATTAGGCAAGATTTAGGATGCATAGGATGGGGAAGGAAACTGCAGGGGATGGGCACTCTTGAAATGTGGAGCTTATTCAAGAAACAGCTACTGTGGGTCCATGATAAGTATATACCTATCAGGCAGGGACGTAGTTGTCAAGAGAGGGAGCCATGGTGTACAAGAAATTGAAGCTCTTGTCAAGAGGAAGAAGGCGGCTTATGTGAGGATGAGGCATGAAGGCTCAGTTAGGGGGCTTGAGAGTTATAAATTAGCCAGAAAATATCTAAAGGGAGGACTAAGAAGAGCCAGGAGGGGTCATGAGAAGTTGTTGGCGGATAGGATCAAGGAAAGCCCTAAGGCCTTCTATAAGTATATCAGGAATAAAAGAATGACTAGAGTAAGTTTGGGCCACTGAAAGATATTAATGGAAAGTTCTGTGTGGAATCTGAGAACAGAGGGGAAGTGCTTGATGAGTACTTTTCATCAGTATTCACATTGGAAAAGGGGAATGTTAGTGAGAATACAGAGATACAGACTACAAAATTATATGGGATTGTGGTTGACAAAAAGGAGGTTTAGCAATTTTAAAATATCTGAAAATAGATGGAATTTATCTTCAGATTCTCTGGGAAGCCAAGGAGGAGATTGCAAAGCCTTTGGATTCGATTTTTTATGTCATCATTGTCAACAGGACTAGTGCCAGAAGACTGGAGGATAGCAAACGTTGTGCCCTTGTTTAAGAAGGGGAGTCAGGACAACCCTGGTAATTATAGGCCAATGAGCCTTACTTCGGTTGTGGGGAAGGTGTTGGAAGAGGTAATAAGAGAGAGAAAATATAACCATCTGGAAAGGAATAATTTGATTAGGGATAGTAAACACGGTTTTGTGAAGGGTAGATTGTGCTTCACTAACCTTATTCAGTTGAGAAGGTGACAAAACAGGTGGGTGAGGGTAAAGTGGTTGATGTGGTGCATATGGATTTCAGTTAGACATTTGATAAGGTTCCACACGGTAGGCAATTGCACAAAATAAGGAGTTTTGGGATTGAAGGTGAGTTAGCGGTTTGAATCAGAAACTGGCGAGCTGAAAGAAGACGGACGGTGGTGGTTGATGGGAGATGTTCATCCTGGAGCCGAGTTACCAGTGTGCGTCACAAGGATCTGTTTTGGGGCCACTGCTGTTAGTCCTTTTTATAAATGATCTCGATATGGGCGTAGACGGGTGGGTTAGTAAGTTTGCGGATGACTCTAAGGTACGCAGAGTTGTGAATAGTGCTTAATGATTTGTGGGCTACAGAGGGACATAGATAAGATGCAGAACTGGGCTGAGAAGTGGCAAATGAAGTTTAATGTGGAAAAGTGTGAGGTAGGTCATTTCAGAAGAATTAAGAGGAATGCAGAGTACTGGGCTAATGGTAAAATTCTTGGCAGTGTAGATGAACAGAGAGATCTTGGTGTCCAGGTGCCTAAATCCCTGAACGTTGCCACCCAGGTTGATGGGATTGTTTAGACGGCATGTGATGTGTTGGCATTTATTGGTAGGTGGATTAAGTTTCCAGAGCCACAAGGTCATGCTTCAGTTGTACAAGACACTGGTAAGGCTGCACCTGGAGTATTGTGTACAGTTCTGGTCACCGCATTATAGGAAAGATATGGGACCTTTGCAAAGGGTTCAGGGGAGATTTACTGGGATGTTGCCTGGTATGGAAGGAAGGTCTTACGAGGAAAGACTGAGGGAACTGAGTCTGTTTTCGTTGGCGAGGAGGCGGTTGAGAGGTGACTTAATCGAGACTTACAAGATAATCAGAGAGTAAGATAGGGTGGACAGCAAGAGCCTTTTTCCTCAAATAGTGAAGTCTAACACGATGGGACATAGCTTTAAATTGAGGGGTGATAGATTTAGGACAGGTATCAGGAGTAGTTTCCTTACTCAGAGAGTAGTATTAGCATGGAATGGCCTGGCTGCAACAGTAGTAGACTTGCCAGTGTTAAGGGCATTTAAATGGACATTGGACATACATATGGATATTAATGGAATGATGTGGGTTAGATGGGCATCAGATTAATTTCACAGGTTGGCACAACATCGAGGACCGATTCTATGTTTCTAATGATTAGTAATATGCTGACTGAAACTTACTTTCCAACTGCTTGAAATTGAGAAATCTTAGTGTCTTGGTGAAGAGTAGGAGACTCTAATTGAGCTGGCATGTGTAAGATGGGCTGGAAGGCCTTCTTTAGTGGATGAATCTGAGACAGATTTAGGGCCACAAAATGGACATGTTCAGATAAATGACCATAAAGCCTTTGTGTTGCTACAAGAGAAATTGAATGAATTTCTTCACTCTAAAGGAGAATCTGATATTTGTTCTAGCTCACCATACTGTTTACAACCTTCCTGCGGGTCAACAGGCGCAGTATAAATGAACTGGATTCTGTCAGCTTGGTAGCTCTCGGACACCTTATTTGTGGCATCAAACAAGCAGATATCTCTGCAATAGACCGGATGTACTTTAGGTAAGCACCATCAAGATTACATTCTGCGGTACGATTCTGGTACAGGTAAGTTAGCATTTCAGAATTCCTTGTGTTTTCACGTGTTAATGGTTCCAAACACAAGGCAGCTGACAAGGTGGAAAGCTGAGCAAGGACCATATATGTGGCTCGATTTCAAATAGGAACAGATAGGTCAGAGATGATAGGAGCAGTTCTCCTGTTTACATCTCTCAACTGATTGAAGACTGATGTGTTTTAAAAGTAAAAGTAAGATGCTGCAAATTTATGGACGGTAGAATGTGGGAGGACATCCAGGTTGACCTGTAGGCTTTAAAAAACAAGGATGTATTATCAGCACCTGAATATATTTGCAACCACATCCATTCAGACACTCATGCAGACAACCACAAACATGCACAATCTCAAGAAACGCAATGTAACTATAAAAGATTTGCATTTAGGTTTTGAAAGTTTTTGAGATCTCTGTCACACTGCTTTTTCTGAGATGAAATGTTACAGGCCTGTGACATTTTCCTTTGGTCTCCTGAAGGATAGATTCTGGAGTTTAAGGAGAACAAATTTGCTGTGGTTGGTTGCTTGCAGTAAGAGATTTTACTTTCACCACCAGCTGAGGTGCAGTTGAACCTCCATAGTAAAGGCTTGGTTTGTGTTCTCCAAATAGAAAGATAAACACCATCCCAAATTCTCTGCCTATTAATGGTCCTTAAACATGACCCTATTCATTTCCTGGTCTGGATCTTACTCTTGATGCCCCAAAAATTTGCCTTAGAGAATGTCCTCTCTTTAATCTAATTTCTGTCATATGAGCAGTGTTTTTCTGTCTGTTGTCTACACAAATGGTTTCTAGTGACTGATCATTATGAAAAAAGTTGGGTCCATGATTCGCCTATCTGTGAGTCTGATAAAATAGGGGTCTTTTGCACACAGTCTCTCGAATTCAACTCCAAATCCGAAATGTCTGCTTGCAGTATTGTGAAAACAATTTCTTTAAGGCTGTATTTGCTGACACCAGCATGATATGCTGCTTTAAATTGCATGAGATCAGATTTTCGTTGGTGTCGGTGGGGGGAGAGAGATTTGAAGCAGGCAACCATTAACCACTGCAAGGGCCTTTTGCAATTTAGTGATCTCTCAAAGATATATTCCATGGATACATGGTGACTTGGCTGCGAGGATTCAGAACTGCCTTGCCCATAGAAGGCAAAGGGTAGTGGTGAAAGGGTGTTTTCAAGTGGAAGTCCACAACTGGTGGTGTTCTGCAGGGATCCAGACTGGGCTCTGTGCTGTTTGTGATATATGTGACTTGGATGCAAATGTAGATACATTGGTAAGTAAGTTTGCAGATGGTACAAAGATCGGTGGAGTTGTGGATAGTGTAGAACGTTGTCAAAAGACACAGCAGGATATAGATCAGGTGGAGGTATAGGAGTAAGTGTGAGGTGCTGCACTTTGGGACATCAAATGTTAAGGAAACGAGTACAGTTAATGACAGGACCCTGAACACATTGATGCACAGCGTTATCTTGGGGTTCAAGTCCATAGCTCCTTGAAAGTGGCCACGTAAGTAGATGTAATGTTAAAAAAGGCATATGGCATGCTTGCCTTTATTGGTCAGAGAATTGAGTATTCCTGATGAAGGGCTTATGCTCGAAACGTCGAATTCTCTATTCCTGAGATGCTGCCTGGCCTGCTGTGCTTTGACCAGCAACACATTTGCAGCAGAGAATTGAGTACAAGAGTCAGGATGTCATTTTGCAGCTTTATAGACTTTGGTTAGGCCACACAGAGTATTGTGTTCAATTCTAGTTGCCACATTTCAGGAAGGATGTGAGGTTTTGGAGAGGTTACAGAAGTGGTTTATCAGGATTCTGCCTAGATTAGAGAATATGAACTATAAGGACAGGCTCGAAAATCTCAGGTTGTTTTCTCTGGAGTAACAGAGGCAGAGGGGAGACTTGATAGAAGTCTATAAAATTATGAGAGGCATTGATAGGGTTAACAGTCATAATCTTTGTTGAGTTGAACTGTTTCATAGCAGGGGACATGGATTTAAGGTGAGGGGGTAAAGTTCAAAAGAGATATGAGGGGCAAGTTTTTTTTTACACAGAGTGGTAGGTGTCTGGAACATGCTGCCAAGGGTGGTAGTGGAGGCAGATACAATAGCGGTGTTGAAGAGACTTTTCGATAAGCACATGCAGATGCAAGTAATGGAGGGATATGGACCAAGAGCCTGCAAAAGGGATTAAGTTCATTTGATGTCATGTTCGACACAACATCATGGGCCAAAGGGCCTGTTCCTGTACTGTATTGTTCTGTGTACTGAAATATCTAGAAAGTTTGTTTGCATTTTGTTGACTTGTCTAAACATAGAGAGTAGTTCAAAAGCTTTGTATAGATCCAGGCAAGGAAAGGTCACCTGACCTCTCAGCTCCTTTTATTTTAACATCAAGTATTCAGTTTGCATTCATACTCCACAGGGCTCGAGAGTGTGCTGCTGGAAAGCAGAGCAGGTCAGGCAGCATCAGAGGAGCAGGTGAATCTACATTTCAGGCATAAGCCCTTCATCAGGAATCCTGAAACATCGATTCTCCTGCTCCTCAGATGCTGCCTGTGGTGCTCTACTTTTTCAGCACCACACTTTCAACTCTAATCTCCAGCATCTGCAGTCCTCACTTGCTCCAAATCCACAAGGCTATATTGTGAGAATGTGATATAGGAATAGAGCACACAGCCCCTGCAAACCTGCTCTGCAGTTCACTGACATCTTGGCTGATCTATGACCTAACTCCAGACAAAGTTGGGTGGAAGGGGATCATGGGGAGTACTGGCACCAGCACAGACTATTTCAGTCACACACATTTAATGTATTTCTGTGGACCATCTATTAAATATTAGTGATTAATAGCCACTGTTAGTTTTAAATTCTTATGTCCTCTCTGTTTTAGTACTGGTTAAAAATTTTAGACCTCTTTTCTGTTTAATTGTTTAAAAAAAAGCCTTTATTTCTAAATTGGACACACTGGTGAAATGCTGTGTTGTGCTGGTTTGTCTTAGTATGGCAGTCCTATGGACCGGAAGACTGAGCCTATCCTGTGACGAGCAGCAGCTAGCAGCCCTGGCCAAACTTGTCACTCACTCTCTGACATTCGGAGACGTCAGCCACTGGAGATCTGAAGAATTCACTGAAATTGGTTCTATTGCAGGCAAGCAGCCATTATTTTTACATTGTTTTGTAAATTTAAACGCCATTGATTTAAACATAACTTAAACATCTCATAAATTTAAACATCATTGCTTGTTAAGAAAAGTTTCCACACTCACCACCATGTCTGGAAGGACAGGTTATGTGGTGATATATCATACTGCTGTTTGCGGAACTTTGCAATTTGGCTGGCATGTTTCCCACAGTACAACAATGACTGCACTTCAGAAAGATATTTCTTTTGCTGCAAAGAGCTTTGGGACTTGCCAGTGTCTTGGAAGATACTATTTAAATCCAAGTCCTTGAATTCCTATCACAGAACTCCATGCTCACTATTGCTGGAGCCTGTTCTATCATTCAGTTAGATCCTGCTAATATGTATTTCAATTTCATTTACCCACCTTTGATCCATTTTCCTTAGGTTTTTGCTCAGGTTAGTACACTATCAACACCTAAATCTTGATGTTTTGGTTTACCCCCAGCATTCACAGCCTTTGTCAGGAGAGAGCTCCAGTTTCCCATTCCCTCATTGTGTGAAAATGTGTTGCCTTGTGGAGCTATCGGAAGCTTGGGACAATTTGAATGATTGCTGTCAGGAAATAAGAAGGATTTGGGGTGAAGGATGGGGATAGCGAAAAATTGATGGAGCGTTATGTCTCCCAGATATTTTTCAATGTGATTGTTGAACAGGAATAGCAATATGTATAATATAGTGGAAGTCCTTGATAACCTGGGTGCGGGGGTCCACATAAAAAGTGGAAAAACTTGTAGCTGAACAAATTTAAGAAATCTCCTATTCTTAAACAGCAAAATGAACTTTTAAATAAAGATTTATCTCTTTTTGGGCCTTGATTCTGTTGCTCTATATGCCACTTTACAATATATAGAAGCAAACTTGTACAACAACAACAAATAAAACCAGAAATTGCTGGAAAAGCTCAGTAGGTCTGGCAGCATCCGTGGAGAGAAATCACTTCGCGTTTTGATTCAAGTGATCTTTTATCACAACTAAACCCAAAACGTTAACTCTGATTTCTCTCCACAGATTCTGCCAGACCTGCTGAGCTTCTCCAGCAATTTCTGCTTTTGTTTCTATTTCCAGCATCCACAATGCCTTCAGTTTTTGTAGGGTTGCATTATAGATGTGCAAAAGCAAAATATTGCAGATGCTAGAAATCTGAGATAAAAAAACAGAAAATGTTGGAAACATGGGTCAAACAGCATATCTGGAAGTTTGTAATAGGGTATAAACAGTTACTGCATGAATGAATGTACTTACTATCTTACAATTATTATTCTCACTCCCTCTTTGTTACTTCAATAGCTGGACTGCCAGATATTATACTGTCAGCTCTGGTTAAAGAACAAATTGAAGGACTCACTCCTGTTGCTGTTGCTACTATCTCGCCAAAGAAATTTTCCGTAAGTGTGGAACATTATCCTTCAATCCATATAATGTAATATATGAATAATTAAAATGGATAATTTTATTTCATTGACTTTACTTTTCTAAAACTGTTGACTGTTTGTTGGAAAGACATTTTGCATGGTCATAAAATAATTACAGATGACTAGGGCCATTTGGCCCATTTCATTGTCTGTTGAGAAGACCCTAAATCCATTACTGCAGAATCTAATTATTCCCTAAATTTATTCTAGGAATTTTCCCTCTGTCTTACATTTGAAAATGTATTGCAGCCATTGATAACGATTTTCCTAGAATTGGGTCTAAAATGACTTTTTATAATTTCAACCTGTGACCCGTCATCCTGCTTTCTCAATTTCATTAGAAGTAACATTTCTGATTTTTTTTTCTATTCCATTATACTGTTATTTATCCTCCTTTAATGTGATCAAATGCCTCTTTTTCCAGACCAAAAGCCTGAATTGCAACCTTATTTTCTCATGGCCCTTTTATACTCAGGATCAGTGCTGTGAATCCTTGCGCATGTTCCAAAATTTGAATGTTTCTGTTTATCTTGTTGACCTGAATTGAACACAATGCTCAAGGTGAAGTCAGACCAGAGCACTGTACATTCTACAGATGCCTGCTACCATGTGGTCTTTGGTGATTTGTCATCTATAAAGCTCAAAGGTCAGTTAGCAGGGTCTCCAATGGTCCAGAATATCACAGTCAAGGATGTGAGTTTCCTAAAGGAATAATGATCGGGAAACAGAAACCATAAGAACATTTTCTGTCACATAACCCAGTGACATTAAGGTCGTTGACCATACCACTAAATTGATTGAGACCAAGCAACGCAACATTGGTCTCCATGAAAATCATTTAGTTACAATTCAATCTTTAACACCAGGGTCAATTTTGTAACAGGTCATTAAAGTAGTTTCCAATCCAATTTGTCACCAGATATACTGGGATTTTTTTTTTAGGTGTTTCCTAATTCCTTTTTTCTTTCTGTGCAGGTTGCATTCAGTCCCACACAGATTCGCATGTTTAATTATCAGCAGGCGGTAGCTGTGACTCCTGCTCAGAGGCAAGAGCTCGATGACTTTCAGAAGAAAGCTCTGGACATGGTGCTCACATCATGGCACAGAACAGCAATTGACATAAGAGGTAGAGCTGCATGGGCTGTCTGGCCAGCACGTTATATAAAACATACAACAATGTTGTGGTTCTGTTCGCCGAGCTGGGAATTTGTGTTTCAGACGTTTCGTCCCCTGTCTAGGTGACATCCTCAGTGCTTGGGAGCCTCCTGTGAAGCGCTTCTGTGATCTTTCTTCCGGCATTTGTAGTGATTTGAATCTGCCGCTTCCGGTTGTCAGTTCCAGCTGTCCGTTGCAGTGGCCGGTATATTGGGTCCAGGTCGATGTGCTTATTGATTGAATCTGTGGATGAGTGCCATGCCTCTAGGAGTTCCCTGGCTGTTCTCTGAGAACTCATGCATGGCACTCGTCCACAGATTCAATCAATAAGCACATCGACCTGGACCCAATATACCGGCCACTGCAGCGGACAGCTGGAACTGACAACCGGAAGCAGCAGATTCAAACCACTATAAATGCCAGAGGAAAGATCACAGAAGCGCTTCACAGGAGGCTCCCAAGCACTGAGGATGTCACCTAGACAGGGGACGAAACGTCTGCAACACAAATTCCCAGCTCGGCGAACAGAACCACAACAACGAGCACCCGAGCTACAAATCTTCTCACAAACTTTGAACATACAACAATGAGGCTCGACACATCCATGCTGGTGTTTATGTTCTACATAGGCTTTTTCTTTCCCTATTTCACCTAATAGCATGTTTTCATTCCTTTCTTCATTCTGTGCTTAGTTAAAATCCCTTAAAGACATCTATGCTGCTTGCTTTACTCGCCATTATTTAATTGGTTATGACGAGCTTTCAATGATACCGAACTATCAGCAAAAGCTGAACAACTCATAAATGTTCCAATAAAATTAAAAACATTTTAGAATATTATGAAGTGATTAATCTGACAGGGGACTCTGCACTTGTTTGTACTTAGCGAGTTTTGAAAAGATTTGTAGCTCAGGTTGAGATTCTGGGTGTAGGTTTGCTCACTGAGCTGGAAGGTTCATTTCCAGATGTTTCGTCACCATACTAGGTAACATCTTCAGTGAGCCTCCAGGCGAAGCACTGCTGATAATTCCTGTTTTCTATTTATATGTTTGGGTTTTTTGGGTTGGTGATGTCATTTCCTATTCTTTTTCTCAGGGGTGGGTAGATGGGGTCTAACTCGATGTGTTTGTTGATAGAGTTCCGGTTGGAATGCCATGCTTCTAGGAATTCTTGTGCGTGTCTCTGTTTGGCTTGTCTTAGGTTTGGATGTGTTGTCCCAGTCGAAGTGGTGTCCTTCCTTATCTGTATGTAAGGATACTAGTGAGAGAGGGTTATGTCGTTTTGTGGCTAGTTGATGTTCATGTATCGTGGTGGCTAGTTTTCTGCCTGTTTGTCCAATGTAGTGTTTGTTACAGTCCTTGTACGGTATTTTGTAAATGACATTAGTTTTGCTCGTTGTCTGTATAGGGTCTTTCAAGTTCATTAGCTGCTGTTTTAGTGTGTTGGTGGGTTTGTGGACTACCACGTTGCCAAGGGGTCTGAATAGTCTGGCAGTCATTGTTTGTACTGCTGGGCATGAGGCTGTGTGGAGAGAATGATCATCGCTAATAATATTATTGGTTTGGCAGTGCCTCAATATTAAAATTGTAAACTGTTCCCATCCTATAGTCATCTGAAATCTCTGTGCTCCTCTAATTGTGGCCTTTTGATGTTCTTTGATTTTAGTTGTTTCACCAGAAGTGGCTGTGTCTTAAGCTGTTTGGGGCCAAAGATCATCTTAAACCTCTTAGACTCGTGACCTAGTTATTGAATATTAATTGTATTTCATTGAATTCAGGTGATGGGCATTAACTGTTCACGTCCCATCTCATCCAGATGGTAAGAATACGATAGACTAGTGGTATTATCACTTGACTATTAATCCAGAGACCCACGTAATGTTCTAGGGGCCTGGTTCAAATCCTGCCATGGCAGATGGTGAAATTGGAATTCAATATAAATCTGGAATTGAGAGTCCAATGATGACCATGAATCAGTTGTTGATTGTCAGGAAAAACCCACCTACTTTCAAGATATGTAATATAATCTCTGTTACTTGATTTGGTTGATTGGTAAATGTCTGTGATTGTTAAGGGCCTTTGTGGTGTGGTGGGGGTGCGCAGCGGTTATGTATGAATAGGTTCACCAGAAAATAAAATATATAAAGGAACAAATAGATTTTGGTTTTTGGTGAGGAGAAGCAGGTGTACAGCATGTAACTCCATACATTAATTACTGTAAAGGTATGTAGACATTATTTTCAATTCTATCCTTCATCACCTTGATTTCTGGAAACTAACAGACTTCTGAGGTGTATTACTACTAGAGCATTTTTGAGATAGTGACCACAACTCAATTAGATTTAGGATAGGTACTGAAAAGGATGGGCTGGGAATTAAAGCTCTAAACTGGGGAAAGAGACTAATTCTACTATGAGAAAGTGAGGACTGCACATGCTGGAGATCAGAATCGAAGAGTGTGGTGCTGGAAAAGCACAGCTGGTCAGGCAGCAGCAGCAGGCAGTCAGGTAAATTTCTCTCTGATGTGGAAGGATCTCATCTTGGATCACTTTAACCACACGGGATCAATGTGGATTTCACTAGTTTCCCCATCTTCCTTTCCCTCTCCTTAACCCCCACCCACCCAACCACCACCACCTTATCCCAGTACCAACCTCCCGTTCTCTTGTACAGTCCTACCTGTCTATCTTCCTACCCACGTTACTGTTCCACCCTCCTCCCAGACCTATCACTTTCATCCCCACCTTCATCTACCTATCACATTCCCAGCTACCTTTCCGCCCAGCTCCACTGCCCTCCCATTTATCTGTCAGCTGCTTTGGCCCACAAGCTCCCTTCCTGATGAAGAGCTTATGCCTGAAATATCGACTCTCTTGCTCCTCGGAAGCTGCCTCATTGGATGTGCTTTTCCAGCACCACATTCTTCGACTCTAATTCTATTAAGATCAGATACGATTTTTCCAAGTGGACTAGGAGCAGCTATTTCCAAGTAAAACTGTGTCAGAGCAGTGAGAGACATTTGAAGAGGAGTTAGTGAGAATATAGGACAAACATGTTCCAATAAAGTCAAAGGGTGGGACCAAGATTAAAGAACCATGGATGTCAAAGATGGCATGAAGATTAGGATTAAGAGCAAGCAGATACTGAGGGACGAGATATCTAGACCTTGGCAATAATTTTCAAATACTCTCTGGCCACAGTGAGGTGCCAGATGACTGGAGAACTGTCAACATTATTGCATATAGGTCAGACCAGGCAATAATTTCCTTCCTTCTAGTGAACCAAATAAGTTTTTCTGACAACTGATTGTTTCGTTGTCACTATTAAAGAAATTAGCTTTCAATTCCACCTTTTTCATAATTGAATTAAGCTTCACTTGTGGAAGAGACTAGAACTGGAGGATACCATTTAAAAATAAGGGGTCTCCCAAATACAGATTAGAAATTTCTTTCTTACAGTAGACTGAAATCTGTGGAGTAAAAAGTGAGGTCTGCAGATGGTGGAGACCACAGTTGAAAATGTGTTGCTGGTTAAAGCACAGCAGGTTAGGCAGCATCCAAGGAACAGGAAATTCGATGTTTCGGGCCAGAGCCCTTCATCAGGAATGAGGAGAGGGTGCCAGGCAGGCTAAGATAAAAGGTAGGGAGGAGGGACTTGGGGGAGGGGCGATGGGGATGTGATAGGTGGAAGGAGGTCAAGGTGAGGGTGATAGGCCGGAGTGGGGTGGGGGGCGGAGAGGTCAGGAAGAAGATTGCAGGTTAGGAGGACGGTGCTGAGTTGAGGGAACTGACTGAGACAAGGTGGGGGGAGGGGAAATGAGGAAACTGGAGAAATCTGAGTTCATTCCTTGTGGTTGGAGGGTTCCCAGGCGGAAGATGAGGCGCTCCTCCTCCAGCCGTCGTGTTGTTGTGCTCTGCCGATGGAGGAGTCCAAGGACCTGCATGTCCTCGGTAGAGTGGGAGGGAGAGTTAAAGTGTTGAGCCACGGGGTGGTTGAAATCTGTGGAGCCCTCTTTCTTCAGATAGTAGTGGATTAAGGGTCACTGAATATTTCTTAAGGCAGAGAAAGATAACATTGACTGAGAATGGAGTCAAGGGATGTAAGGGATAGACAGAAAATTGGACTTGAAGCCAAAATCATTTCAGAACAGGATTGAGGGGTTGAATGGGCAACTCCTACTCCTGTTCTTAAATTGTCTGCCCAATTGCTGATGATGTGGGACTTGCTTCTGGATTACTAGTTCAGTAACATTGCCACTGCCTTCTCCACTTTTCAATGATATTGGATAATTGGTGACAATTCCCATGTCCTGAGCACATGTCAAAATTACATCCCTCCCCAACTAGGATGTTAGGTGACTACGTTTTAAAAAAAGAAAATCCTTGCTGACATTTCTTGATGAATGTTTCATCCTTGCGGCTAAAGATTGTTAATTCTGGGAAGCAAATAAGCAATTCCATTTACGTCCACTGTCGGAATCATGCCACTTCTAGATTTATGCTGGTGGCTAAGCATCTGCCAAATCTCTCTTTTACCTAATGCACCTGTACATTTCATTTCAAATCCCAGCTATTCATGTGGCTTTGCTCAGCTGACAAGTTTTCTAAAGTACACATTAGGCCTCCAATGCATCAAATTTCTTTCCTTAACCTTGACCCCTCTCTTCCTTTCATACCTCCTTTTAAAACCCACCCCTTTTAGATATCCTGCCTGAGTTCTTAATTCAGAATAATGACCATTTCAAGATTACTGCAAAATTGATATTAAAACAATTAATTTAAACTGTATCATGGATCATATGTGCTGGTTATTAATGAAATGTTCTCTGTTTATAGGAAGATCATCTGGAGAAGTTATTTCAGGAAGCGTTATTGGAATATTATTTTGTGTTGTTTGGACTGTTTTACATTCAAGTGGAGAAACTTATCTGTAAAATACATTTTATCTTCGGTCCTTTAATGTGTCTGCCTAACATTGCATAAGTACATTTTTAGTTGTGTGTTGGACTGACTGCAAACATTCCATATTGATACGATGTACTGTTTGTCTTGCAAACCTTTCCATTATTGCTCTTGGCCATCCTTCAACTGTGTGTAATTTAATAAAGAATTGTTTTCTGCTTTGAATTAAATTCACCATCAGAATCAATTGAGTGCTTTTATTTCTCCAACTGAGGTCTTCAGTTCCTTGCTGTACTGTTAATGACCCTGCCTAACTGCCTCAGCCCCAGTATTTGGAATTATCTACCGGAAATGTGCTAACTCTCATCTTAATTTATGATGGTCCTCAGAACCTACCTCTTTGACCATATCTTGTGTGTAATAATTTGAAAATCACTTCTGTAAAGCTCCTTGAAATATTTTGTTTTAAAGGAGCTATATAAATTTAAGTTCTTATTGTTGAATGTGGTTCTTAGTTTATCTCTCACCCTCTGAAGGTGCTAATCTTTGCTGGGATTTGTTTTCACAAGTGCTTCATTCAAAAGGAATTCTTCATGAAATCATTGGCTGTTAAAGGAAGTCAGTTAAAGAAAGCAATCTGTGATTGTTTTGTATAACTATGTAATCTTTCAGTTGCCATATTAGTTTGAAGCACATATTCTAGGTTGAAGTGTTAATGAAGTGATTTAGCTGACATGCTAAGTTGTTTCTGTTTGCCAGTTTAACTATTAAATGTTGAACAGGGGTTCCCTCTTTGCTCTTGCCAATGTACTTCAGTCTACATTACTAGCAAAGAGCAATGACCAAAGTCATTCATCTCACTATTCTCTGTAGAACTTTGCTGTTTTCATATTTTCAGGGTGTGTTGACTTATCAGCAGTGCCTCATGTCCACTACTTCAGCAATTCCTGAAGAAGGGCTCATGCCCGAAACGTCGATTCTCCTGCTCCTTGGATGCTGCCTGACCTGCTGCGCTTTTCCAGCAACACATTTTCAGCTCATGTCAGGAACACTTTGATTTGAATCCCTTTGGATGTTCTGGACAAGGTTCAATACAAATATAAGCTTTTCTTTCTATAAGATGACTTTAATCTGGCAAATATAGAAGATTCGTAGGTGACCAAAATGGAAGTAGATTTTTAAGACTTTTGAAAGTGAGAAAATATATAATGTGAGAGAGGGATGGGGTGACTAATGCGTGGGAGAGTTGGGGGGGAGGGAGCAGGAAGAGCATGTGTAGTAGAGAGAGTTAGATGAGTGAAGGAATTGGAAAGGATGGAAAGCTAGAGGAGGTATAAAGCTGAGTATTGATGCCATGCCCATAAAAGCTGACCGTGTGCTTCTGAATATTATCAACAAAGAGCAACATATAAATAAGGAAAAGGAAGGGACCCAGGATGAAACCATAGGTCACATTGGAGGTAAAAATACAGATGTGGGAAGAGACTATGTTTCTATCTGATCTGAACTCAGAAATTATTTAATTAGTATTTCTAATAATATGGGCACTGCTGACAAAGCTGTGATATTTATTGCCTAGCCCTTGTTACCTTAGATGATATTGAGCCACTGACTTGGAAGCAGCCTGTATATTAAAGGTACTCCCACAATGGTGGTAAGGGAGGCTATTCCTGGCTTTGAACAGGGTGACAGTGAAATAATGTCTGACTTATGTTTACATTGAGATGGTGTGTGGCCTGGAGGAAGTAGGTGCAAACACGTTTAGAGTCATCGAGTCCTACAGATAGAGTCAAGCCCTTTGGACCAAACTGGTCCATGCCAACCAAAATGACCATCCACGCTAACCCCATTTCCCTGCACTTGACGCACATCGTCCGAAGGGAAAAAGTGAGGGCTGCAGATGCTGGAGATGAAAGTTGAGAGTGTGGTGCTGGAAAAGCACTGCAGGTCAGGCAGAATCCGAGGAGCTGGAGAATCGATGTTTCAGGAATGAGGCTTGTGGGCTGGAGAGCTGAGAGATAAATTGGAAGGGGGTTTGGGTTGGGGGAGGAAAGGTAGCTGAGAAAGCAATAGGTAGGAGAAGGTGATAGGTCAGAGAGGAGGGTGGGGGAGCAGATAGATGGGAAAGGTGATGGACAGGTCAGGAGGACGGTGCCGAGTTGGAGACTTGGTACTCTGATAGTGTGGGGGGAGGGGAAATGAGGAAACTGTTGAAATTCACATTGATTCCATGTGCTTGCAGGGTCCCAAGGTGGAATATGATATTTCTTCCTCCAGGCATCAGGTGGTAAGGGTTTGGTGGTGGAGGCAGACCAGGACTTGCATGTCCTTGGCAGAGTGGGAGGGGAAGTTGAAGTGTTCAGCCACAGTGTGGTGAGGTCGGTTGGTGCAGGTGTACCAGAGATGTATTCTGAAACGATCCTGTCTCCTCGATGTAGAGGAGACAACATCACGTGCATGGATATAGTAGAAGACATTGGTGGAGGTACAGGTGGATTTCTGTCGGATGTGGAAGGATCCTTTAGGGCCTTGGACGGAGGTGAGGGGAATGGTGTGGGCGCAGGTTTTGCATTTCCTGTGGTGGCAGGGGAAGGTGCTGGCAATAGGGTGTGAGCTGGTGGGGGCGTGGACCTGAGGGAGTCGCGGCGGGTATAGCAAACGGGGGAAAATATTCAACTTAATAAGCACTACCCAACCCAATCACGAGACTGGAAGCACTTCCCATCTTTGAAGGTCTTGTTTGATTTTGTAAAATAATTGAACAAAATTGGGCTTATCCAGAACTAGAGTAATGAATATACCAAAATACACAAAACCTCCCTTGTGACCACTTAAATGGGAATCGATATTCACCCTCAAAATCTAAGACCACCCATAGGCATAGCCTCTGATTAGCAAAATTAATCTTATACCCCGAAAAGGTGCCAAATGTGCAGACGCATTCTATCAGGTGGGGCACTGAAACTATTTGCAATGATGGAAATGAGCCCAGGCGGAACATTTGGCTATCTTAGCAGCAGTTGGGGTGGTGACGACTGGAAGGGTCCTTCCCAATGAGGTTGGGGGCTGTGGAGTATCCATTGTAATCAAGTATAAACCATTTCCTCCTTGTCCAAGTGTATATAAAATACACATAATCAATTAAAATAGGCAGCAGCAAAGATGGAACACAAACTTGTCCAATAGGGGTCACCCACATTCTGATTTGAGTATCGAGGGAGGTACCCTATTTGAGGCCATAGTTTGTGCTCTTCAGCAGGGGCTTCCCCTGTGATTTCTGTACCTTCCCCAGGTCTTCCTTATACTGTGTCTAACCAGGTTTTGCTAGGGGATCAGAAGTTTGGGGTATTAAGATTGCCTGCTTGGCAGCTTCACCTACTTGTCCATTACTTTGGAAACAGTATCAGATTCCTCAGCATGAGCCGAACATCTTGATAATTGCCAGATTGATTGGACAAAACAACACTACTATAATGCTGCCTCGGGGGGTTAAAAATCTTCAATTTTCCCACAAGGCTGTAAAATCGTGGGTCATACTAAAAACGCAACGAAGAGTCAGTATATATTAAGTGATTTTCATTTTGCTAGGACGAAAGCATGTTGATTCCCCACATCAGCTCCAAGGTAACAATAATGCACATCACTCCCCAGTGGCCACATTTCAAAATTTAAAGCAAAAGCCAGCCATTTATCCCTGGGGTTTTTGATGTCTTGTTGCCAGTCTCAAAGGTGAAATGTTGGGACCTGTCTGTACCCATTTTCAGGGTCCCCTCGGGGAAAAGGTTGCTCAGCAGTGGTCGTCAGGTGGGTACCTGAGGTAGGTTCCACCCCTGGTTCCAATCAACTCTTTCAGGGCTGGCGACGGTATTTGGGATTGCGAGGGCACTGGATATAATCAGTTTTACCTGTGACTTGCATTGTGGTTCAGTCTGGTTCTGGCCATCCAAATAGAAAACCAACACTCACCTCATTTGCGACTGGAAATTCCTGGATTGGTTCGTATTGTTGGTCCGGATCATGTCAGTGACTCCAGACAAAGGGTTAAACAAAGGTAATTGAGCTTCTTGATTATTGTTCAATTGTATGTCACTTCCGTCAGACAGACACATATTTCAGCCTTGTAACACAAGCCATTCGTATTCAGGCTACTCGCAGAATTTCACTGCATTCACATTTGGATATATTGAGCAAATTGGGTCAGTTTGGTCTTGCGATCAGGGACATGCTTCATTAACTCTAATTCCCGGGATGGGACCTGGTTTAGGATGACACAAGCCACTCATCCCCATGATATTGACTATGAAGACTGGATGCTTCATTTTCAAAAGAAGGAAGGGTCTGTAATAAATGGGTGGTGTGCTGGGGACACTCGGATGTTAGGAGCTCAGCAGGTATCCAGGAACAAAATCCCCATCCTCAAAAAAAGGGGTCGGTATGCCAGACATAGATTCTACTCAGAATCCCAAGCCTAAGTTCTTTATTTTACAGTATTGTTGCTTTAACCGTGTTTGTATATCCCTCAACCTAGTGGCCTTACACTGTTTCTTATGTCCCTTTTATTATTTTTTTTAATCACATGTCCCTTTTATTTTTCATATACCCATTTACAGTCACCTCCCAGCTTTTGGGAGTTCCATCTGCTATACATGCCTTTATCCCCCAGTCACATACAGAATTTCTTCAACTGGCCATTAAGGTAGCTTTCCATTCTTTAGTTAACAGCAAATTAATGCAGCCATGCTTCAAATTAACTATGAGGCAATGAGACAGGTCAATGACAATGTGCTGAAAATGTGTTGCTGGAAAAGCGCAGCAGGTCAGGCAGCATCCAAGGAGCAGGAGAATCAACGTTTCGGGCATGAGCCCTTTTTCAGGAATCTGAGCTTTTCCAGCAACACATTTTCAGCTCTGATCTCCAGCATCTGCAGCCTCTGATCTCCTGCATCTGCAGTCCCCGATCTCCAGCATCTGCAGCCTCCGATCTCCAGCATCTGCAGCCTCCGATCTCCAGCATCTGCAGCCTCCGATCTCCTGCATCTGCAGTCCCCGATCTCCAGCATCTGCAGCCTCCGATCTCCAGCATCTGCAGCCTCCGATCTCCTGCATCTGCAGCCTCCGATCTCCTGCATCTGCAGCCTCCGATCTCCTGCATCTGCAGTCCCCGATCTCCTGCATCTGCAGTCCCCGATCTCCAGCATCTGCAGTCCCCGATCTCCAGCATCTGCAGCCTCTGATCTCCAGCATCTGCAGTCCCCGATCTCCAGCATCTGCAGCCTCCGATCTCCAGCATCTGCAGCCCCCGATCTCCAGCATCTGCAGCCTCATATCTCCAGCATCTGCAGCCTCATATCTCCAGCATCTGCAGCCTCTGATCTCCAGCATCTGCAGCCTCTGATCTCCAGCATCTGCAGCCCCCGATCTCCAGCATCTGCAGCCCCCGATCTCCAGCATCTGCAGCCTCTGATCTCCAGCATCTGCAGTCCCCGATCTCCAGCATCTGCAGCCTCTGATCTGCAGCCTCTGATCTCCAGCATCTGCAGCCTCTGATCTCCAGCATCTGCAGTCCCCGATCTCCTGCATCTGCAGTCCCCGATCTCCTGCATCTGCAGCCTCCGATCTCCGGCATCTGCAGTCCCCGATCTCAGGCATCTGCAGTCCCCGATCTCCGGCATCTGCAGTCCCCGATCTCCGGCATCTGCAGTCCCCGATCTCCGGCATCTGCAGTCCCCGATCTCCAGCATCCGCAGTCCCCGATCTCCAGCATCTGCAGCCTCTGATCTGCAGCCTCTGATCTCCAGCATCTGCAGCCTCTGATCTCCAGCATCTGCAGCCTCTGATCTCCAGCATCTGCAGTCCCCGATCTCCAGCATCTGCAGCCTCTGATCTGCAGCCTCTGATCTCCAGCATCTGCAGCCTCTGATCTCCAGCATCTGCAGTCCCCGATCTCCTGCATCTGCAGTCCCCGATCTCCTGCATCTGCAGCCTCCGATCTCCGGCATCTGCAGTCCCCGATCTCAGGCATCTGCAGTCCCCGATCTCCGGCATCTGCAGTCCCCGATCTCCGGCATCTGCAGTCCCCGATCTCCGGCATCTGCAGTCCCCGATCTCCGGCATCTGCAGTCCCCGATCTCCAGCATCCGCAGTCCCCGATCTCCAGCATCTGCAGCCTCTGATCTGCAGCCTCTGATCTCCAGCATCTGCAGCCTCTGATCTCCAGCATCTGCAGCCTCTGATCTCCAGCATCTGCAGTCCCCGATCTCCAGCATCTGCAGCCTCTGATCTCCGGCATCTGCAGTCCCCGATCTCAGGCATCTGCAGTCCCCGATCTCCGGCATCTGCAGTCCCCGATCTCAGGCATCTGCAGTCCCCGATCTCAGGCATCTGCAGTCCCCGATCTCAGGCATCTGCAGCCCCCGAGCTCCAGCATCTGCAGCCCCCGATCTCCAGCATCTGCAGCCTCCGATCTCCAGCATCTGCAGCCTCCGATCTCCAGCATCTGCAGCCTCTGATCTCCGGCATCTGCAGTCCCCGATCTCAGGCATCTGCAGTCCCCGATCTCCAGCATCCGCAGTCCCCGATCTCCGGCATCTGCAGTCCCCGATCTCAGGCATCTGCAGTCCCCGATCTCAGGCATCTGCAGTCCCCGAGCTCCAGCATCTGCAGCCCCCGATCTCCAGCATCTGCAGCCCCCGATCTCCAGCATCTGCAGCCTCCGATCTCCAGCATCTGCAGCCTCCGATCTCCAGCATCTGTAGCCTCCGATCTCCAGCATCTGCAGCCTCCGATCTCCAGCATCTGCAGTCCCCGATCTCCAGCATCTGCAGCCCCCGATCTCCAGCATCTGCAGCCCCCGATCTCCAGCATCTGCAGCCTCTGATCTCCAGCATCTGCAGTCCCCGATCTCAGGCATCTGCAGTCCCCGATCTCAGGCATCTGCAGCCTCTGATCTCCAGCATCTGCAGTCCCCGATCTCCAGCATCTGCAGCCTCCGATCTCCAGCATCTGCAGCCCCCGATCTCCAGCATCTGCAGTCCCCGATCTCCAGCATCTGCAGCCCCCGATCTCCAGCATCTGCAGTCCCCGATCTCCAGCATCTGCAGCCTCCGATCTCCAGCATCTGTAGCCTCCGATCTCCAGCATCTGCAGCCTCCGATCTCCAGCATCTGCAGCCCCCGATCTCCAGCATCTGCAGCCCCCGATCTCCAGCATCTGCAGCCTCCGATCTCCAGCATCTGCAGCCCCCGATCTCCAGCATCTGCAGCCCCCGATCTCCAGCATCTGCAGTCCCCGATCTCCAGCATCTGCAGCCTCTGATCTCCAGCATCTGCAGTCCCCGATCTCCAGCATCTGCAGCCTCCGATCTCCAGCATCTGTAGCCTCCGATCTCCAGCATCTGCAGCCTCCGATCTCCAGCATCTGCAGCCCCCGATCTCCAGCATCTGCAGCCCCCGATCTCCAGCATCTGCAGCCTCTGATCTCCAGCATCTGCAGTCCCCGATCTCCAGCATCTGCAGCCTCCGATCTCCAGCATCTGTAGCCTCCGATCTCCAGCATCTGCAGCCTCCGATCTCCAGCATCTGCAGCCCCCGATCTCCAGCATCTGCAGCCCCCGATCTCCAGCATCTGCAGCCTCTGATCTCCAGCATCTGCAGTCCCCGATCTCAGGCATCTGCTGTCCCCGATCTCCAGCATCTGCAGCCTCTGATCTCCAGCATCTGCAGTCCCCGATCTCCAGCATCTGCAGTCCCCGATCTCCAGCATCTGCAGCCTCCGATCTCCAGCATCTGCAGCCTCCGATCTCCAGCATCTGCAGCCTCCGATCTCCAGCATCTGCAGCCCCCGATCTCCAGCATCTGCAGTCCCCGATCTCCAGCATCTGCAGTCCCCGATCTCCAGCATCTGCAGTCCCCGATCTCCAGCATCTGCAGTCCCCGATCTCCAGCATCTGCAGTCCCCGATCTCCAGCATCTGCAGCCTCCGATCTCCAGCATCTGCAGCCTCCGATCTCCAGCATCTGCAGCCTCTGATCTCCAGCATCTGCAGCCTCTGATCTCCAGCATCTGCAGCCTCTGATCTCCAGCATCTGCAGCCTCTGATCTCCAGCATCTGCAGTCCCCGATCTCCAGCATCTGCAGTCCCCGATCTCCAGCATCTGCAATCCCCGATCTCCAGCATCTGCAGTCCCCGATCTCCAGCATCTGCAGCCTCTGATCTCCAGCATCTGCAGCCTCTGATCTCCAGCATCTGCAGCCTCTGATCTCCAGCATCTGCAGTCCCCGATCTCCAGCATCTGCAGCCTCTGATCTCCGGCATCTGCAGCCTCTGATCTCCGGCATCTGCAGTCCCCGATCTCCGGCATCTGCAGTCCCCGATCTCAGGCATCTGCAGTCCCCGATCTCCGGCATCTGCAGTCCCCGATCTCCGGCATCTGCAGTCCCCGATCTCCGGCATCTGCAGCCTCCGATCTCCAGCATCTGCAGCCCCCGATCTCCAGCATCTGCAGTCCTCACTTTTTCCGCTGACAATGTGTAAAGGGAAAAAAAAACAAGCGATCCTGCCAACTAATTTTGATTTTGTGATTTGGGCAATTGATTATTAAAAATAAAATCATTATCTGTAATTCAGAGGTGGAAACTGAACGAGTGACTAAGACATTTCAATATGAAGTGGAAATTCATGTATTCTGTATTCAATATTTAAGATGTATACAGTTTCCAACTTTGAAATCCACTATAATTACCTGGTCTAGTCCCTTAATTTAAATCCAAGATTAGGTTCCTTAAGCGGTCCTGACCAGTCATTGCTCACTCACAAAGCTATAGGTCGGGAAATGACTGCAACTGTATTAAAAGGTCTTGTCTCCTCACATTATGACAAAAAAAACTTCTAATGCACGAATAATGGCTGAATCCAAAGACACCGATATTAACCATAGGATATTAATTTTCTTACAAGATTTATCACAACCTAATGTTCCCCTCTCTGCTGGTCCTGGACTTGCTCCCTATCTGTGCTTATAGGCTTGGGTGGTGGCAGGCTGCGTCATGCATGCTGTGTGCTTCAAGTGTAAGAAAACACATTGAAAATGTTGGATACAGAATGAGCTCTGTGCAGATTCATGTCTTTTTTAAAGTCAGTGATGCATTGCCCAAGCCCAGCAAAAATGTTTCATGAAAGAGGCAAATGGAGAAATCCTGGTCCCAGGAAAAGGGAGTAAATGTAAGCCTCCTGTAGGAGAGGGATAACAATCATTGCTGCTTTCACTCCTGAAAGCAGCAGTGAACATTCCTGCTTTAGTCCCACAGGTTTGTGGTCAGATTTCCTGTTCTGGACATGCATCAGTAATCTGTTATCGACCAGGCCAGAGCCTCCTCAAAACATTTCAAGAAAGTAATCCATATCCTAACTTCACTAGAATCTGCTGGTCAAACCACTTAGTTTAAAAAAAAAATCAAGATTACTGAATGGAACACAAACAAAAGAGAACAGAAAACAGAATAAATTGACCGATCTGAAAACCCAACGAATTATCCCAACCGAATGATGCTGTTCCAAATACTTGCGACCATCCCAATAAACACTCTATGGCACAAAAGGTAAGATCATACACAGGGTCTTATAGCAGAGAGGTCAGAGAGAGAGTGCCAGCATGGATTTGCTTCTTTGGATCCAGCAGCTTCAAAACGCCTACTGTGTTAACAACTAAACCAAACCAGAGTAAAGCTGAGCTGGGAGCACTGGCCACACCCCTTTCATTGTACTTTTTTTTAACTTGGAAACCTTTTGCCTGAGGCAGTATCTGTTAGCAATAATCAAACTAGACCTCAAACCCTGACTTTTCAGAGTCTGTGTCTTTTATGACCTTGAAGGTGGTAGGAGAAACCAGGGAACTGTAGTCTGGTGAGCCTGACCTCGGTGGTGGGCAAGTTGTTGGAGGGAATCCTGAGGAACAGGATTTGCATGTATTTGGAAAGGCAAGGACTGATTTGGGATAGTCAACATGGCTTTGTGTGTGGGAAATCATGTCTCACAAACTTGATTGCATTTTCTTAAGAAGTAACAAAGAGGATTGATGAGGGCAGAGTGGTAGACGTGATCTACATGGGTTTCACTAAGGCATTCGACAAGATTCCTCTTGGGAGCCTGGTGAGCAAGGTTAGATCTCATGGAATACAGAGAGAACTGCCATTTGGCTATAGAACTGGCTCGAAGGTAGAAGACAAAATATGGTGGTGGAGGTTGTTTTTCAGACTGGAGCCTTTGACCAGCTGTGTGCTACAAGGATCGGTGCTGGGCCCTCTACTTCTCATCATTTATACAAATGAATTGGATGTGAATATTGGAGGTATAGTTAGTAAATTTGCAGATAACACAAAAATTGTGTTGTGGACAGCAAAGAAGGATACCTCAGATTACAGCAGGATCTTGATCAGATAGGCCATTGGGCTGAGGAATGGCACATGGAGTTTAGATAAATGTGAGGTGGAAAAAACAAATAAGAGCAGGACGTACACACTTAATGGTAAGGTCCTAGAGAGTGTTGCTGAACAGAGACTTTGGAGAGGAGGTTCATAGTTCCTTGAAGGCAGAGTCGCAGGTAGATAGGATAGTGAAGGTGGCGTTTGGTATGCTTTCCTTTATTGGTTAGAGTATTGAGTACAAGAATTGGGAGGTGATGTTGTGGCTGTACAGGACAGTGGTTAGGTCACTTTTGGAAGATTGCATGCAATTCTGGTCTCCTTCCTATCGGAAGGATGTTGTGAAACATGAAAGGGTTCAGAAACGATTTACAAGGATGTTGCCAGGGTTGGAGGATTTGAGCTGTAAGGAGAGGCTGAATAGGCTAAGGCTGTTTTCCCTGAAGCGTCAGAGGCTGAGGGGTGACCTGATAGAGGTTTGTGAAATCATGAGGGGCATGGAAATGATAAATAGACCAGGTATTTTCCCTGGGGTGGGGGAGTCCAGAACTAGAGGGCATAGATTAAGGGTGAGAGGGGAAAGATATAAAAGGGACCTAAAGTGTAACTTTTTCACAGAGAGGGTGCTGTGTGTAGGGAATGAGCTGCCAGAAGAAGTGGTGGAGGCTGGTACAATTACCAGATGCATTTAAAAAGTATCTGGATGGATATATGAATTGTGAGTTTTGAGAAGATTTGTAGCTCAGGTTGAGATTTTTGGATGTAGGTTTGCTCGCTGAGCTGTAAGGTTAATTTCCAGACGTTTCGTTACCCTACTAGGTAATATCTTCAGTGGGCCTCAAGCGAAGCAATGCTGAATAATTCCTGCTTTCTATTCATATGTTTGGGTTGGTGATGTCACTTTTTCTCAGGGGGTGGTAGATGGGGTCTAACTCGCTGTTTGTTCATAGAGTTCCAGTTGGAATGCCATGCTTCTCGGAATTCTCGTGCATGTTTTTGTTTAGCTTGTCCTAGGATGGATGTGTTGTCCCAATCAAAGTGGTGTCCTTCCTTATCTGTAAGTGAGGATACTAGTGAGAGGGTCATGTCTTTTTGTGGCTAGTTGGTGTTCATGTATCCTAGTAGCTTGTTTTCTGCCTGTTTGTCCAATGGTAGTGTTTGTTACAGCCCTTGCATGGATATATGAATAGGAAGGGTTTGGAGGGATATAGGCCAAGTCCTGATAAATGGGACTAGATTGGGTTGGGATATCTGGTTGGCATGGACTAGTTGGACCAAAGGATCTGTTTCCATGCTGTACATCTCTATGACTCTAATGAGGCCATTCGATCATCCTGATATGTTTCTCAACCTAATTCTCCTTCCTTCTTGTAATTCAATTGTATTCAATCTGCCACTTCTTTGCCCATGTTCCTACCCTGGCCAAGTCCTTCTGTAGCCCCCCCTGCTCCCTCAACACTACCTGCCCCTACACTTTGTGCCATCTCCAAACTTAGCAACAATACCCTCCCATTGCTTTGTCCAGATCGTTAATGCATAAAGTGAATAGGGATGGTCCGAAAACTAACTCCTGCAGACTTCCATTATTAGCTACTGGCTGCTATCTGAAAAAGACCCCTTCATCCACACTCTCTGCCTTTTAAGCTAATCCTCTATCCATGCCAGTATCTTATCCCTAACGCCATGGAGTCATCTTATTTAGTAGCGTCCTGTGTGGGACCTTGTCAGAGGTCTTCTGGAAATCCAAAGAGACCATATCCACTGGCTCTCGTTTGTCTAACTTGCTCCTTACCATCTCAAACAAATTCTAACATTTGTCAGGCATGACCTCCCCTTAAAGTCATACTGACTCAGTGCTATTTTACCATGCACTTCAAAGTATTTTACAATCTAATCCTTAATAATGGTCTACAATTTCCTGCCTTTTGTCTCCTTCCTTAAACAGAGTTGTTATATTAACTATTTTCCAATCCTCTGAGACCCTCTCTGCCTCCAGTGATTCCTGGAAGATCATCACCAATCCACAATCTCTTCAGCAATTGCCTTCAGAATTCTAGGATGTAGTCCATCTGGTCCTCATGATTTATTCCCCTTTAGACTTTTTCAGCTTCCCCAGTACCTTCTCCTTAAAGGTGGCCATTACATTCCACCTCTGCTCCCCCTCCCCCCAATTCTCCTAAAGTTCTGGTACCTGCTGGTGTCTTCCCCAGTGAAAACTGATGCAAAGCTTCTATTCGCGTTCCTCTGCCATTATTTGTTGAGACCATAAGAGCAGAAATTAGGCCATTCAGCCCATTGATTCTTCTCCGCCATTCCATCATGGCTGACAAGTTTCTCAAACCCACTCTTCCACTTTCTCCCCATAACCTTTGATCCTCACGAATCTATCGCTGTCTTAAATATACTCAGTGACCTGGCCTCCACAGTTTTCTGTGGCAATGAATTCCATGGATTCCCCACTGTCTGGCTGAAGAAGTTTATCCCCGATCTTAAAGGTCTCCCTTTTACTCTAAGGCTATGTCCTCAGGTCCCATGGGGCTCAAACCTGCACCAACTCCCCAGCCTCATTTTCCACCAGTCCAATGTCCACTCTTGTCTCTCTTTTACAAATCTGGAAAAAATCTCTTGCTTTTTTTTATTTCTAACCAGCTGACCCTAATATTTCAAACCCCAGCCTGGTTTATTTTAGTTACCCTCTGCTGGTTTTTAAAGCCTTTCCACTAATCTTTCCCACATTGTACGTTTTTATGCATAGCTTCTTCATCCTTCCCTTAGTAACAATATGTTAAATAGATACAAGAGAGTACCTTCCCAGCTTTAAACTGGTGTCGCTCAAAGCCCAGCGCAGCGACGGTATTGAGGTGTGTCCAGCTGGCCTATTCCCAGAACCTGCGCCACTGCACTCACCCGGACCATCTTCCAGTTTATATAGAGGTCAAAGATGGACCGGGTCTGAAGGGACTCACTGTACAAAGATCTGGGCAACAGGGGAAAAAATACACCCAATGCCACCCTCACCCTGATGGCCACCTTTGTGTGTGGCTGCATCAAGCTGTGCGTGGATCCCCGGTACGCAAACACCAAGTGTCACTACGTACTGAGGTTCTACCTGTCCCCGGTGTTGCGAAGGATGGGCCTGGCCTCGCTGCCGCGGAACGCTCCGAGTAGTTGGACCGTTCCATATCACCTGTCCTTCGTGGAGAAATTTATGAAGAAAAACACCTTTGACCACAAGTCCATCAGGAAGTGGTCAGCACGTAGTGTCCTTGAGACCCTTCGGGAAAAGGAGAGGGCCGATCCTGTTGGGTGGTTCCCTGGGCAGACTGTCAAAGCCATTTGGCAGAATGCCTCATCGCCAGAACTTTCCAACAAGCACCAAGACATGGCTTGGCTGGTGGTGAGAAGGGCTCTGCCTGTGAGATCCTTTATGCACGCCCAGACTCTCAGCCGCACCGCACGCTGCCCTCGAAGCGGCTTTGGGGGGGATGAGACTGTCACACACCTCCTTCTGGAATGTGCCTATGCAGAGGAAGTCTGGAGAGGAATGCAGTGGTGTTTGTCAAGGTTCGTCCTGAGCAGCGTGGTGACGTGGGACTCCATGCTCTACGGTCTGTTCCCCGGGACGCACACTGAGACGAACATCAGCTGTGCCTGGAGGGTCATCAACTCGGTGAAGGACGCTCTCTGGGTGGTCCAGTCTGAAACCTGTTGATCTTCCAGCTGAAGGAGTTGACCCCGACTGAGTGTTGCAGACTGGCACATTCCAAGGTCCAGGACTATGCGTTGAGGGATGCGGTGGGGAAAGACCACCGTGTAACATCTGCCTGTCTAAAGAAGATCAGGGGGCCAGACACCTCAGCTCAATATATGGGCACATGAGTGAGAAATGTACAGACCTGTATATAACAATGATAAATTCTGATCTCTGTATGTTAATGTTTACGGATGTGCGGCATGACCAACTGTACAGACCATCAAATTATTTTATGAATAAAGTATATTTTTGAAATAAAAAGAACCTCCAGTATCCCACAATGCCTAGTCCTCCTGTTGGGACCTCCAGTAGCCCACAATGCCTTGTCCTCCAGTTGGGACCTCCAGTAGTCCACAATGCCTAGTCCTCCAGCTGGGACCTCCAGTATACCACAATGCCTAGTCCTCCAGCTTTGGCCCTCCAGTATACCACAATGCCTAGTCCTCCAGCTGGGACCTCCGGTATCCCACAGTTCCCCGGCGTGACGGAGAGAGCGGGCAGGCGGCCATGGCGGACTCGGACGGCTGGGGTGAGCGCGGCTTTTTGTGTCTCGGCGTTAATGGCGCCGAGAGTATCCTTCTGGCTTCTCTCCCTACCCCATTCTCACGTTTCTCCCCTTTCCCCTCCTCAAACTAATGACCGGCTTCGATTGTGTTCGCAGACGACGATTTCCAGACGCAGGGGCCGGTGAACAAGCCGGTGATTGTGGACAGATGGGAGGGCGAGGATGAGGACGAGGATGTGAAGGTAAAGAAAACACTCGAGCTGGGCCCGAGGCAGCTCACCCCCACCCGTGACCGTCTACCTCTGGCTGTATCTGTCTCTTACTGTGCTACAGGTGCTATACAAATGCAGGCTGGTGGCATTTAATTTCTGGGGGGGGGGGTTTGGGGCGTCAGTTGTGCTTCCTGCTGTTGGGGTGAGTGCCAACACCGTCACAACTTACCACGTTATATTTCCTTCACTCACTGATCCCCAAGTTGGCTCTCTTCAGCACCCAGAGTGTAACATGCCAATCCTCCTGTTCAAAACCTGCCCTAGATTCCCCCTGTCCCTGTCTCTCAGTAACGTTCAGCCCTGGACCTTCGCATCTTCTCTGTTCCTCTAAGTCCATCCTTTGGTTCATCTCCCCCAAGTTTCACTCGCTGCTGCCAGCTGTGTTTTCAGCTGCCCCATGTCAAAATTAAACTTCACGGCCTTTCTATTCTTTATTCTCTTTTAATTTGCTTCTTAAAATTGGTACATTGAACAAACTTTTGGTCACTTGTTTAAAAGTGTCAATTTTTGCCTTTTTTGTCTGAGTTTGGTTGAGGTAGAGAGTAACTTCCAATCATTTATTGGTCCTTTTGAGGAGACCAGTTTTCTCACAGTTCGCTGGACTTTATCCCTTTGAGATTGTAAATTTTTGTTGTGGTGAATCTCATATGTTAGATGGTTGTGCTCCCATTTGTTTGGCTTTTCTTTCCTTCCATTGGTACTGATGCTAAACTGCTCTCTACCCTCTAATAATTAAGTTAATGATATAGCAAGACAAAGGTTCTTCCATCACTTTGTTGTTTTATAGGGATAAAGACCTAGTTTGTTAAGTTTGAGTCTCCTCAGATTTCTCTATCGTGGGGAATTAAAGCAGAGAAAGAGCAAAGTAATGAAAAGCAATGTCAATTTTTTAGTTCAACCCAAGTGTGTGTTTTATTTAAATCCTTGAAAGTATTGTTAGTGTATAGTTTCACTTAACACATTAATTCCAAAAGGTTATACAGAAAAATTATCACATTACTCCCACCATTACAAAGCTAGTACCACATAACTGTTTGGCCAAGGGCCTCAAACTTAATTGACTTAGTGGTTAGACATTCAAGCACTGAGCTGCACATGCTTGACATCAATATTTTTAGCTGCTTTCCAGTGTATCCATGCATTTTATCTGTTTATTGGGGATGATAGATATACTGTATACCAACACATGTCCTGCACCTAAACTGCATGGTGACAAATCCAATCCCATTGATACGAAAACATATTGATCTTCAGGTGTAGGTGGTAACTGTCAAATAAAAGCAACATCCTGTGGATACTGGCGATCTGAAGTTAAAGTAGAAAGTGCTTGGAAAACTTGGGTGTGGCAGCATCAACAGAGAGAAACTGTTACCATTTAGAGACCATTACAACCCTTCACTCATGTTTCTTTCTCCAAAGATGTAGTCAGATCAGCTGATTTTGTCCAGCACTATATTTTTATTACCTGGATGACTGTGTTGCAGTGAAGACAGAAGATTTCCAGAGTTTTTCGCTAAAGCAAACAAAGAAGTCCTGAGATTTCTAAACTGGAAGCAAGCTAAAACTCCCTTTGCAAACAAATGTCCATTGTCATCCTGGGCTCTCCCCTCTCATACTGGAACAATGATTTTTTTTTTAAACAAGTAAGAATTACAAGTTAGTTATTAAACCTCTCATACACACTGTCCAAAATCTCATGCCACTATTTAAAAGTCCAAGCTGTAAAATAATACTAATGCATACATAAATCACAAACCTTACATTGCAGAAGCAATGGTGTTCTCAACTAAAAGTGAAATGCCAATATGAAACTGAAAAGAGCAATGGTACACTAAACCTCCATAATTTGAATGATCCTGGCTTCATGGAGAAATGGCAAAGCATTTTGTACAAACTACAAAATGAGGGTGCCTCCAACAGAGTTAAAATTTGCATTGGAAAACATACTGCAGGGAGCATTGTACGCTCCTTAAAGTAGCAGTGATACCATAAAATAAGGTACTTACTTTGTGTCAGTATTCACTACAGAGAAAGTGAATAGCAAGTTTGGCATCCCAAAGAAACTAATACTGTATCAAGGGTGCAAAAAAGTTAATGTGAACAAAGTAACAGTAATAAAGGGAGTATTGGCATCAAAGGGTGATGAATCCCCAGGACCAAAGGTACAAAGGGGACCGAGACAAAGGTGGGTTTATGGAGTTAGATCGCAGATGAGCTGTGATTTTTGTGCGGAGCTGGATTGTCATCTCCTTTTCCTGTGTTCGTCTGTTTCTGTTGGCTGTGCAGTAAATACTTAGTACCATGATCAACTTGTCTCTTTTCTTAGTCCACTTGCCACTCCAGTCAAACATTATTTGACTCAGTACACAGTTGTTATTTTCCATCTCACTCGCCAAATAAGAGAAGCAGTGATGATATTTATAGCATAGGTCTCGTAGATTGTACAGAACATTGCCTGGGAGAGCCAGCACTGTACATTGCAGTGGGTGTAACTGTTCCATGGATTGGATGTTTGATACTCCCTCTTGAAGCACACTCCAAAGACTATTTGTTTTACGGGGTTGAATTGATGGTACATTCAGGAAATAGCATTTGTTACAACTAAACAGTGTTAAAAGATTTCCTCAATCTGATAGTATCCAAAATTCTTACTCACTTTACACTAATCCTGGTGATAATCTGCGCATAATAGAAGAAATATTGCCAGATTTCTTCAGTAAAGCTGTTCTGGTGATTTCAAAAGCAAGAACAAGGTTGAAAAGTTTTTAGGTTGTCAGCAAAATCAGAAGTGATTTTGCTGACTATTGTAAAATACTCCATGTGTCATCAGCTTGAATTCAAACCTTGAGCTCAGTGCTGAATACTCTTCTGCAGATAGACCATGCAGTATAGTAGGATGAAATCAGCCTCCAAATTTAGTAAATACAATCATTTATATTAAATTTGATAGCTATGAAACAAAAAGCAAAGTACTGCAGATCCATGCATCTCGACTAAATGTAAAGTGTTGGAGGTACTCAACAGATTGACATATGAATATAGAAAGAAACGGTTTTAGTCTTTCAAGTTGATTTCATCTCATGAGGACCGATTTGGTGTTGTCTATTTGAGCTGCGAATGCCATACTGTCAAATGATTACATTTATTCCTTCCAGATATGGTTTATGACTCAGGTCTATCACTAATGTGATATGAGCAATTCTATTTGATGGAAAATTTCACAGGAATATGTCAAGACATTTCAGAATAGGTGTCCCTGGAGCCTTCAGATTTCTGCATGTTGCTTCACTGATTGAAATACTGATATGTAATGTTAGTTGTGTAATTTTTGTGGTGAGAATATATTGTCACATGATTAATGATCATTAATGTATTTAAAGCACAGCATAATAACTACACGTGGATGAAAGAAATAAGTAATCTGCCAGTTGAGTAGGGAGAGATTATATGGAGTTTTCATCATGAGTATAGACATGGGCTGAATGACCTGCTTCTGTAGTTGAACATTTATGCCCTTCTGGATTCGATAGATTGGTTCGGCCACTTTTGAAATACTGTGTGCAGTTCTGGTCTCCTTGCTATAGGGAGGATGTCGTGAAACCTGAAAGGGTTCAGAAAATAATTACAAGAATGTTGCCAGGGTTGGGGGATTTGAGCTATAGGAAGAGAATGAATAGGCTGGGGCTGTTTTCCCTCGAGTGTTGGAGGCTGAAGGGTGACTTATAGAGGTTTATAAAATCATGAGGCCATGGATGGGGAAATAGACAGGTACTTTTCTGCCCAGAGTGGGGGAATCCAAAGCTAGAAGGCATAGATTTAAGATGAGAACGGAAAGATTTATAATGGGCAACTTCTTCATTCAGTGTGTGGTGCCTGTATGGAGTGAGCTGCTAGAGGAAGTGGTGGAGGCTGGTAGAATGACAGCATTTAAAATACATCTGGATGGGTATATGAATAGGAAGGGTTTAGAGGGATATGGATCATATGTTGGCAAATGGGAGTAGTTTTATTTAGGATATCTGGTCAGCATGGACGAGTTGGACCAAAGGGTTTGTTTTCGTGCTGCACATCTTTATGAAGTAGAAAGGGGTTTTCGGTATCTATATATATTGCCCATTAAAGAGATAGTAACTCATTGCTTTAGTATAGTGTTGATAGCTTTTGGCACAGTAGCACTGTGATAGTTATAAAGCTGAGTGATTCAACTTTTAAAGGGTGTCTTTATGTCCCTTCCTGCAGAAGAGTAGACATTCAGTGCATTGTTTTGATAAATTGATAGGAGTGCAACACTTTAACCCCAATTTAAATAGACCATGTTGCTAAATATGATAGGCACACTGATAGGTGATGCACAGAATTAAATCTGGAGAGATAAGAAAGAAAGAAATTTGGGCAGGATAGGGAATCCATATAGTAAGATTCTGAAAAATAGATCAACATAGGCAATTTAGAACATATAATAGAGATCCCTGATGGTGGCTGGAAGGGAAATGAGATTATTAAGAAGGGGTTCTGTACCTTACTGGCCAAAGCCTCAAGTATAAGAGCACAGAGATTATGTTGGAACCATATAAAAGATTTATTTGAATAAACCTTTTGAATTCTGGGCACTGAATTAGACAATAGATAAGATGGAAAGGATAGAGAGAGGAAATTTCTGTGAATGTTGCCAGGAATGAAAATTTTACTTCTGAAGAAAGATTGGATATGCTGAGTTTTCTTTGGAACTGAGCAGACTGAGTGGGAGATTTGATTGAAATGTCCAAGGTTATGAGAATTTGGATAGACTAGATTGGAAGCCCTGTTTTCATTAAAAAGGTCATTGACTAAGGGTCATAGATTTGAAGTGATTGTTGGAAGGATTAGTAGGGACTTGAGTAATCATTCACTGTCTATGGCTCACTATCTGAAATTATGGTAGTGGCAGAAACCCATCGCATTTTGTTTTAAATGCACTTGAGGTGCTAGTAACAGGAATGTGGGATTAAGCTGGATTGCTGTTTCCTGACAGATATAGGCACAATGATGACCTGTGCCATAAATCTATGTTTCCATGAGATGATATCTTTATTGAGGGTATGATTCAACAGACACAAAGATATTGTGGTGATTGTCTTCAAATGCAGATGATTGCAGAGACATGCTGGGAAAGATTATAGAATTTTGTTGTTCTGTCGGTCTGCTTTTAAAACTTAATGTATTCACTTCATGGTCATTGGTCGAACTTTTAATTTTTTTTCTTTGGCCAGCTGGATGTCAGTCAGGCACTGAAATTTATCTTTGTCCTTGAGTTGCAAATGCACTTGCTGAGAAATCCACAGATGGGTGTTGTGACTGCATGCTCACGAGTCACTGTGGAGAGACACCCCTTTTTACCCAACGCCTTACAATTTGTCAGATGAGGAAGAACCAAGGGTTTTCAAAGGCCTTGAAATGTTTGCAAGATTTCAAAAATGTGATCTTGCATTGGTGAGATTTCTATTGAGTTAGCTCATATTTGGACATAAATTTGCAGGCTATATGGAGCTGTGTACTGTGTTCTCTGTGGTGAATGGTACCCCTGGGTGACATGTCACTCTCTGCTCCAGGTGAGTAAATGTCTTGCACAAGGTTGAATTTGCTCAGTTTGGTATCGGTGAGGGTGACTAGTTAGGGACAAGTCGTCTGAAAGAATTGTACGTGGCATATTTCCCTAACAACATTTACTGGGCTACCTGGTGGAAATTACATACTTGGGTTTTAGCATGACTCCACAGCATCAGATTGTTATGGGAGAAGACCTGCGATTATTAATCCCAGACACTGCTTTCATAGAGCTTGAAGGTTGGTGAGGAATTCCTGGTGTTTAATTTTCCTTGTTAGCTCTTAGGCTCTCTTTTTGTATTTTTGCCTCTTGAATTATATGGCTGATAGCCAGTAGGATGTATAGGGCAGACTGTTTTTCATACTTTTTCTGATCTTTCTAAGAATTGCCTACAAATAAGGCCTAATATATGAGTATATGTTGCTTTCATACATGCAGATATATCGCACTGTAAGCCCCAAAGGCAATCCTAAATTAGGTGTCAGTATAATTCATTGCACACTTAGAATTATTTAGCAATTGTCCGTTTTCCAAATCACATTTAATATTGGACCCCAAGAGTTTTGCAAATGGGTGCAAAGTACCTTGTGAATGGCCAAATGAATGTGTGAGAGTGTGGATGCTGGAAAAACACAGCAGGTCAGGCAGCAACCGAGGAGCAGGAAAATCAACGTTTTGGCCTCTTTCTGCTTTTTCTGCTCCTCGGATGCTGCCTGACCTGCTGTGTTTTTCTAGCAACACACTCTCAACTCTGATCTCCAGCATCTGCAGACCTCACTGTCTCCCTGTTTTATACAATCTGCCAGTCTTTCCAGCGTGACGCCTCCATGTCAGGCATCGCTCAGGTTTGCAATTCATGTGCCATATTACTAATTACAGAGATACCAGCAGGAGTGTTAATGAGGTTTAACATGGGTGAAAATGGCATAAAGGTAGGTGTAGAGGGATGAGAAAGATCAATCCTAAGTAATTTTTGCCCCCACTCTCTTTGCTTCACACTGCTTGGGAGTTGAGCATTTTGAATATTCTGGTGTATTGGTACTGTTTACAGAATAGAAATGGGTCATTTGGCCGAGTTGGGGACCATCAGGGATCTCTGTGTATGCTCTAAATTGCCTGTGTTGGTCTACAACTTTACAGAATCTTACCATATGGATTCCCTTCTCTTATTTGGGTCATGCATATGGTGGTGTTTCACACTAACTGCCTCTGATCTTTCTCAGCCAGCTTCTAATTGTACTGATTCATCCTTCTTTCATTCTTGTGTTCTTCAATATTTATGACCTCTACTTTGGTTTTCCTGCAGTTGGAACATTTTCTGTACATCTAACCAATCAATTTTTTTATAATCTGACAAATCTGTCTGGTCACATCTCAGACTTCTTTGTTAGTCAGTTACTTTTGTCCTTTTGCATTTAACATTTACTTCCCACTGTTTTTTTTCCGCAATGTACTCTCTTGCCATGGTTCAGCTTCGCTGAGGCAAATCATTTGGTGATATGTCACTGTAGAATTCCTTCTGTAACAGGTGAATGTGTTGATAGGGCACTAGAGTGATCTGATCCTATTATCATTGTCATTTATACCTGCCTTTTACCAACAGAGGCTACTGAAGCCATTAACAGAAGTCCGCGACAATCTGTCGCCTTCCTATTTCAGGAATGCAGAGGCGAACTTTACCTCAGCGGCTAACCTGAGATCAGCTCAGTACAGACTGTGGATTGAGCGATGATCTTCTAATCTGTGTCTTAACTGCACACTGTGGTGTACTCCATAAAGAAGGTACACTAGGCTTTACATGATCTAATGGTTCCCTTTTGCAGTTTATAATATTCATGACCTGTTACCTACAGAGATTTGCTTTCTACAAAGCTGTAACAAGTGGGCCACAAAAACTAAAGTAAATCAGTAGTTGGAAAGCTTTTTTATGTCCATTTTCATTATAAGTAATGAAGATTAGTAGCTTAAGTGCTGTTCACCTTTTTTGTTTCCATAGGACAACTGGGATGACGATGAAGAGGAAAAGAAAACCCCATTGAAACCAGGTAGGTATGCAGATTTCTTAATACTGAATTGAGTGGTAACGTGATGACAGCTTTTAGAATTCTGAGGGGAGTAGTTAGCGTGGATCATAAACTGGTTCACCTTGAAGAGGGATACTCTAATTCTAGCGTTTCCTTTCACTGAACAGGTACTCAATTTAGGGAACAGGATCCAAAGAAAACAGTGGAATGAATATGTAGTGATTCATTCAGATTTCTCAATATTTTGAGATAGAGTATCAGTAATTTGTCATGACACTGGGAGCAAATGACTTTGAACCTGTTGTTTCTACACTTTCAATCACTGGGAGTTTTCCTGTTTTGATATCTGGGACTGCTGTAGACTCAACTACAAGGATTGATCATTGTGGTCAGACAACAACTCCCATAATTGCATCTTATCAAACTACCCAGAAGGTAAACTACAGTGGCCTTAGACCTCTCAGTGGCTCAGTTGGTGGCATTCCTGGCTCTTAATCTGAAGAATCAAGCCTCCACTATAGTTCAAAGTCAAGATTGACATTCACAGTATTGTACTGCACTATCCAAAGCTCAGTCTCTCAGGTGAGGTCTTTAAACTGATTTCCTCCCTGGTTGTCTGGAATTATCCCATGGACTGGGGTGGCTTGGTGGCTCAGTGGTTAGCATTGTTGCCTCACAGCACCAGCGACCCTGGTTTGATTCCACCCCCTGGATGAGTGTCTCTGCACCTTCTATGTGTCTGCTGTGATTCCCTCCACTGTAGAGGTTCGATAATGTATTTCCAAGTCAGGGTGGTGAGTGGCTTGGAGGGGATCTTGCAGGTTATGGGTTTGGACAGTGGTGTCTGAGGATCTTTGGTGAATTTCTAAACTAAATCTTGTCGATAGTACAGACTGCTGCTCCTGAGTGTCGGTTGGGGTGGGTGGTGCATAGTACTTACTGTGAATACTCATCGCAGTATTCCTAGCTTGACCAGCCGTTGTAGCCACTGTGTTGATGTGGCGAGTCCAGTTGAGTTTCTGGCCAGAATGTCAAGGGGCATTAGTTAGATTGTCTCTTATTGTTGATTATCATTGCCCGGCATTTGTGTGGTATGAATGAAAAGTTGTGGATGGTGCTGAACATTGCAATATCAGTGAATGTCACCACTTCAGACTTTAAGATAAAGGGAAGGTCATTGATCACTGCCCAGTGAAGCAGTTGAGGCTACCTTATTGAATCGTTTTAAGACAAAGATTTTTGAACAGCAAAGGAATTAAGTTTTATGGTGAGCAGGCGGGTAAGTGGGGCAGAGTGCAGGAAAAAGATCTTATTGACTGGTCAGAACAGGCTCGAGAGGCCAGATGGCCCACTCTCGCTCCTATTTCATACGTTCTAATGAAAACAGCTGAAGATGGTTGGGTCTCGGACACTACTGTGAGGAACTCTACAGAGAAGTCCTGGAGCCAAAATGACTAACCTCCAACAAACACATCCACCTTCCTATGTGCGAGGTCTAATCCAAACAATGGAGAGTGTGCCCCCAATACCCATTGATTCCAGTTTTGCTAGGGCTCCTTGATGCTACACCCAGTCGCGTGCAGCTTTGATGTCCAGGGCTGTCCCTCACCCCTCCCCTCTGGAATTCAGCTCTTTTGTCCATGTTTGAACAAAAGCTGTAGTGAGGTCAGGAGCTGAGTGACCCTGGCAGAACCCAAACTGGCCATCACTGAGCAGGTTATTGCTGAGAAAGTGCTGCTTGACACTCCGACTGCTTACACCTTCCATCACTTTACTGATGACTGAGGGTAGGCTAACAAGCTGGTAATTGGCTGGGTTGGATTTGTTCTGCTTTTTATATACAGGATTTACCTGAGCAATTTTCCCCATTGTCATATAGATGACAATGTTTAAACTCTACTGGAAGAGCTTGGCTTGGGATCAGCAAGTACTGGAGCACAAGTCTTCAGTAGTATTGGTGGAATATTGTTAGGGCCCACAGCATTTACAGTATCAAATGCCTCCAATTGTTTGTTGGTATCACATGGAGATAATTGAATTGGCTGAAGACAGTTAATTGTAATGCTGGGGATCACTGGAGGAGGCTGAGGTGGATCATCCACTGGGCACTTAGTCATAGAGGTATACAACACAGAAACAGACCCTTTGGTCCAACTCATTCATGCCGACCGGATATCCTAACCTAATCTAGTCCCGTTTGCCAGCACTTGGCCCATATCCCTGTAAACCCTTTCTTTTCACATTTCTGGCTGAAGATTACTGTGAAAGCTTCAGCTTTATCACCGGTTGAAACCCTGTGTTACACCTATTGTAAACTATGCCTTTTCAGAGGAACTTGTTGTTCTATAAACCTGAATCCCCAAATTCCACTTTTGGTTTGAATAGTTTTCTCAGACTTGCTGGTCAGGATTGCACATGAAGAATAGTCACTTGTGTGAGAAACATCAGAGTAGTGGGACTTGGAGGAATTTTTATCTAATTGTCAGGTAGCCCCTTCAGGAGAGGAGTAAATTGGGGTTAGGGCTAGATTGTATAATACTTGGTTTAAAACAATCTCTTTCTGCTAGAATATAGAGGAGCAAGTAACCTGCTTTCAGATTATTGTAGTATACAGACCTTATGAAACCAACCCAATCTTGTGGAGACAGAGGGATTTAAGCACATAAAAACTAGGAGCTGGAGAAGATAATTCAGCCTCTCGAACCTGCTCCACCATTCAGTATGCATATGGCGGATCCACTTTGCTGTCTGTACCTGTAACCTTTCAACCTGTTGGCTTAAGATTTGTGGCTGGTTTGTTCTCTTGATGGTTAAACAAATATTGATGCACCTACTGTAATGCTTTGAAGGTTATTCAGCACAAGTGCCACATATTTGAAATAGAAGATAGGTGCAATCGATTGAATATTGCTGTTTGCAACAGCTAACTGTAAAGACCATTTTAATGCATTTACTTCTCATTGTGATAAAACACTGCATCACCATGTCACTAACTGAGAGTTTTGACTTCTCTGAAATTCTATAGTGGAAGTCAAGCCAGAAAAGAAGAAATTAAGTGATCGGATTAAAGAAAGGGAGGAAAAAGAAAGGCAGTTGAAGAAGCAAAAACAGGAGTTAAAAAGCGTAAGTTGCTTTATATCCTTCAGGATGAAATATTCCATTGGTCCAAGGAGTCTCCCTTTTTGCAATGCTACAAAGTGCTGCAGAATCTATTTAATCAGTACAGGACAGATTATGCGGAAACTTAAAGCATAATTTAATTAAATTAAAGGATATAAGAC
Source organism: Hemiscyllium ocellatum (assembly GCF_020745735.1). Taxonomy (NCBI): domain Eukaryota; kingdom Metazoa; phylum Chordata; class Chondrichthyes; order Orectolobiformes; family Hemiscylliidae; genus Hemiscyllium; species Hemiscyllium ocellatum. The sequence continues at coordinate 4,119,262 of NC_083439.1, forward strand.
CTGAAACGCAATACATTAGCCATTCACACTTTTTGTTTCTATTCAGTCATGGGACGTAGGTGTTGCTGGCTGACTAGCTTTTTTTATTGTTCATCACTAGCTGCCCTTGAAATTCAGAGGGTATTTGAGAGTCAACCTTATTGAATCATGGAATCCCTAATGTGTGGAAACAGGCTATTCGGCCCATTGGGTCCACACAAATTATCTAAAGAACGTCCTGCCCCCCCCCACCCTATTCCTGTCACACCCGTGGTCAATCCACCTAACCTGCGCACCTTTTGGACTGTGGGAGGAAACCGGAGCACCCGGAGGAAACCCAGGCAGACACGGAGAGAATGTGCTGACCCCACACAGTCACCCGAAGGTGGGATTGAACCTGCTGCTGTGAAGCAGCAATGCTAACCACTGAGCCACTGTGCTGCCCTGCTGTGGGTCTGGAGTCACATTTAGGCCAGACCAGATGAGGATGGCACATTTCCTTCTATAAAGGACATTTTTGAGTGTCAGTTGGTTTTTCTAGCAATTGGCAATAGTTTCATAGTCATCAGTAGATTTTTAATTCCAGATTTTTGTTTAAAATTGAATTCTGATTCCACCATTCACCATGGCAGGATTTGAGCCCATCTCCCCAGAACATTAGCTGAGTTTCGGGATTAATAGTTTAGCAACAATATCATTTATTCTAGGGGAGGTGTTGGCCAAAATTCAGAAGTGAGCAGCAAGCTGTTTGCCATTTGATCAGATTATACCTGATCTGGTTGTGGTCTCAACTCTTAACCTCTTACTTGTGCCCCATAACCCTTGACCTCTCAGCCATCAAAAAGCTAACACAACATTGAATAAATACATGGACCTAGCCTCCACAGCTTTTTGAGGAAGAGAATTCCACAGATTAATGACCATCTAAATGAGAAAAAAAATCTTTAAAATGTTATGTCCCCTAATTGAATCTTCTCCACAAATGTAAACATCTTCCTGCTGAATAACCAGTCAAGTCCTCCTTAAACTTGTGAATGGTGAGTTTGCAGTCTGTGCCTGTGCAGTGCACACAACCTTCAGGACGTAAGTTTCGTTCAATATTGTTTCTTTAGAGTTGCAGGTAAGTGAAGATTAGACTCTTAGTGGGTGAAAGGGTGCATCGTATGTTTCGCGAGGGCAAATTACTTCATGCAAGGTACAAAGGGCTTAACAATGTGTTTTAATAATTTCATTCCTCAATCTTGTAAACTCCAATGGGTATAAGCCCAACCTGTTCAACCTATCGTCTTGAGATCCCTGAATGAGTGCCACTTTATCACATGCCTTTAGCAATTCAAGTACACCACGTTGTTTATGTCTGCCAGGCTTGTTGATTTCTCAAAGAACTCTCTAAATGAATTAAAGATTATTTCCCGTTCACAAATTCACGTTGACCCTCTCTGATCCATTGTGATTTTCTGAATAACCTGCTAAAACCTCTCCATAATGGACTCACTCAATTTCCTTATGACAATTCTTAGGCTAGGTAGCCTATAGTTTTCACTTATCCCTCCTCCCTTCTTGAGTAAGGATGTTACTCTAGCTATTTTACATTCACTATTTTCCGACCTACTGGGACCCTTTCAGAATCAAAGAAATTTTGCATGTTTTTAACCAGTCAAACCTTTAATCTTATTAGATTTGTTTTTTTCTTACACTTGGTTAAAATAACTGAAACCGCAGTTCCCTCATGATGCTTTAAAATGTGTTTAAATGAATGTAGCTGGACAGTAATTCAACTCCCAACATGAAATTTTGATTTTGTTGTTTTTAAGCTTTGCATTTAGAGGTTCACTCAACATGATTGGTGAACATACTGTCAGGTCATTATAAAACCCCAAGGGGTTAACTAATGTGCATTCAAGAAGAGAGTCTAACATCCTTACTCAGTCTGAACTTGTACATGATTCCCATGCCATATCAATGTGGTTGACATAATTTTCTTCTGAGATGATTTGGTGAGTCCCTTTTTTTGTGTGTGGCAATGAGCCAGCGGTTCAGGAAAGCAGCTACCATTATAACCATCTCATGGCAACACTGAATAGATAATAAATGCTGGCCTTACCAGTAATGCCCATCTGCTGACAGTGAATTTTTGTTTTAAGTTATTCTTGTCAGAGAGGGAGAGGGTTAGGCAGACTTGGGGAAAGTAAAAATGACTGATGCAATGTGTTAATTGGAAGAACTTATGTTTTGTGTTCTGCCTGTCCAATCCTGTGTGCCTCTTGCTTTCAGTTGGAGAAAGCAGCCGCACCAGTAGAACTTTCACCAGAGGAACAGCTCGCAGAAAAACTTCGACTAGCAAAGCTACAAGAACAGGCAGACCTGGAGGTAGCAAAGGACACATTTGGTAAGTTGCAAATAAATTTAATAAGTCTCAGAAAGCTCAAGCTCATTAGTGTTATTTTGTCTTATTCTGCATTGGTGGAAGTTCCGATATAATTATCAAGTTTGTAAACATATGATTAGGAGCAGTAATATACCATTTGGCCCTTGAGTCTGCTCTGTCATTCAATGAGATCGTGGTTGATCAAGTTGTGTTTTGAATTTTACAGTCCCACCTACCTCTGATTAACTTCAGTTACTAACAAAATTCTAACTCCATCCTGGTGACATCAGCAAGCACAGTTTAAACTTTTATGTAATATCTCGCAAAATGAATTCTGGAAAACCAAGCTCTGCAAGCTCCCCTTATCCCCAGGACATCTTATTCAAACAATTCCAGTAAATTGGTTAAATCTGATTTCCACTTCACAAAACATTGTGCTGACTCTTTTAGATTGTCTAGTATTTTTTTAAGTGTCCAGCTAAACATTCTTAATAATTGATTCTAACAATTTCCCACTGTACACAGTAACCTACTGGCCTGTAGTTTTCTTTTTTCTATCCTTTCCTTTCTTGAATAGAGCTATTACATTTGCTATTTTCCAATCTTTTAAAACATTTTCACAATTTAACAAATTCTGGAAAATTAACACCAATGCGTCTACTGCTTCATTAAATTGGAGAAGGTTTAGAAAGGATTACCAGGATGGTGCCAGGAATGGAGGATTTGAAATCTAAAAACAGCCTGGAACGTTTTTCACTGGAGCACAGGAGGTTGAGAGTGACCTTATAAAGGTTTATAGAATCACGAGGGTTATAGATAAGGTGAATAGCAATGGTCTTTTCCCTGGGATGAGGGGATGTTTTTAAGGTGAGAGGGCAAGTTAAAAGGGTATGAGGGGCAACTATTTTACCCACTGGTGCAGATACAGTTAAAACATTTGAAAAATATTTGGATAAGTACACTTATGGGAAAAGTTTGGAGGGATATGAGCCAAGTGCAGGCAAGTGGGACTAGTTTAGTCTGGGAATATGATTGCCATGGACTAGTTGGACCGCAGAGTCTGTTTCCAGGCTGTAATACTTAGAGTCAAAGTCCATCAGGATTCTGAATCTTATCAACCTACAGCTCCATCAGTTTGCTCAGCACCACTTTCTTGGTAATTATAATTTCACTAAGTTCCCCTCTCCCTTCAGTCTGATTATAGATACAGCTGGGATATTTTTGTCTTCTATAGTGAAGATAGCAAAGTATTAGTTTATTTCATCTCCTGTTTCTTTATTATCTGATATTAACTTCCAAATCTCACTCTGGAGGTGAGGGGTCAATTACTGGGGGACACAGTTTAAGGTGTGGGGTGCGGGAGTTTAAAACAGATGTGAAGCAAGTTTTTCACAGAGTGGTGAGTACCTGGAACATGCTGCCACAGGAGGTGGGGACATACACAGTAGCAACATTCAAGAAGCACATGGGCACGTACATGCATAGGAACGGAACAAAGGGATATGGATCCTGTAAGTGAAGACAGTTTTAGTATGGAAAGGTAAAATGTGTTGGTGTGGGTGTGCAGGGTCAAATGGTCTGTTCCTGTGCTGTGTTGTTCTTTGTTCTGTGCATTCAATAGCCACCTTATTTATGTTGTGTGCATTCATTTATCGAACACAACCTCTTGAAAGCAAACCTTAGCATTTAGCAAGAGGGAAGAGACCTTGGAGTGCAGGTTCATATCTCCTTGAAAGTGGAGTCTCAGGTAGATAGGTTAGCGAAGAAGGTATTTGGTATGCTTTCCTTTCTTGGTCAGAGTATCAAGTACAGGAGTTGGGAGGTCATGTTGTGGCTGTACAGGACATTGGTTAGGCCGCTGTTGGAATATTGCGTGCAGTTCTGGTCTCCTTCCTATCAGAAATAAGTTGTGAAAGTTGAAAGGGTTCAGAAAAGATTTACAAGGATGTTGCAAGGGTTGGAGGATTTGAGCTATAGAGTCATAGAGATGTACAGCATGGAAACAGACCCTTCGGTCCAACCCATCCACGCCGACCAGATATCCCAACCCAATCTAGTCCCACCTGCCAGCACCTGGCCCATATCCCTTCAAACCCTTTCTATTCATATACCCATCCAAATGTCTCTTAAATGTGGCAATTGTACCAGCCTCCTCCACTTTCTCTGGCAGCTCATTCCATACACGTACCACCCTCTGTGTGAAAAAGTTCCCCACCTGACAACACCCGGCCCATATCCCTCCAAACCCTTCCTATTCATATACCCATCCAAATGCCTCTTAAATGTTGCAATTGTACCAGCCTGCGCCACTTCCTCTGGCAGCTCATTCTATATATACACACACACCGCCCTCTGCATGAAAAAGTTGCTCCTTAGGTCTCTTTTATATCTTTCCCCTCTCACCCTAAACCTATGCCCTCTAGTTCTGGACTACCTGACCCCAGGGAAAACAGCCCCAGCCTGTTCAGCCTCTCCCTACAGCTCAAATCCTCCAACCCTGGCAACATCTTCGTAAATTTTTTCTGAACCCTTTCTAATTTCACAACATCTCTCTGATAGGGAGCAGACCAGAGAGATTGAACAGGCTGGGGCTGTTTTCCTGGAGCATCAGAGGCTGGAGGGGTGACCTTATAGAGGGACATGGATAGGATAAATAGACAAAGTCTTTTCCCTGGGACGGGGGAGTCCAGAACTAGAGGGCACAGGTTTAGGGTGAGAGGGGAAAGATATAAAAGAGACCTAAGGAGCAACTTTTTCATGCAGAGGGCGGTGTGTGTGTATATATAGAATGAGCTGCCAGAGGAAGTGGCGCAGGCTGGTACAATTGCAACATTTAAGAGGCATTTGGATGGGTATATGAATAGGAAGGGTTTGGAGGGATATGGGCCGGGTGTTGTCAGGTGGGACTAGATTGGGTTGGGATATCTGGCCAGCATTGGATGTGTTAGACCGAAGGATCTGTTTCCGTGCTGGACATCTCTATCGCTGTATGAATAAGGCCGGTGGGAAAGGAATTGAATCCCAGCAATTTGTGAAGTTGTTCAATTTATGCTTTACAAGTTGTTAAAATGAGCGGGAAACTGGCTTGTATGCTATGTTGTTAGTAGTACCCTTGACTTTAGTTAGTTGCTCAGCAATAGTACCCTTGACTTTAAAAAAAAATAACTGATTATGTTGCATGCTTTGGCTGAGGGAAGACATCACAGCAAAGTGGCAGAAGGTGTGCACTCTACTGTTGCCAGTGGAAGGCTTTTCTTTTTATTACAGTAGGAGATACTTGCAGGGCTATGGGGAAATGGCAGATGAGTGGGACTGTTGGATAATTCTTTCAAAGAGTCAGCACAGGTACAGTGGCCCAAATGGCCCCCTGTGCTATACAACTTAGAAGTTGTGAATGTTGTGCTGTATAATTGTGGTAAACAGTGATGCAGTTCTTCTGCTGTACTGTAGATGGAGCTAAAACACCATAGCCTCCTTGATAATTGGAGTTGTGTATTGTGTCCTTGTGACAGCACCTAGGTTCACAATTAACCGCATGGTAAGGTTTGAAGCTGCTTCTGGATTTAGAGGAATTGGGTTTTTCCCTGTTGTTTTAAATCTTTTATTTGCTCTGATACAGTGCTATGTGGCTACAGTCAATCCCATGATTTAAGTATTACTCTTGGTCTTTTAAAAAGAAGCAGGCTTGCTGTACAACAATGATATTACTACCTTCTGCCTAGTCCCCCCTCCCCCAATTTATCTCTCCACCCTGGAGGCTTCCTGCCTCTGTTCCTGATGAAGGGCTTTTGCCTGAAACATCAATTTTCCTGCTCCTCGGATGCTGCCTGACCTGCTGTGCTTTTCCAGCACAACTCTAAACTCTCATTTCCAGCATCTGCAGTCCTCACTTTCTCCTAGTTGATTTTAACCTTACTGTGAATCTTCTTGCAAGGATGCTTACCTTGAAGAAGTTCTCCTCCTCTCTCCACAAGAATCTGTGAGCCTCTCTCTCACTGCAACCCCCAGGTCATCATCTCTGCCCTGAAGCTCTTAACACTTCAACCCCAGGGCATACTCTTTGTTAGCTACAATGATATTACAGTCAGTGCTGAAAATACACAGCAGTACTGGGCAAGTTTAAATTGCAGGTGACAATGCAGAGGAAAATCATCCCAGTTCACGGGAGGGACAGATTCAGAGAGGGTTGCTGTTGATTGAGTTTCAGCAGTACATCTTGTAAATGGTGATTGAGAGCCTGGTGGTGGAGGGAGTAAATGTCTATGGATGTGAAGCTACCCCTATCCAGGCAATTGGGGAGTATCCCATCACTCTCCTGACTTGTGCCTTGTATGTGGTGGGCAGGCACTGAGGAGTCAGGAGCTAAGTTACTCACTGCAGTACTCCTGACCTGACCTCTTCTAAAAGCCTACTTTCATGTTTTTTTAATCAAATAAATATTTTTGAACTGTTGAATTAAATGGATGGTGCACAAGGACTGAGTGTCTGCTGGGCAGGAATAGTGGAACTGATTGTAATTGGCTGCTACTTGCTCTTGCGAAAGGATCCATAAAGTTTTCAAAAAATAGCAGAGCCCTTGGGTATGCCTTTAATATTCATTTACATATAAGGAAACAAGTCTTCCATACCTCTGTTTGAAAAAAACTACTGAGCTCCGATTTAATGTGGTTGAATAAGACTTCATATTTGTAGCAAAGGTACTCTGCAGAATTACTGCTCACATTGTGCACTCTCAGATTCTGGTTCTGCACAAAGGCTTGAATAAAAGTTGACCATTTGCTTCAGAAGCATTCATTATTGAGCCGTCAGGGGGGTTGGCTGAATAAACCCTTAACACGAAGTACTTCCAGAAATATATCATTGACCCCCATGTTAATAGAGCCTTTGGTTTTTGGTGTTCCTGCCAAAAAAAAATCAGCTGACTCCTGGAACAAGGAGTGAGTGTTGTGTACAGTGGAGGAAGAGGGCCTGATTATAAGGTTTGTATAATCCCACTTTGGAAACTACAATATGGGTGATTTATCATGCTTTAACTAGAACATTTTAAATGGTGTTTAAGCTATTTCAGTTTCTCCAAACAGAAAGCTCTTTTGAAAGAAAACTGAACAGAAGTACAGAAGGCCATGTTACTGCATAATGGCATCATCCAATATAGCAATTAGTGAGAAGAAAAAGCCTATAAAACCATGGTCCTCAAATGTCTCAAACAGCCCGGATGCAGAGAATATCTTGACCACTGGTTTCCGGGCCTGCAGCTTTGACCGCAGCCTGTTTCCAGAATGGCGGAGACATCTTGTGGAACTGAATGGCCTTCAGTTTGTATTCCTTAACAAGTGCTGTGTGTAATTGCTTTGGTAAGACCATGTGATTGATTTTGGAAGGCAGAAGGCTACGAATATTGTAGCTACCATTATCAACCGCTTATCATTGAGTCATACAGCACGGAAACAGACCCTTCAGTCCAACTAGACCATGCTAAGCATAATTCTAAACTAAACTAGTTCCACCTGCCTGCTCCTGGCCCATACGCCTCCAAACCTTTCCTATTCATGTCCTTATCTAAATGTCTTTTACACTTTAATTGTATCCCCATTCATCACTTCCTTGGGATGTTCATTCCACATGCGAGTGTCCCTTTGTGAAAAAGATTTGTATCTCGTGTCTTTTTTAAAACTCTCTCCTCTCACCTTAAAAATGTGCCCTCTGGTCTTGAAATCCCCCATCCTAGGGAAAAGAGAACTACCATTAGCTCTATCGATACCACTCATTATCAGAGAGAGGCTCTGCTTTGATTCCACTTGCTTAACATAAATGGTCACTGTTGTGGCTCACTGCTGACTAATAGGTCAATTATGTGTGATGCTTGAGCGCTCAGGTGGTGCAGAAATGATTGAGGTGAAGGTCAACTTTGTGCAGTTAATAAAATTGCAGGGACAGCCCAGTTTGTCAATGAGCCAAAACACTGAAGCACCTTTGTGTTATTGTCAGACTGTTTTATTCTTTCAGAAATAAAGGAGACCTTCTTTAACTCTTGTATCAATCTCCTGACAAAAACTGAATCTTTGGTTTAAAAATCTGGACGTGAGGCAAGATCAGAGTAAAAGTGAGAATTCTATGGCTTTTGACTTTCTGTAAGTTGACAGCATTTCTGTAGGAATTGTGAAGAAATGTGTTGCACTAAACTAAGAAACTTTCTCCATCTTTTATCTCAAAGTTGTCTTGATTTTAATAACGAGGTGAGTCTCTGATAAACAGTGAATGCCATAATTGGAAAACAATTAGCCCTTGAATTAAATTCCTTGCTTTGTGATTCAGCTGCCCTCTTCAGATTAGTGAACCAGAATATTATCTTTGCAAGTTTCTGTGTTACAGTACTTTGAGAATTGGTTATTTTAATACCAAACTGAACCAGGTTGTATTGGATTACTGCTGTACAAATAAGCTGAAGTATGTGCTGCTTTTGTTTGTGTTTAATTTCTGGCAGGTTTGTGCTAGAGATACTATCATTATTCCAGACCAGGACCTTGAAATTTGAATCTGACTGTGTTGATCATCTGAACAGCCAATAGGTGACATGGAATTTGCTCAACCTGACTTTGACCTCGTGCAGCAGCTGTTGTGAAATAGAATTTGTATTAATCCAGAACCTCATTGCAATGTCCGAAATCCCAGACTGGGTTACCCCAGACCTCCTAACTTCACAAGGCCAGTGTAGCTTGCAAAGCAATACTACAAACAAGGATCACTTCATTTCCAGTCTTGCAAGCTGTCACACATTAACTTATGTTGAAAGCAGATTTGTTGGCATCAGGACTGCAGGGTGGGGTATTTTGTGATGGTCTGAATGTTCAACAGCTGTCTCCCTGTGAGCATGGGATAGAAATGTACTAGTGACAAACTTGAGTTCTCTGGGAGTTAAATGCAGCGGTCAGTTCAAATGTTAGAATGTTAAAGAAGCAATGAGGATAAAACGGAGAGATAAAGTAATATAAAGTCGCCAAAGTACTAGTGGTCCATAGGGCTGCTCTATTTAGAGAGGGATGACTGGTAGTGGATTAACCTCAGGGTAACCATGCTAAGGTGCAAGGTTGAGTCTCTCATGGTAAGGGTAGCATGGTGGCACAGTGGATAGCACTGTTGTCTCACAGTGCTAGGTACCTCAGGGTTCATTTCCAGCCTTGAGCAATTGTCTTTGTGGAGTTTGTACATTTTCTGCATCTCTGCGTGGGTGTCCACTCCAGGTTCCTCCCAAAATCCAAAGATGTGCAGTTTAGGTGGATTGGCCATGAGTAAAGCAGGGATAGGATGGGATGTTCGTTGAAAGGTCGGTGCAGACTCAATGGGCCAAATGGCTTCTCTCTGCACTGTAGGGATTCTGTGATTCTTCTAACTTCAACCATGCAGGAATGGGACCCATGCTGTTGATATCATGCTGCATCGCAAACCAACTATCTAGCCAACCCTCCAGGGTGGAGAAGAGAGAATATATAAAGACCTGACAGCAATTGCAAGTGGTTTAATACTTGTTGGAATGTTTTGGAGTATTTTATGACATAGCAATGACTAATTCTAAAGCATTTTTACTTATTGACAAAAATGTAATTTGTAATTGAGACTTGTACATCAATATCAGAGTCCTTTTTTTTCGATATAAATTATCATCTTCAATGAAGCAGAAAACAGTTTCAATTTGGAGATGATTGCTTTAGATTGGTATCAAAGATGGACATATGGAGGGAGGGTCCATGTGTGGCCATTATACAACACAAAACAACCAGCATACTTCTAATGATAGACCTGCCTTTATATGTGAGTGCTCTGACCATAACCAGATTTACACTACTTGATGCTGGATCAGGTTAAATCTGTGAATAATTTATGACGAGCTCTACTATAGTTTCCTTAATTCCCAGAGAAATTAACTTGAGAATATTAAACCCCTGGTGGTTATATGTTGGGTGTATTTTACTGCAATTATACCAGCCAGTTAAGTGAATGAGGCATGAACTCTTCCCTCCTGTAAATCCAGCTGAATTGATTGTGCTGTTTGCTGAAACTGCAACCTCTCCAGGGAAGTGTTACACGCAGCTTTGAATCCAGATGTTGGAATAATGTCAGATGGAGGGGAAAGAATGAAATGTGGGATATTCACCAGTGAGCATTTGAAATATGACCAAAGGAAAGCTATTATCCAGAACAATCATTGCTGGAATTAATGTGAACGAGTAATGTTGTAAGGTTTTAGTACCTGGGATTACTTTGTGCTGGGTATATCCATTTTCCTGCTCTCATGTCTTCATCTAGGGGATTAGCCATAACATTTCTCCATTGTGTTATAAATCCTTGATTCTCTGTTCGGTCGCGGTCTATATCCAAGGCAACAATCATGGATTTTTGGACACTAAGGGAATCTAGGGATCTGGGTGACGATGTGAAGTTGAGATAAATCAGTCACAATCTTATAAATTGGCAGAGCAGCCTTAAGGAATCAAATGACCTCCTGCTCCCCTTCTGTTCATAAGGTGGTGGTGTAACCTGCTGACCTGGTTAACAAATTAATTACTTTAAACAAGGAAAATAAAGCATTGCTATTTGGGCAGCCTCACTCTAATACCTAGCCTTCGTCTCAAAGCTAAAGGAAGTTGATTGAAGATGTATTTTAAAATCATAACTTGTTTGCAAACATTGTGAGAACTTAAATCAAATCGACTGATAATTTTCCATTGATGATTGCAGAACTCAGTTTTTTGGCTGAAAATTGTTTTCGATGTCCTGAAGTGGTTGCAAACGCTGATTTCTGCTAGAAGTTCAAACCACAAATATTTGGATAACATACTTTTTGTACTTTACTACAAAGTTGGTTACAGACACAGGTTTTACCTCACAGTTCTCACTCCACAGTGGGTACAAATGATGGGGTCACTTGGCATGGGTGCGTATGGTGCAGGAATTTGGAGGCTTATCTGAAGTGATTAAACTTTTGTTGAATGTCACCTTGCAGGTATCAATAATGTATCACAGCTTGGAATCGACTCCATGTACCCAACCACTAAAGAAGACTTCACAGAATTTGGAAAGCTTTTGAAAGAAAAAATTACGCAGTTTGAAAAGTCTGTGCATTACGTAGACTTCTTAGAGACCTTACTTCGAGATATTAGCATTTCATGTAAGTTGATCCTTTGCAAGTGCATTAATTATTTTGCTTGTCTTATCTGAATTGGCCTTAAGCAGGATCCAGTCAGTGCACTACCAGAATCTCCTGAGTTACTCATCATCCCAGGGGTAGGGGTTTTCTTTCCCCTCTGTATCCCTGTGTTGCCAGAATCCAGAAAGCTTGAATGTAAATTATATTAATTGCAACTTGCAGACAGTATGGCAGTGTGTCATTCAGCCTTGTCATTGCCAGAGTGTGCTCTCCACACAGGGCCTTACTGGTGACACACCATTCCATGAAAGTATAGAAGAGAAACACTGAACTCTCCATCTCATCCTCTACATACCTTCCATTCTCTTCAGTCCGTTTGTTTACCCTTTAACTGCATCACTGCTGTTTACTTTAACTGGATAGAGGTTTCGTCTGAAATCCCTTTTAAATTTATTAATAATTATTTTATAATTGTGGACCCTAGTTTTGGACATCCCAAATACATTTGTCAAATCATTTTGTAATCTTGAAGAGATTAGTTGTCCTTTCTAAATGTTTGCTGACAGTGTGGGAATTGACACCAATTTAGCCCACACTGCTGGTCAGCCTTCGGTTTCCTTTCCAGCATTTTGCAAGTTTACAAGATTATCTGAAACTTAAAGAATCTGCATTTATTGGTGTGTCCCACTCTCTGGGTCCCCTTAGCAAGTTAGTGCATTTGAAAATTTTGATTTTATTGAAAACTCCTGTTTTGATTTTATTATTAAGTACTGAATTATTTAAAAACCCATTGATATGTCGCAGGAATGTCAAAAAGGGGCCATTGTTGGACTTGAGAAACTGAAAACAACTTCAAAAAGACCAAGCGGCAGAGATTTGAGACTCTGGGTTGTTGGTGTTGAATAAGCATATTCCTCACTTGGAGCCTGGATTAACTTGAGGCTACTCTGCTCTGTGCAGAACTCATTTAACCCGGAGAATTTCTTCCCAAAGATCTACTTGCAAAATCCAAGCCCAATCATAATCCCCCTCCCTTGAAGCAACACGTGCAAAAGTATTTCTCTCATTGAGGCTTGGGGTGCATTTCTGGCTGCGTGCATTCTCTCTGACTGGGTTTCATCAAGCTGTTATTTTTTAATGTGGTGTTGAAACTCTGTTATTCATTGCTATAGTTTTTCAACTATTTATGTTTTGGCTGTGGTAGCTGGAGGAACTTAGCTCTGTGACCTCTCTTGCAGTGGAAGTTGACGATTTGAAAAAGCTGAACAACTCTTTGACATCACTGTGTAGTGAAAAGATGAAACAAGAGAAGGTAAGGAGACGCCCTGGGGTCGTCCTCTCTCCCTCGCTGCAGCCGCCTCCTTCCCCCCCGCCCCCCTCATCAAAAATTGACTGGGATCATAAAGTGGTGTATTTGTTCAAAATAAGTGCAAGGAATTTATAGCAACAGAAAACAGGAGTGGGCCATTTAACCCACCAAGCCAATTCTGCTGTATGAGATGATCATGGCCGATCCTCCCGCGCTCTAATCTCCCCATATCGCTTGACCCTTTCAGCCTCTAGACATCTGTTTCTTTCTGAAATGTTTCAGTGACTTGGCCTCCATAGCCTTCTGTGACAAGTGTTTTCCATCGTTAGTTCTCTTTGAGTGAAGAGATTTCTCCTTGTCTCCTCTGCCTATTGTGTACCCTGAAACCATAACCCCTCATTCTGCAGTGCCCCCACCCTGACAGCATGAATGTCATCCCTGCATACATTCTGTCCAGCCATGTCAGAATTTAATGTTTTAATAAGATCCTCCTCTCACTCTTCTATTCTCCAGGAAATACAGGCCCAGTGCGAAGTATTTATAAAACATAATTTGGGCGGTAACTAGAGCACAATGGGTAGCTCCCTCCACTGGTGGTAGTGAGTTCTAGTCAAATTGTAGAGACTTAGAGTCATGTACATCTACAGCATGGAAACAGACACTTTGGTCCAACTCATCCATGCCAACCAGATATTCTTTATCTATGTAATCTTCTGTAAAGAACTCCAGTAGAATAGAACATGATTTCCCTTTGACTAAACTGTTACCTCTAATTACCTTAAACTTATCCAAGTGCCCTGCTACAACATCTTCCATCCTCACTTCTGACATTACCCCTGTGATAGATGTTAAGTTGTTTAGCCTGTAGTATCCTGCTTTCATTCTCCCTTTTTAAATAAAGGCATTACATTTGCAATCCTATCTAATGGGACCTTCCCTGAATCAAAGGAGTTTTGGAAAATTAAAACTATTATGTCCACTGTCTCACAGGCCACTTCTTTAAAGACCCTGGGATAGATCCACCAGGACTTAGGCATTTATCAGTATGTGGCTGCAACAGTTTACTCAGTGCCATTTCTTTGTGATCTTTTTGAGTTCCTCTCTCCCTTCGGTTGCCTGATTTGGTTTGTTTTGTGTTACTGTTCTGTGCTTTCCAATTATAAGTAGCCTTTTAAGCAGCTGTGTCATGACGACTCCAATAACTAGCTGTTTGGGACCCTACAATTTATGGTTTTGATGTTGTCTTTAGGGTGGGACATCATATTAATTCAAATTAATCTCTTGAATCTTGAATACCTAGTCCTGTTCACCCAGAATTGATGTACTCACTCATTTATATTGGCTCCTGGCCCAACAGTACTTCACTTAAAATGTTTATTTTTCTGCTGAATTAACTCTTTTGACATTGCCTCCCCCTAAAGGGCAGCGCGGTGACTCAGTGGTTAGCACTGCTACCTCACAGCACCAGGGTCCCAGGTTCGATTCCTGCCTTGGGCGACTGTCTGTGTGGAGTTTGCACATTCTCCCCATATCTCTGTAGGTTTCCTCCCACAGTCCAAAGATGTGCAGGTCAGGTGAATTGGCCATGCTAAATTGCCTGTAGTGTTAGGTGCATTAGCCAGAGGGAAATGGGTCTGGGTAGGTTACTCTTCAGAGGTTCGGTGTGGACTGGTTGGGCTGAAGGGCCTGTTTTCACACTGTAGGGAATCTAATCTAATCTAAATTCAGTAACCTCCTTGAAACCTGAAGCTTTTGGAAACTATTTCTAAACTTCCACCACTCCAATGTTTAATTGCCTAATCATGCCTTCAGCTAGAATTCACTCCCTTAACCTTTCCACCTGCTGCCCCCAACACCCTGGAAGATGCGTTTTTACATTTCTCTGACCAGCTGTCATTTGACAGTTAATTTTTGTCCAACATCCCTCTTGTGAAGTATCTTGGGACAGTTCAGTAGCTTTAATGAAAGTTGTTCTGGACATTTTGCTTGTGAACAGACTTTTGACTTCTACTTTCTTTGACCTTTTAGCAAAGCAAAAACAAAAAGAAGAAAAAGGCCCCCGTGCTTGCAGGTGGATTTAAAGCAAATTTGAAAGATGATCTTGATGACTATGGTTACACGCAGGATTATGATGACTTCATGTGATTGTGTCCTGTGACCCAGGCTTCTTCCAGCATGTTTTTTGCAGACAACCTCCTGGTTTCTTCTTGAGCTGCACAGAACCTTCTATTGTTATGGAATCGACTAGGACTACAGATGCCAATGATAACACCAAATTTTGTTACTGGTACCATAATTATACATTATTGCTGGTCAGTGACACTGTGTGGACAAAGCAGCTGCATGGATTTGGGAGGGGGTGTGGGATGCAGGCTGAGTTCACGAGCAAGCAATATATATTTGAAAAAATATGAAGTTTTGCAGTGTCCATGCTCAGCATCTAGATTCTGACCTGAGCTGATGTAATATCACGTTTATTGTGATACAGTAAAATTGCAAAGTAAGATTACTATTTTTAAAATTTCTTGAATATTGCCTGCTTTTTCCTTTCTTTGGAAACTAAAATGGACTAAATCGACATTCTGATTTTGTGCTGATGTTATGCTTTTGGTTGCTGGGTCAGTCTGCCTTAAACAAAATCTCAATATTCACATGGTCTCTGAATTGGGAGCATTGGGTGCTGGGCATGTGACTTTCCTGTGTCATTGTTCATGTGACCACACCAGGGGTGAGCCTGAATGCTCATTCATTTTATTATTTTCCTTCTCCCAACTTAAAACCAATCTCCAAGTGCAGTTAACCAATTTTAACAGTTTATTAAAAGTGCCATGGTTTACGCCTACTGAGGGAAAGGATAGGCAGAATTTAAGAGACTAGTTATTTAGAGTAGGAGGTCCCTGCATGTCACTGTTTTGAATGGTGAACTGCAGGTTGAGCTTAAGGATTTCACGATCAGTAGCCATTGTAGATGTTTGGTCCAGCCTCCAGTGTACACAGTACTGCTATGGCTCAGATGCTGGATAGATCATTGAATCTATATTCAAGAGTAATCTTTTTGCTGAGATCCTGATCGAGTCCCACCTACTCTTGGGTGATAGAATGACATTTTCCTTTTATTGTAACAGTACAGAGTTTCTCCATATTTGACCTTGAGCCAACATCACAAACACACGTGTGTGTGTGTGTTGGGGTTTGCTGTGTAGAAATTGACTGCTGTGTTTCCTCTTCGGTATGTCAGAAATGCTTTGAGCTATAAAAGGCACTTTGCCGTAATTCGAGGCTGTGAGAAACTCTATAAGGCAAATCTTTTTAAGGGTGAATGATCTCTAGAGAGGACCTACTCTCGGCTTCGACTTCCACGCCCACTCATGCATGTGAACGGTTGGTGTGGATAGAATCCAATCGAATTGGCTGACACCAGTCTCCACCCTCTGCCCCCACTTTGTTGTCTTTGCTGAAGAAGGGTGACTACCTGAGGGACAGCTGTTTCTGTTTATTAACAGAATCACATGCTTGGGTTTTCTAATGGACAAATACAGCCCATTTAATGGTCACATCAGCAGTTTGACATTAAACTAAATGGCCCTTTTTTTGTTGAAAGTATTGGATGGGAAAGATGAATGCTCCTTGAAGTGTTTTTGAATCAATGTGTTGCTAATGGGGGTGAGAGCAACCAATTAATTTCTCCCTCCTGAAGGCAGTGACTTGCACTAATGGAACTGAAGTGCAGAATCTTTTTAAAAATCTGCTGGAGTGGAAGAAAGGAATTTGTGGCCTTTTTATTTTCACTTATACCACTTTTTTGATTGGGTTGGGAGTTTAGTTTAAAAACATTTCCTGAACACAGATAAAGATGTGCTTTTTACTTCAGGACAATCCTTTGTAAATGGTTAAGTGCACATAAATCGGCATCAGTACAGTAAATGCTGCACTTTACACAGATTCTACATTGATCATGAGGTTTGGTTGCAACCCAGTGTAATTGCTTGGAAATATGCATTATTTTTGCCATCCTGTTGCATTGTGTAGTGGCACTCTGCAGTCTTGAGCATACACAGGTAATGGGAATAGTTCTTGTATTAAATATATATCTCCTCCCCTTTCCCAGTAAATTCATATTTATTATACAAAACAATTTCTCACGTCTGCAAAAAGGACAATTTATATAATAGATGAGTAACTTATTTTTACATCTCATCTATTGATTAGTTGGGAAAGCTTATTAATGTAAACATAATTGGACACTTGCCATGTTTTAGGACAATAAATGAATATAATGTAATTAATTTCTGCATTGTCTCTCCTTCAATACATTGTGTAGTTTTTTCTTTCCTGCAGATTAAGCCTACTTTGAAAACTGCCACTATTCACAAGTGTTTCAAAAACAAATTATGGCCCTAACTGACCTGTCCTCTCTCATCTTTGATTTCAAGTTCTGTGCAGGAGTTAAATGCCTATCATCTCTTTATGTAAAAACCATTGCCAGTTGTAGGCTGCTTACTATAATTCATTTTACAACAGTCTGACAATTCCAGGAAGGGTAGTATATTTCCAGTGCTGTATTTTACAAACCTCCTGCCAATTTAGATGGTGTTTAAATTATCTGCAAGCAGTTTTTATGTTCAGTCTCCATTGACCACACCATCAGCCAGTAAGCTACATGTATTACACAAGGGGTTACCATGTTTATTGAGTTGTGGTTTTGAATGAGCAGAATGCTGCAGATTATTTGGTGCTATCCACAGAATAATTTAATTAATCTGTCTCCTCCATTCTGCAGGTTCCTGGCTGGGTTTCAAAATCACTCATTTCTGGAATGGAATCTTAAAACTACTTTTTCATTAGAATTCTTTATATATAAATTGAGTGGGCCAGTAAGCCCATTGTCAGCTCAACCAGTCAGTGTTTCTTAAACCCCATTCTCTTATTGATCAAAAACCAATCAATCATTCTTAAATAAGTATACTCAATGACTTTGCCACAGCATTCTGTGGCGGCCATAAGTTCCTTAGATTCACTCCATCAGAGTCTTTGACTGCTCTCATATGACAGGGCCTTTGTTGCTGGGATCACTCTTGTAAACTTTCTCTTTAAGACCGTAAGAGAATCCTGAACGAGGACCAAGTCCAAATCCCTTTGTCAGGTTGACAGAAGTGGTAACATTCTAGGATGTGTTGGAAAATGTTGGTTGTACCTAATCCTATACACATCAATGAAAGATGAGAAATTCAATAGAGATGATTACTTTGACTGCATTATTTATTGCTTTTTCAGAGATGAGAGAAATTAGATTACAAAGTATTTACACTTTTTTACAATAAAATATTTGTTTGGTAAACTTTTTTTTAAAAAATGATCTAATGCTGGAAACTAAGTACAAACAGCTAACTGGCAATCATGTCATTCAGATAGCAACTTGTCTGAGGTTCTTTAAGGAGCTTGTTTGCTACATCAGTAAAGTTATGCTCATAAGCCAGTTTGTAAACCAGGTAGACATTCTCACAGTGCTGCAGCAATTTCTTCATGTTCTGACTTGCAGCAACATCTCCCTTGTGTCGTTTAAATCTAAAAATGTTTGACAAAAAAAAATTCCATTTTTGTAATTCACTCCATCACTTACCCTACCATGTCTCTGAAGCACTGTCATGCTCTATGTGTTTTTGAACTTTGTCTAATGCAGTTACACTACATCACACTGACATTTTGAAATATTCAGTTCTAAGACATTAACTCCTTTCCTGTTAAACTACTTGTCATTAAAAGGAATCACTGAAGTCTAAAGACACAGCACATTATAGAGATGCCACAGACCATGTTATCAGTGCTCATTTGCTTAATTGTACTATGTCTGTACTGGATCCAAGATACTACCTTTTGTTTCATTGACCACCTGTTCTGAGAGAAAAGTAGTTGTTTTCTCCCATTCTTTGCCAACCCCCAGTTTTGGAGCACTACTTATTCTCTAAAGGTGTTGCTGGTTGGCTGAGCATTTATTTATCGCCTACCCCCAGTTGCTCTTGAGAATGAGAGTGAGGTGCCTTCTTAAACTGTATTCTAGGTGGTGTTAGAGATTTCTGGGATTTTTACCGAGTGATAGTAAGGAAAAACTATTTTCAAACCAGGATGTTGGTGTATATGTTTATCCTTTTAGATGGTCGTGGTTTGGAAAGTTCTGTCTGAGGATATTTGGTAAGTTTCTGCACTGCATCTAGTATACCATGCATTGGTGGTAGAGGGAGTGGATGCGATGTCAAGCTTCTTGTGTTGTTGTGTTATTCCATCACACTTCTGGCTTGTGCCTTGTGGATGGTGGACAGGCTGAGGGAGACAGCAAGTGAGTTACTTGTTGCAGGATTCCTAGGCACTGACCTGTTTGTGAAGCCACTGTTTTCACATGGTGAGTCCAGTTGAGTTTCTAGTCAATAGTAATCCTAGGATGTGATAGATAATTCGAACACAATTTGATGTCAAGGTGGTTAGATTGTCTCTTATCTGTGGCGTGCATATTACTTGCCACTTACCGTGTTTAGTCTCACTCATCTAGCACTCCAGTGAGAATTCCACTTCATTCTCATAAGTTCCCTGTTCAACTTTTCATTTTGTTTTACTGAATACAGAGTCAAAAGCACTGACTAAGCACATCCAAGGCCACAGGGGTGTTTCACACAGTGAAGTCCAAGCAGAAGCTGCAATGGTATACTCACTTGTTCGAAATCTCTTCAAACAGACTCTGTTGTACATGGTTTTGTTGCTTAAACTCCTCTAGGTAGGAAAATTCACCACGAACAATAACCTGTTCATATAGCACCTCTGCCCAATCAGGTACAAAGTCATATGCCTCTGCAACAATGGCAGCCTACAACAAAGGAAGAGGAGAGAGTGTGACAATTTCACTGTCAGAAAACACATTTATCATCAATAAAAAAATCTGGCTGTCTGCAACTAACTTATTAAAAATAGCTTCAGACTTGCACAAAGGGCAGTATAAAGCAAGATACTTGAATTTGTTGTGAAGAGTCACTAATCTGTCTTTTCAACTGAGATCTTTCACCAGTTAACCTGGAAGCAGGAAAAGGAATCACGGTCTGGGGATTCTATCCCAGGCTACAAACTTTTGCATTACTGATCATTAAGATTAGATTTTACCATTTGGTTGTAGTTTAATTTACTGGAAAAGAATACATTGTTCATTACAGGAACCATTACAAAAGATAACACATTTAATAATCTGAATACATTATTCTCTTTAGTGAATCTCACAAAACAGAAAGCAGTACCTTTTAAATCTACAGTATTTCACTCCTAGAGGATATCTGTTGTTACTAACTGGATCTTGATCAACAGGGCCAGCAGGCTGAGGAATAGCAGATGGAGTTTAATTCAGATACTTGTGAGGTGTTGCATTTTAGAAAGAAACTAGGACAAAATTTACATAGGATAATGGAGGTGGAAAGTGAGACAAAAACAAATTGCTGGAAAACTCAGCAGGCCTGGCAGCATCTGTTCTGAAGAAGGGTTAATTCTGCTTTCTCTCCATAGATGCTGCCAGTCTGACCGTTTGTGGTTCTGATTTCTAGTTCTTTGGGTTTCTTTTGCTGAGGGCAATGGAAGGCACACGAGGGAGTGGAAGCACAGAACAGAACCACAGCAAGAATAGGTCAGATGAGATTTAGGTCTGCCAGCATGCTGGTGGGGATTCTGCAACTAAGAAGAGATGATAACATCTTAGGAGTACTGCTGTGGCCAAGTATGAGAACAAATCTCACTTTCTCCAAATAAAAAAAACTGTTGCTCGGGTCCCTGCATGTTATTCTAGTCTTTCTATTGGCTATTCTTGTTCCTGTCTCTCACAGGCTCCCCCTCTCCAATCTTTTTATAATGCGGCAGTTCACTGAAGACATACTTTTTCACAAGGAGCAGGAAATTGCATCAACTTTGTTTCCAATTTCTGCTCTTCTCTCATCTTAACCTGGTCCATCTATGACACTTCTCCCTATGCATTTGGGCAGAATATTCATAATGTCCACTGACTCCCACAACTACCATGACTACACTTCCTCACATGCAGCAGCCTGTTCAGACTCTGTTCCACCACTGCAAGCATGTTCTTATTTTTGTTCTTTGTGAATATTTTTCTTCAGACACTCAAATGTTGCTTTTTGTCATTCTCAGCTTCCAAACACACAATGGCATTAGCTGTGTCTCTGTTCTCTCAGTGGCAGGGTGACAGGAAACCAGGAGTTGGGAGGGGAGCGGAGAAGTTAACATCTCTGCTAGGACCACTGAACAGAATCAGCTGAAAATTCTAACACATCTGGCCCAATGTTGCCATTTATTTCTGCTTATGGAAAACCTCTTGTGTTTCTTTTTGAGGGGGTGGAGAATGTTCTTGCAAAACAAGCTCCAAGTGATATTTTCTCTCACTGCATCCAACATGCCACAAGCCTGTGAAAAAGGACCAGGTAGGGACTTCCTAGTTCCAACAAGTTTTTTCTCAAAATCACAAACTTTGTATCTGGAATCATTTGATGTTGTGGATTTATCAGAGAAATGGAATTACCATTCATTAGCTAGTTTCAATAGCTGATATGTTAGCCTGTGGCTTTATTCAGGTTCTAGGGCCAACAATCTCAGGGGATGAGCTATCTAAAAGATCTGAAATTCAAAACATAAGAATGAAAATACCCAAATCTAAAAATTATCAAAACGTTCCCATGGATAAGCGCTACCAGATTTACAAACTGTCCAATGGAACAATTCTTTCAAAGTACCTGATAGAACCTCGGCAAGGAGAGAATACATGGCATCAGATCATTTCTCTGGAGGTTAATTAATTGCACGTCCCGATTGTTGTTTAGGAGATGGAGCTGCAGAGTGACCAGTTTGGCAAGTTTCACACACTGAGAGGCACGTCGGATACACGAGTCCTGGGAAGGGGAAGAGGAAGAAGGCATCAGAGCGCTGTTTAAATTCTCAAACTCAGTACTTTTAACCATAAATTAGATATCATTTAGCTTCAGAAATCCTCTTATTAGACACCATCATGCTGAACAATCTGGTCCTGTCCTGCCAAGCTTCAGGATATTCTATCTTTTTAACAGAATGGGGTGGGGGGGGGGGGAGAAGAGAGGGAAGCTAACAAGCAATTATCAATTATCCATAAGCTGGAAAGGGTGATCAGGACAACACTAAACCAATTCCACAGATCGCCACCACAAGGATGCATAGAGGAACTTCCCTAAACCAGGAATGAGACAGAACAAAAAAGGCAGACATTTAATAGCAATTTAAAAGGAATTAAATGTAAAACCCAAGGACAATGTACAAAGGTTGCATCATGGACCAAAGGCACCAGTTTCACAAGACGTAATTTTCTGGAAAAATTTTCAGCTAATGGCTGAAGTTGATTGGACTAAACAGGTCACCATTTTAAAGCTCATGCAATAGTACACAAAATAAAATGTGAATCTGGATGATCACAGCCAATGATCCTTTAATCCATATGAACTTTACAATAAGTACAATATTGTTAGGCTGTCTCCTAATGAGCCATCTGCTTTCAGAAAGGACATTAATGTACAAGATGCGGTTTTATTCACATAGACAAGCTGTTTCCAGCCAGCAAGAAAATTAAAGATGTCGCAGGGGACACAAGTCTTCAATGGAAATCGTTTTAATCTATAGCAGGAGAATTTCCATGGAGATTTCTGATCTCTCGCCATAACTCGAGAGAAAGAGAGAAGTTCTAACAGTCTGTAGTTAGAAATTCCGTGTTCATGCCTTTTACGAAATGAATGAGATTGCTGATGCACCTCCATTGCGGGTTACCTGATAAACGAGAGCTCTGATGGAATGATGTCACTCACAGTGAAGAATTAAAATTGAATCAAACTGCCCATTGGAAAATTTGTGTGAGGGTTTAAGCACTTAATGCCTAATTTCTGCACTCCCATCAAAAGGAGAAAGTGAGGACTGACTCTGATTTCCAGCATCTGCAGAGTGTGGTGCTAGAAAAGCACAACCGGTCAGGCAGTATCCGAGGAGCAGGGGAGTTGATGTTACAGGCATGAGTCCTTTCTGTTGCAGGTCCCAGAATTGTCGACTCTCCTGCTCCTCGGATGCTGCCTGACCAGCTGTGCTTTTCCAGCACCATACCCTTTGACTCAAAACAAAACCAAAGCATTTATCACGAGCAACCTCCAAACTCAGGTTGATGTTTGAGGTTCTGTATATTTTCAATGAGATGTTAAATCTGCTTCTCTGCAGACATTGAAACATCCCACAATGTAATCTCAAAGAGGAGCAGGGAGGTTCCTCCCCATGTTCTGTCAAGTATTTATCCTTAGACCAACACTATAGTGCTCCAGTACTTCAGATGGCTTTGCATAACACTTCAGAATGCCCTGAGGTCACGAACAGTGCTCCAAGGTCTTGTTACTTATTTCCAGTATTTCTAGCTTGTAGACTGCTGCAGCCATAAAGTGAAGAGCCAGCGGCTTGTCTTTAATTCAGGAAGCTCAGAGATACTGATCAGAAGGATAACAGTGTGTTTCAGAGTGATAAGTGATTCAAGAAGCATACAGATTCACTTTAAACAATCGCTGCAAATGTTAGACTTAATGTCACTTGGGTCTTCACAGAATTCAGATAGAAACAGGTCTGAAGATTATCAAATACTATAATTAAATGAATTGTTTGCTTTCAAAATATCTAAATTAAATCTCAGTGTATAATTTCCTAGGAGGTTAGGTGACAATTTCTGGAGAAACAGGACAAGGCAGTTAGTGGATTAGCAAGTTTGAACCCATCAAATATCTTAAAAATTAAATATTTTCTTTCTGATGTGTAGATCTATGGATTCGTGTATCAAAATTGTTATGGTCATAGCAGATGGTGATTCCGTACAACTCTGATCCTGAAGTGAAATCTGGTCTAATAGACCCCAAGTTCCATTTCTGTACTTTGTTTCCCAAAGTGGTCAGTCAGTGAGTCTGGTCACGAGGCTGCATCAAAGTTCACCTCACACAATAGTGGAAAACTGAAACAGGTGATGTTACATTCTAAGAGATCACATTTTTTTCTTTATTAGGATTATAAACAGAAATGGAAATTAGATTGCTGTAACTGGGAATACCAGGAGAATTTTGCAACTCGTGATCTGGACTTTTGATCTTCAGGATTTTGTTTATCTTATCCAGTCTCTCTTCCACTCATTATATGCTTCCATAATAAAGTTGTAATTGGGCTCGTCAGCAAATTGTTGAATTCAACAATACTGTTTCTTTAGTTATTACCGCTTCCCACAATGCTTAAACAAATATCTAAAGCACAGCTCCTTATTTGTGAACATGAACCTTAAACCTCTGTCACACAGCTCTCGGTGTCTGAAAACTTTCGCGTAATGACATTAAAACTGCTCAGGACTTATTTCCCTCTCCCCTGATTGTTTGGGGACATTTTAAACTGCATCACGGCTCCTCTGTCCTGTTTCTCTGATGGGAGCTTCTCTCTCTAAAAGAGACCTGCACACACACTAATATTCTGGATGGTTTTCTTTTTGTCTCTGCGTGGTAGGACACTCAGCATTCTAACCGTTTACTCCTACCCTAGTTCCTAAAGCACTATAGTATTCGTTTCATGGGAGTCTCTCTTTTAAAGTCTAATGTACATGCCTGTAAATAAATTTCCAGACAACCAAAACTACTCTCAGGACTTAAAAGTAAAACAAACTATTTATGCTCTTCCTCATCTACACAATACAGAAATACAAACCAACCCAAAAGCTTTATTTGGCTCTATCCACTTTGGAACCCACAGTTTCCTAATAATGTCATGAAACCTCCACACTATTTAAAAATAACTCTCAGGAACGTGGAATTTCCGGAACTCAAACGTTCAAAAGTACCTTTCAGCTAATGAAGTACTTCTGAAGGGTAATGTACTAACTAACTGTTTTCACATCTGCATTACTGTCCCTATTGTAGCTAGTGAACTGTGGGGCCATCACACAACTAGAGTGGGGTGAAGAGAGAAATTGCAATGATAAAACATACTGTACTTTCTGACACTTGTCCGACTTCAAGCCCAGAACTCCTTGCAATGTAAACTTCGGGTTACCTTTTTAAAATGCCATCCACACACACGCCAGAATGCTGTAGGCTGCATGTTCTTCTAACCCTGCCTGAGAGCAGGTGGCACTTTAGACAAGGTTGGCACTCAATGCAGCTGGGAGCCCAGTCTAAGGAGAAAGTGTCCAGGAAGTAGAGCTCCCTGTCCCCACATCACCACCACTGGGAGGTTGCTAGGATTTACCTGGTGGTGAGTCCTTGTGATGGAGGGGCCTTCAACCATTCACGAAATGTCTGAATAGAGGAGAGAGATCCTATATTTGCCCTTCCAGTGGTTTAACTGGATTCTAAGATGGCAGGTAGTCAGATTGCCACCATTATGCTGATGATATTACGTAATGGTCGGAGAATGCTATATACTTTCTTTCCAAATATCATTCCAATCTCCTGCCTTTGAGCCCATCCCTAAAGGGTGGGCATAAATCAGCAAAACCCCACTCCCACATCTGCCAGCATCATTTTTATCAGTGCCATTAGTGCATCACAGCAAACTAGTGCCTAAGCTCTACAATCCTTCTCATCATCCTCTGTATAAACTGTGCTTCAAACTGTTTCATGTGTTTGGTCACTCGCCCTAATGTCTCCTTCCACAGCTGACAGTGTTTGATAATACTGCTGCCTTGTCATGAACTACAAATTGTAGGTGTTAGAAAATCCGAATTTGCTGCATGTGCAACAACATCGTAATGCTGAGGAAAAAAAATGACCAAAGTGAGGATTTCAACAATTTTGAAGTTTTTCAGGATGTAGGAATTTGAGCTCTTCCTGGAAGAGGAAAGACATTTAGAATTCCTAGAGTGTGGAAGCAGGCCATTCAGCCCATCGAGTCCACATTGACCCCCTGAACAGCATCCCATCCAGAATCTCCCCGTTTCCACCCCCCTTTCTGTAACCCAGCATTCCCTGTGGCTCACCCACCTAGCCTATTCGTCCCTGGACACTATGGGCAACCTAACTGGCCAATCCACCTAACTTACACATCATTGGACTGTAGGAGGAAACCAGAGCACCCAGAGGAAACCCACACAGACAATGTGTGCAAGCTCCACACAGTCACCCGAGGGGAGAAACGAACCCCAGTCCCTGGTGCTAAGAGGCAGCAGTGCCAACCATTGTGCCACCCCAACTCTGTACGCACATTTTGTTTAAAGAAATAAATCTTAAGTACCAAGATGAACCTTACATGAGAAACGTTTGCCCAAATAAATCCAGTCTTGAACAGTGGTGTTCATTGACACTTTTAGTATAAAACAGCCAACAATATCTAATGATTGCAACTAGCATCCAATGGCACACAGGGGATTCAATCTTCTGCAGTCTCCTTACGTCCCTAGATCTGAAAGTCAGCCTGTATTACGTTTCACTGCACAATGTAATGTCTGTATAATTTTCCATTGTCAATATCTATTACTTGGATGAGACATTAAACGTAATGCTCAGATGGACTTAATGGAAATGCCAGAATTATCTGAGGAGGAAGAGGATGTTCTGCCACTGTCCTGATCAACATTCAACACTCAGTAAGAACTACAAATTGATTTTTCAGCTTGGTGCTTGTTAAACTATCATTGCATTTTCAAACAGAGTTTCTGCACTTCAAAAACAATTCATAATGTAACCCAAGGCACTGTGTGAACATGTTCATCTACTTACAACAATAGACAGTATATTAAATACACTTCACAACTGAGCTCTAAACATTCAGACCTTTGAGTAGCTCTCAGCAGCATCTTTCAAAAAGTTCAAGACTTTCACCAGAGATTTCTTCAATTCAGGAGTCACCTCTGAAACAGACAAACAGGAAAATGTAACAAAGTGGAAGCAGCAAGACTCAGAGAATCTCAAAGTCATGCATCAGAATTGAGATTGAGTTGTTTTTCTACATTATACATAAGTAGAGGGGTTCTGAAACTTCAGTTTATTTGTAACAGCCGCGCTAACAATAGAACTAAAATTATCTAAATATAATAATTATTCAAAAAGTACTTCAGTTGCTGTACTGATAAACTGTAAAACACAACTGGAATCAAAGTTTATTTGTGTAACATTTTCCAGCATTAAATAGTTATCTTCTCCTTCTCCACTCCATCAAAGCATTTCCAATTTAAAAGCTAAATTCCCAAAAAGGATTTTCCTAAGGTTTGAAATAAAACTACACCTTCACAGAGTAAGGACACAAAAGCCTCAGCATTTGGTGATTGAGCTTCCAGAGGATAGATCAATGCAAACTACTAGCACAGATAATGGTGGAAATCTCAAAACACTTGTGCTCAGTGTTTTCCCAAGAAAGAAACACTGGGTTAGAAGGTGACTCTCTGGATGGAGCTTCATCAATAAAACTGTCCCCTGTTTGCTTTTGTTTCAGCAGATGAACTGCAGTGGCTTAAAAAAGGTATTTCACCAATTTCCCAAGGGCAACTGGAAAAGGGCAATAACTGCCAATCCAGCAAGTGATGCCTATGTCCCAAGAGTGAATACGTTTTTTAAAAATCACCCTCAGGTCTTCAGGGAGAATCCCACCGTTTGTGCTGGTTAAGGAAGTTCAAACTGCATTCCATTTACCCAGGTGCACATCCAATTACAATGGTTCAGTAACCCCTTTCAAATACACAAAGGAATGTTTGTTATAGTACAGGAAGAGAAAAAAAAGGAAATGATTATTCCATGATGCTGCCTAACTGCACAGCCTATACTCACTCCCCCCCCAGAGGGAAATCTTTCAAAGGGCAACACAATCCCAGTGGCATTCCATCCTTCAATGGTGAAGGGTCTGCATTAGTGCCCTTCTGAATATGGGGCACTTCCTCCAATAAGGATCTATTTAAATAGGGTTGCCGTGTTACAGAAAGGACATTAAGAAGCTGGAGAGGGTTCAGAAGAGATCCACCAGGATGTTACTGGGTATGGAGAGCTTGAATTAAAAGGAGAAGTTGGATAGGCTGGGAGGTTGATAGGTAACCTTATAGAGATTTATAAAGTAATGAGGGGTGTAGATAGGGTAAATGGTGGGAGTCTTTTCCCTAGGATGGGGGATTTCAAGACTGGGGGCATATTTTTAAAGGAGAGAGGAGAGAGATTTAAGACATGAGGGGCAATTTATTTTTAAAAACACAAGTTGGTTTGTGTGGAATGAACTTGCTGAGGAAGTGGTGGATGGGAGCACAGTTACAAAGTTTAAAAGACATTTGGGCAAGTACATGATCAGGAAAAGCTTGAAGGGACATGGATGGGACAAGTTTAGTTTGAGATGATGTTCAGCATGGACCAGTTGGAACGAAGGGTCTGTTTCTGTGCTGAATGATTCTCAAGTTCAAGGAAGATTTTAAATCTGCAATGGCTCAGGAGTGTCTTGGGAGAAAGTGCTTTGTAATCCGATCAGCAGAATGTTGAGCTCATTCATGGAGATAATTTCCCAACTGTGTGCAAACAGTGATGTTCGAGGCATTATTATAACTTTAGAAACAGGAGACAAAGCAGCTTCCCCACTGGCTACTCACCCCAGGATTGTGACTCGATGATTTTAAGTTGTACACGGGCTGCACCCTCATGGTTTTCCCCAATCTCACGACACATACTGAAGCAAAAAGCCACCATGTTGTGCTTTTCACTATCCCCAGGGAGACAACGTTTGATGTAATCTAGCAAAGCTGTCTTCAGGTCTCCATTCTGCATTTCATCAAAAGAGAGTGTCTCAAAAATTAGAGTAAAGTGTTAGGAACGTTAACAAGATGAAAACAAGGCAACAGGTTGTTGGGAGCCAATGGTGAGCCAAAGTGACTGGACAATCCCTACAAATCGAGATCTGATCAACATTTTGACACCATTATACAGGCTCAATGATTATGCCACTAGTATCATCATTCAAAGCTCCAGTTGAAATTCCACCATCTCTACATGAATTGCAGTTGTTTATCACTTCTTAAAGCAGTTGGGAATGAGCAAAACACAATATTCAACCCATTTTTTAAAAAGGTTCCAGCCCTACACTACATGGTGATTCATATCGCTCAGGATAAATAGGGATGGGCAATAAATACAGCTGGGCCAATATTGCAAACATCCACAAAGGAAAATAAGAAAAAGTTTGATTTATTCCCAAACACCAATACCATTATCTTTCTGCTTCCATTGAACAGGCCAGAATTCTGGCTGAACATGTCATCTGGAAAATGACAACTCTAAAGGTCCCTATCCTGAACGACATCACCAACCCTGGAAATGTGCCCTTATGTGGGTGGGGTGTTTAAACTCAGAACCTGTGTGCCTGAGAACAAATAATAGCAATGAACACAAATTGTAGAAGGGAAAAGAAAGATTCTTGATGAATTGCTGTGGCATAACGGGAGGGGAAATCCCAGAGGAAGCAGTTTAACTACTTTCCCAGTCCACTTCCCCAGATAGCCCTCACTTACTGATTCAACATTTTTCCTCAGTAGCATTTCAAACCGATGATTCTCATGTAGCAGGTCAAATATATACGTCATGTCATTGTATCGACCAATGCCAGTCACCAGCCGGACCTGGGGAGAGACAAGGATATCCACACTGCTGTTCGTTCTCTTAATAATGCACATTTAAACCTCTCTCTCAATTAAAGTACTACTCATGTATGGACTGAAAACTCTACATAATCACATACATATTCATCAGAACACAAAATCCTCATCTGTGAAATAGTTTCCGATATATGGGAATTCATGGAGTATTGAACCATTTGGAAACATTACACATTGAATTGGAATCCTGGACTTGTTACAGTCAAATATTTGGTATCTCGAATTGGAGGGAGGAACGTTAGACCATTTCTGGAATAGACCAACATAATCTTTAATTTGTGGAATTCATTCCCCCATGACATTGAGTAAATTTGAGGAGGAGATATACAGATTTTTAATTAGTAATGGGTTAAAGGGTTATGGAGAGTAGGCAAGGAAGTGGAGTTCAGGCAGGGCCGAAATCAGCCAGAGCCTCCAGGGGTTATACGAGTTGGAAACTGGGATGATGTTAATCAGACTTTTGTTGATCAACATGAACACAACAGGCCAAAAGCAGTAAATAGGTATAAGTTTAAAGACATCAATTTAAGTAGACAGGGACAACTGGCAATGGATGACACACACAACCATTTCGACCATAAATGGTCTTGCAATATTATCACTGGACTGTTAATCCAGAGATCCAGCTAACATTCTAGTGACCCAGATTCGAATCCCTCCCCTCCATGGCAGATGGTGGAATTTTGAATTCATTAAAAATCTGGAAGAGTGTCTAAGGATAAAGAATCCATTGTCGATTGTCCAAAAAAAACCCATCTGGTTGACTGTCCTTCAGGGAAGGAAATTGCCATCCTTGTCTGGCCTGGCCTACACATGACTTCAGACCCACAGCAATGCTATTGATTCTTAACTGTCCTCTGGACAAGTAGGATGGGCTAGCCAGCAACATCCTCATCCTATGAATGAATTTTAAAAAGGGCAGATTTGGGCCATTCAACCCATCCAGTATGCTCCAACGTTTGATTATGACTGATATGTTTCTCAACCCCATTCTCCTGCCTTCTCCCTAAAACCCTTGACCCCTTACCAATCAAGAATCTCTGGCTTAAGTACACTCAAAGATCTGACCTCCACAGCCTTCTGTGGCAATGAATTCCAAAGATTCACGCACTATGGCTGAAGAAGTTCCTCATCTCAGTTCTAAAGGGTTGACCCTTCACTCTGAGGCTGTGCCCTCAGATCCAAGTCTCTCCTACCAGTGGAAACATCTTCTCCACATCCACTCTATCCAGGCCATTCAGTATTCTGGAAGATTCAATCAGATTCCTAACATCATGCGCTCTAATTTAGCAGCTTCCTGTGCGCCACCACCTTCTGAAAATCCAAATCGATCCCATACACTGGCTCCCCTTTGTCTAACTTGCTCATTACTTCTTCAAAGAGTGCTGGCTGATTGTGTGACCTTGTCTGGTGTTTACATTTTCAATGAGTTGATCAATCTCATTAAATATCATGGCTGACACAGGTAAGTTAATTAGATCAGAGATTACCCAGTGACTGAACAGTCAATTCTTGAAATGCTGGTGTGCACAACTTCCCAAATTTGTAATGAGACTAATTATTTATCTAGAATGGTTGATGTATTGGAAATGCTTGGTATTAAGATGGGTTAACTGTTCAAAATGAGGAGAAAGTGAGGTCTGCAGATGCTGGAGATCAGAGCTGAAAATGTGTTGCTGGAAAAGCGCAGCAGGTTAGGCACTTCCAAGGAGCAGGAGACTCAACGTTTCGGGCATCAGCCCTTCTTCAGGAATGAGGCTCCATTCCTGAAGAAGGGCTGATGCCCGAAACGTCGAGTCTCCTGCTCCTTGGATGCTGCCTGACCTGCTGCGCTTTTCCAGCAACACATTTTCAGCTCTGTTCAAAATGAACATCAGACATATAAAGGCCTCTCCATAAAGACCCTGACCTCAATTTTAATTTATATCATTTGCACTGCTCGGCCTGGCGTAATGGACAGCATTTCCTTTACATTCACATACAAGGTTATCAAATATATAAAATCAAACATGATTTATATGGGGACTTTAAATCTCTGTGGATTGATTCTACATTGAGTTTTCTAAACACTGCCACTCCTATGTTATCTTACTTGGAAACAAATCGTGCTGTGAACGGTTTAGAACCTTTCAAAGGAACTCAGAAACATGGCCCTAACATCATGTGGGATACCCAATACAGTCTTGTGTATTTAAAGGATAAATATTGATGCTGCTGTACATAAAGTCCAGTTTATAGGAGACTCTAATTATGATACAGACCTCCTGTATCATAACTTCTCAAGCGGAAGCCCTTGTCAGAATTTGAGATTCAGTTTTTTAACATCAGCACTTCCCTCAGTATTGCACTATGTAGTCAGTCTAAAGCCTGTGCTGAAACTCTTAGGATAGTGCTTCACTCACAAACCTCATTGGGCTCCGAGTTATTAACTGAGCCGAATGACATCTGTTTCAGTGAAAACATACATCCACACAGATTTGGGAAGGAAGTAAAGAAAGCTGATCCATTTCAGGATATTGGTTTCCAAGGAAATGCAACAGTACTCTCTGTTGTTTCAGCAACAGACTGTGGTGGTATTAGATTTAAAAAGGTGCACAAGGCACAAGAACAGAGACAGCATTGTGCCTAGGGAGATATGCAAGTATCAAGCTGATATATAGGAAGTTCAAATGAAGAACTAATATATCCTCAACCACAAAGTAACAGTTATGTTACTGATATGGCAGGGAATAAAATTTCCACTTTTTAAAGTTTGAAAAGAAATTTGGTGCACGGAGACTAAGACCATTCTGGGACAAGGGACGTGTACGTGCTGCAAGAATCCAGGAATACATTAGCTTCTTCGACAAACATTATGTTAGGAATTACACAATCTTGGATTGTCCGAAATTAGTAAATCTCCATATTCCAGTAGTCAATACATTCCCCAGAAGCTGGAAAACATCTTGAAGAATTCCTAATCACCATGTTATACCTAAAGATGAAAGACCAATTAAGAGCGATAGGGAGAGCGCAGAGGAATAAGATCAATTGGATAACTTTTTCACAACAATATAAATATAAATGGATCAAATGGCCTCCTTTCATTCTCTATGAACTTGGCATCTGTGTGGGCCCCAAGCAAACTCATGCCACTGGTAGAGTTGGGTTTGGATCATGGAGAGATTCAGCGAGGATTCGTGATGGCGAGGGCCTCAGTGGAGGCGAGATGGTAGCGAGGAGTGGCAACTTCTGCCCTAGCAGTGACAGTGGGGTGAAGGCCGCCGGCAGAGCACTTAACAAGTTGAGCACACTTTCTTCAATTTTCTGCCTTTATATTCTATTGGATTGGTTTATTTTTCTGTGTTTTAAGATGGTACCTGAGAGGGGCAACACTATATAACCAGTGTCACTGTACATCGGAACAAAATACATGTGACAATAAATAAGTCAAAATCAATTCATGTCTTTACTCATGTATGACAAGCCTTGCTTTTAGAAAAGAAAAAGACAGACTTGAATTAAATCAGTTTTGAGATTTTCCTTTTTGTTTATATAGCAGAGGTTTCCTAAGCACATACCATGAGGCTGTATGCTTCTTTGGGTGCGAGGTGTTTATGACTGAGGTGGCGTGCAGCTTGCAACACGCGACTAATCCCCTCCATGTGACAGGTCAGGCTAAAGCAGTCATGTGCTAGAATCAGCAGCTCCACAGCTTTGGAAACCATGAAAAAAAAGGAGACAAAGACAAACATCATTATTGAAAAGAACACGTGAACTTACATTTGCACAGGGCCTGTCATAGCCCATTACATCCTAAACCACTTTACAGTCAATAATGTACTATGAAAGTTTAGCCACTGAAGCACCAATCACAGATGCTATTTGTTATTCAAGCAGCTCCCAAAACAGCAATAAATGACAAAGTTACTCCCATTGCTTGAAGGGTTGTGATCCTGACAACACCAATTTAAAGGTGACTGCAGAAGTTCTAAAAGGTGAGACAGTGAACACTTTTGTTTTAAACATTACAAGTACTTATGGTCTGGAGTGGGCTGCCCAAGACGGTGGTGGATTCAATTGTGACAATTAAAAAAGGGACATCAATAATTGCCTGAAGAGAAGTGTCCCAGGAAAAAGGTGAGGCAATAGCACAAGCTCTTCAGAAATCCAGCTTGGACAAGATAGGATGAATAGCCTCCTTCTGTGGTTATAGAATCCCTACAGTGTGGAAACAGGCCCTTCGGCCCAACAAGTCCACATCAACCCTCCAAAGAGTAACCCACCCAGGCACTATTACTCTACATTTACCCTAACTATTGCACCTAACCCACACATCCCTGAAGACTATGGGCAATTTAGTGGGCAATTCACCTGACCTGCACTTCTTTGGACTGTGCTATAACCATGCTATGACTCATCTCTATGTAGAAGCTGAGGGGTTTAGTGGCCGAATCTTGGTTAGGCACCAGGAAAACGTCACTGCTTTTTGTAGAGTACTACCTTTGGTAGACATAGAAGACTGACTGGAAGAGGAAAGATGACAGGTGTTGCAACAGTGGAATTGACAAGCATTCCAGAGAGGGCCCATCTAAACCAGGTCTGGATTAAATGCCGTGTACAGCATTTTTCTTGAGCTGTTGAAGAAAGTTTAAACTAAATTGGAACAAAAAGATAATATCGCAGAGGAATCTAAAATGCACAAATGAAGGAGAGATAGGTATCATCAGAATAGGAAATGAGTATTTAAAAAAAGAGGGGGGTATCGGAGTAAAAGGAAAAAGTAACAAAGTCCAAATCAGGTTACAGTGCATGGATGCGAATGCACAGAATGTGGTCAATACAGTCACAAACGACAATGTAACGCAACACAGAAGGGCAAGACTGGGTATTAAATCTTCCTACATACAATGTGTTCAGGAAAGACGGGCTTGGATGGGGTAATGATCAAGTAGATCATGGCAGTTTTGGAAAAAGGGAAGATGGTGCAGGGTGTTGAAGACAGAATCAATTTCGCCAGAATTAATGAACACAGAAGGTACATTTATATTATTCAGTGCAGTCTACAGGCCACCACCTAGAGAGAAGGATACAGACTAACACATTTACAAGGAAATTGCAGTGAGCTGCAAAACCTACGGGGAATTACCCAAAATATAGACTGGGATTGGAGCAGTGTAAAGGACAGAGATGGGGAATGAGTTCCTGGAGTGTATTCTGGAAAATTTTCTATAACAGTATTATTCTGATCCTTCAAATAAAAAGAGGAACTGGCTCTTGGGAATAAGGTGGAGCAAGGGGATTAAGTGTTAGGGTGGAACATTTAGAGGACAGTGCTCAGTATTTTATCACATTTAGGCCAGCTCTGAATGATAAAGAACAGTCCAGAGGAAAAAATATTAATAGGGGGTAAAGATAACGTCCATGGGATAAGATCATATATGGGCCAAATAATTTGGAATTAAAAATTGGTAAGATAAATGATAGGTGAACAGTGGACAACGATGAAGAGACAGTCAAACTGTTTATGACTGAAAGGGAAGGATAGGGCAAACAAATCCTGACCTCCTGAAAGACTACAGGGTATAAACTATGATAAAGAGAGAAAAAAAACCATGCTTCTGATAGAAGCTAGGTCCACAACACAACTGAGAACGAAACTAAATATAGAAGGTTGAGAGGGTGGTTAAAAAAAGCAAGACTATGAAGAGAGACAGCTAATATGAAAGGGAATTTCAGGTATTTTATCAACCTATAAACAGAAAACGGTGGCAAAAGGGGGGCTGATTAGAGACCAAAAAGGGGATTTACATATGAAGATAGAGGGCACAGATGAGATACTAAGCATATACTTTTTAATAGGTTTTTACCATGGCAGAAAATGCTACTCAGGTCATGGAGAAAGAGGAGGTAGTTCAGAGGCTGGCAAGACTTTAAATGAAGACTGGCTGTCTGCACTTAAAGTTGAAAGGGCACCAGAACATGATAGTTCCAGGGGATACTGAGGGGAGAGAGAATAGACATTGCAAAGACACTGATCTTAGATTCTGGAGTGATGCCCAAGGACTGGAGAATTACAAACCCTTGACACCCTTGCTTAAAATAGATTATAAAACCCAGCCCAGCAATTATAGATCTATCCATTCAACCTTAGTAATGGGACAAGTTTCAGAAACGATCATTTATGACAAAATCAACCCGCATTTGTTCAAATGACTATTTAAAAACTAACAGACAGTTAATGAGGGCAACAAAATAGATGTAGTTTGCATGGACTTCAAAATGCATCTGATTCAGAGTCTCACTTGTAGCCAGAAGGATAGTTCATGGTAATAAAGGTACAGTACATGTGAAAAGAGTAAAGTCACTATCGCCTCCAAGGACCAAATGACCATTCTCTCAGGGAGAGAGAGAGACACAGAGAGAGAGACAGAGAGAGAGAGGGAAAGAGAGAGGGAGAGAGAGAGAGGGAGAGAGAGAGAGGGAGAGAGAGAGAGACACAGAGAGAGAGAGAGAGAGAGAGAGAGAGAGAGAGAGAGAGAGAGAGAGACAGAGACAGAGAGAGAGAGACAGACAGAGAGACAGACAGAGAGACACAGAGAGACACAGAGAGACAGAGAGAGAGAGAGAGAGAGAGAGAGAGAGAGAGAGAGAGAGAGACAGACAGACAGACAGACAGACAGACAGATATGGATGACTGGTGGACAGTTTAACCTGAGGGTCACCATGCTCAGCCAAGGAGTGAGGTTGAGAAGATGGCAGCTTCATGAGAACCTCAGCTAGTGTAGGAATTGAACCCATGTTGTTGCTGCCAATCTGCATCACAAATCAGCCTTCCAGCCAACTGGGCTTTCTGATCTCCAGCAACACAGATCCAGAATTATAGAGTCATAGAAATGTACAGCATGGAAATTGACTCTTCAGTTCAACTCATCCATGCTGACCAGATATCTTAAATTAATCTAGTCCCATTTGCCAGCACTTGGCCCATATCCCTCTAAACCCCTCCTATTAAAGTACACATCCAGATGCTTTTTAAATGCTGTAATTGTACTAGCCTCCACTTCCTCTGGCAGCTCATTCCATTCATGCACCACTCTCTGCATGAATAGGTTGTCACTTAGGTCCCTTTTAATTCTTTCCCCTCTCACTTTAAACCTATGCCCTCCAGTTTTGGACTCTCCTACCTTGGGGAAAAGACCTTTGGCTATTCACCCAACCAAAGTCCCTCATGATTTTATAAACCTCTAGGGTCACCCCTTAGCCACCAATGCTTCAGGGAGAATAGCCCCAGCCTAAGAATAATGAAGACATTTTCTCAGCTGAAGGAAGATGCGTAGAAGAGTTTCTTAGACAGATGAGTAAACAGTGAGAACGTTGTGGAGAACTTCAAAAGGAAGAGCTTTGGGCAGGAAAAATTATGTCTCATGAACTTGATTGAGTTTTTTGAAGAAATAACGAAGCAGTGGACATGATCTAAATGGATTTCAGTAAGGCATTCAACAAGGTTACTCACGGGAGACTGGTTAGCAAGGTTAGAATTTGGATACAGAACTGGCTCAAAGGTAGAAGATAGAGGGCGGTGGTGGAGGGTTGTTTTTCAGACTGGAGGCCTGTGAACAGCGGGTGCTACAAGGATCAGCACTGCGTCCACTGCTTTTTGTCATTTACATAAATGATTTGGATGTAAACATAGGAGGTACAGTTAGTAAGTTTTCAGATGACACCAAAATTGAAGGTGCAGTAGACAGCGAAGATTACCTCAGAGTACAATGGCAGATGGAGTTCAATTTAGATTAACGTGAGGTGCTGCATTTTGGACAAACAAATCTGGACAGGATTTATACACTTAATGGTAAGGTCCTGGGGAGTGTTGCTGAACAAAGAGACCTCGGAGTTCCTTGAAAGTAGAGTTGCAGGTAGATAGGATAGTGAAGGCAGCATTTGGTATGCCTACCTTTCCTGGTCAGAGCATTGAGTACAGGTGTTGGGAGGTCATGTTGCAGCTGTACAGGACATTGGTTAGTTCACTGTTGGAATATTGTGTGCAATTCTGGTCTCCATTCTATCAGAAGGATATTGTGAAACTTGAAAGGTTTCAGAATAGATTAACAAAGTTGTTGGTTGGAGGATTTGAGCAATAGAGAGACGCTGAATAGGCTGGGTCTGTTTTTCCCTGGAACGTGAGAGGCTGAGGGATGACCTTATACAGGTTTATAAAACCATGGGGGACACAAATAGGGTAAATAGACAAAGTCTTTTCCCTGGGATGGGGGAGTCCAGAACTAAAGGGCATAGGTTTAGGGTGAGAGGGGCAAGATATAAAATGGACCTAAGAGGTAACGTTTTCTCGCAGAGGGTGGCGAGTGTATGGAATGAACTGCCAGAGGAAGTGGTGGAGGCTGGTACAATTACAACATTTAAAAGGCTTCTGAATGGGTCTATGAATAGGAAGGATTTAGGGGGACTGGATTAGGTTAGGATACCTGGTCAGCACGGACAAGTTGGACCGAAGGGTCTGCTTCCATGCTGTAAGTCGCTATGACTCCAAGGACTAAGTTAGTGGAGTGAGCAGACAGGTGGCAGATGAAGTGCAATGTAGTGAAATGTGAAATGGTTCATTTTGATTGGAAGAACAGAAATAAAATATAAAGGGTAGCACACCAAAGGGAACAAAGTGACAGCATGGACCTGTGTGCCAAAGTCATTAAAAGGTGGCAGGACTAATTTGAAAGAACAGTTCATAAAAACTATAGCCTGACTTTATTAATGGAGGCAGAGAGTACAGAGCAACAGATTTTGTTGAACTTGGAAAAAACATGAAGTTGGCCTCATCTGCATCCAGTGGTGGTCCCCACTCTTCAGGAATGGAGGCAGCAGATATTTCGCAAATCTTCAAAGTTATGTAGAGAGATTGGAATAGATGGACTGTTTTCCTTGGGGAAAAGAGGGTTTTTAAAAAATTTGTTGATAGTATATGGGTGTCGCAGGCTTGGCCAGTATTTTTCACCCATCCCTGATTACCCAGAGTCAATTAACCATAACAAAAATCTGAGGAAGATACTCAAAATCATGAGGTGTCCAGACAGAAAACAGCAGGAAAAACTGTTTTCATTATGTAGAAATTAAGGATGAGAGGTCGAAGATTTAAAGTAACAGAAAGAAAAAAAGAAAGGATAAAAATCTTTTCACAGTGAACAGTTAAGGTCTGGAATGCAATGCCTCAGATTGAGCTGGAGCCAGATTCACCTGAAGGGAAATGGAGGATTATCTCAAAAGGAACAATGTGTAGGAGTTACTGACACTCTCTCACCTTCTCCCTGTAAGTGAATTGCTCATTTGGTGACCAGGTGCAGTTAATTACGAGCCAAACAACCTCTTGCTGTGAAATCCTTACTCAGAAGCATGCAGTGCAGTCCTGACCTAAAAAGGGTAAGCAATACAGCAGCTAATTTATGGTTTGTGTCTAATTCAGTAAACATTGTTCTCGTGCAGGGAAAGTAGTTTTTGGAAAGCAGAAATAGGAATTGATCTCTGGATATTACAAGTGAGAATTACAGAAAAGGCTGGCATTTCCCTTTAAACACAAATGGTTAACATATCCACAAAGTCATTTCACAGCTTAAGATAATGGCCATTGTATTAACAATTCCAGTTACTTACTGCATTCCAGTTCCCCATTTGGAATGGATGAAATTTTATCCAACAGCTTGGTACCAACGAGGATCGGATCTTGACACAGTTTAGCGAGCTGTAGGAAAGCCTCTTTCCCATCAAGGTGCTTATAGATCTGCCTCACTCCTTGAGGAAAGACAATGAATAGAACAGTAACCATCACTAATGTGAACTGCAGCTCACTGATAACTACACTTTTAGCTAAGATTACATTTCCAGGAATACCTTTGAACTCAAGAAGCCTCTTTCCTGAAGCAGAGGTTAGAACACTGCCTCTCAATTGGTCAGACTTGAATCCAAGCCAAGAATCTAGCTGAAACCTTTTTACCCCTTGTTGGCTGAATAGATCTAAGTTTAATGAGTTTGGACAGTCTAAATACAACACCCAAATGCCATAAGCCGCATTCTCCACCCCAAAAGAGCCTGGGGTGGAAGATTAAAAAGATTTCTTTTTAATCCAGGAACTCTTCATTAGGTGTGGAAGGAACACGCCCAGTTAACTGCTTTTGTGTACAGAATATGTTTGTTTGTAATTAAGCAGTGATACAGTTTACAAAATGTGTAGCTAATGTACATAAACCATTGAAAGGTCTTCTAGTCAACTGCAGTCTGTTGTTCCAACTAAACTAGATGGGAACAGCAAAATATTCCTATATTTCCAGCACTTCAGAGAAAGCTTTTGGGCCTGACCCACGATCCACGACTTGAACAAGTTACACAGATTGAAAGATCAGTGCAGTATTGAGGGACAGTTCAATTGATTTTTCCAATAAGACATGAAAACAAGGTCCTGTCTGCCTACTTGGCTGCATGACAAACATCCCCTGGCATTAATCAGACAGGCACAGGGAGTTCCAACAGCAACAAGTAATTAAATGGGCATTAGTTTTAGGTATTGCTATGGGACATTTGTTGTGTGGTGTGATGACAGTAATTGTACTTTAAAAACTCGCTGGTTGTGAAAACATTTAGATTTCTGAAGTACTGAGAGTATTACAAATGTAAACTTTCTTCCTAATGAAAACCAATGCACTCAATACTAAAAGTTTCTAATTCTGGTGGCTCAGGAAATCAAAGATGCGTTGGTGATTATTTTCCAGAGTTCGATTGATTCGGGGTCGGTTCCTGAGGATTGGTGGGTGGCTAATGTTATACCACTTTTTAAGAAATCTGGGAGAGAGAAATCAGGAAATTATAGACCAGTTAGTCTGACCTCAGTGGTGGGAAAGATGCTGGAGTATGTTATAAAGGATGAAATTACGGCACATCTGGATAGTAGTAACAGGATAGGACAGAGACAGCATGGATTTATGAAGGGGAAATCATGCTCGACTAATCTTCTTGAATTTTTTGAGAATGTAACTCTGAAGATGGACGAGGGAGATCCAGTAGATGTAGTGTACTGGACTTTCAGAAAACTTTTGATAAAGTCCCACATAGGAGGTTAGTGAGTAAAATTAGGGCGCATGGTATTGGGGGCAAAGTACTAGATTGGATTGAAAATTGGTTGGCTGATAGGAAACAAAGGGTAGCGATAAACAGCTCCAATTCGGAATGGCAGGCAGTGACCAGTGGGGTACCGCAGGGATCTGTGCTGGGACCGCAGCTTTTTACAATATATGTTAATGATATAGAAGATGGTATCAGCAATAACATTAGCAAATTTTTGCTGATGATACAAAGCTGGGTGGCAGGGTGAAATGTGATAAGGATGTTAGGAGATTACAGGGTGACCTGAACAAGTTAGGTGAGTGGGCAGATGCACGGCAGATGCAGTTTAATGTGGATAAATGTATGGTTATCCACTTTGGTGGCAAGAACAGGAAGGCAGATCACTACCTCAATGGAATCAATTTAGGTAAAGGGGCAGTACAGAGAGATCTGGGTGTTCTTGTACACCATGCAATGAAGGCAAGCATGCAGGTACAGCAGGTAGTGAAGAAGGCTAATAGCATGCTGGCCTTCATAACAAGAGGAATTGAATATAGAAGCAAAGAGGTGCTTCTGCAGCTGTACAGGACCCTGGTGAAACCACACCTGGAGTACTGTGTGCAGTTCTGGTCTCCAAATTTGAGGAAAGACACTCTGGCTATTGAGGGAGTGCAGCATAGGTTCACGAGGTCAATTCCTGGAATGGCGGGATTACCTTACACTGAAAGACTGAAGCGACTGGGCTTGTATATCCTTGAGTTTAGAAGACTGAGAGGGGATCTGATTGAGACATATAAGATTATCATATTGAATGGCGGTGCAGGCTCAAAGGGCTGAATGGCCTACTCCTGCACCTATTGTCTATAGTCTATAATGTAGTTGACTCTTAACTGCTCTCTGGGCAATTAGGGATGGGCAATAAACACTCAAATAGCCAGCAATGCCCACATTGCATGAATGAATAAAAGCCTTTCACTTTGTTTTAATTTTAGATTTCAAACATATTATTCTTTTTATCTCTAGTGTTATTCTAAGATTAAATGATATATAACTAGGAAACAGTTTGATGTTTTAGGATACTGTAATAATAAGCAGATGTGGCTGCTTGGGGAACAGGCATGCCTCACAATTACAGGGATTTCATACCTTAAGTATCTATTACAGTATTCTTAGCAAGGGTCCCATTATCTCCAGAGTTATTTCAGCATTAAAAAAGTTACGTATTTGAAGTCACGAGTCAAATTTCTTTTAAACAAGACTTTCATACATCAAACAGTCAAACGTTTTTCTCAAAAAACATTGTAGCAAAGCCCCATACATCCATTAATTTAGAAAGGTTTCTGAATCCCAGATGACCTTTGCAATGATGTAATTGCACGGTGAGTATTTCTGATAAAACCTAACCTTTAACGACCAGAATCAAACAGATTATCAAAACTAATTTTCTTTGGAAAATGTCAGGCATCCTTTTGACAGAGAAGCCACAGATGAACTGTTTTGTGGGTTCAACATTGTAAGACAATAATGGGATTAGAGAGATTGAAAATAGTATCTTTTCTAGGTGGTGTATTTCTCCAAGCCAGTTAAACTAATAAATGATAAAATTCCTCAACAACTTGACTGGTTTAAGGACTATTCAAAATAGAATGTACAGCAGAGTAACAGGTAATTTGTCTTGCATATCCATATTGGTGCTTATATTCCACACAAATCACAGAAGGGTGGCCTGCGGGTACAATAGGTAATTAAGAAGGCAAGAGGAATTTTGTCCTTCATTGCTAAAGGGAAGGATTTTAAAAGCAGGGAGTTTATGTTGCAGCCGTACAGGGGGCTGGTGAGACCACACTTGGAGTATTGCATTCTGTTTTGGTCTCCTTACTTAAAAGAGAGGATGTATTGATACCAGAGTGGATGCAGACAAGGTTCACTAGGTTGATTCTGGAGTTGAGGGGGTTGGCTTATGAGGAGACACTGAGATTATATTCATTGGAATTTAGAAGAATGAGGAGGGATTTTATAGAAACATAAAATTATGAAGGAAATAGATAAGATAAAAGTACAGAGGACGTTTCCACTGGCAGATAAAATTAGGACAAGAGGGCACAGCCTCAAAATTAAGGACAGCAGTTTTAGGAACTGCATGGAGAAAGAAATTCTTTATTCAGAGGATTTTGAATCTGTGGAATCCCCTGCCCACTGCAGTGGTTGAGGTTTCCTCAGTTAATGTTTTTA
Organism: Hemiscyllium ocellatum; assembly: GCF_020745735.1. NCBI lineage: Eukaryota > Metazoa > Chordata > Chondrichthyes > Orectolobiformes > Hemiscylliidae > Hemiscyllium > Hemiscyllium ocellatum. Next base: position 4,162,064 of record NC_083439.1, read on the forward strand.
AAGCTCAGATAGATTATTTTTTGAATAGTAAAGAAATTAAGGGTTATACTGAGGGGGCAGGTAAGTGGGACTGAGTTCACTAAAAGATCAGTCATGATCTTACTAAATGGCAGAGCAAGCTCAAAGGGCCAGATGGCCTACTCCTGTTCCTAGCTCTTATGTTCTAAATATTTCTACCTCTAGGTGACCAAATAACGGAATGTATAAGTGAAGTCATGTAGTCTCATTTAGATCTGACAGGCAAAGCACCAACCAAATGTGCCCATCCCAACTTGCTGGATCATGACCTCTCGATCAGAAATACCAAAAGCTGGGAGTCAGGCTGAATTTAAGGATCAGTCCTTAAACCAGTCAAGTTGATGAGGAATTTAATCATTTATTAAATTCAAGTTTTAATTATTTCTTGAAAAATGTTTCCATTGTGCAGCCAGTTAAACTTACGTTAACACCCAGAAGCACACCCTTGGCTGATTGGGTTATGAGGGCTTTCACATTATATCTACAAATTCAATCCCGTGTGCAGTTTCTCTCACCAGCCCACTGTCTCAGGATACAAGAAGAGAACAATGGAAATATAATATTTACCTTTGGCTTCTACTGAAGAGAGTGAAGCCTGAACAACTTCTTCAGCTATAAGTGCTGCTACAGTTTCTGGCTTCAGTTCTTGGGTTGAGATAAACGCCTGGGCTTTTTTATATCGATCGGGCTGTTGAGATGACAATACTTCTCGCAGAACAGTATCAGAATCTTGGGTTGATATATCATTGAAAGAACAACCAAGCTCCTTTTGTGTAATAAGTAAAACATGTGATTAAGGCTTATTATGCACTCATATATAATGTGAAATTGTCCATTCATAAAATAAGAAACTAAAATTATAAAATAGATAATACTCAAGAGAAAATGATATATTTTTACTGTAAATTATTGCTATGATACCTTGATGCACCCTCATATTATTTCCTCAAATATAATAACATTCATGAGTATAAGTACAATAGACCAACTTGCCTCTCCCTGCTGCAGGAATCAACAATTATCTATCTTATGCCATCCACAGTTTGACAAGTCTTGAATGTCACCTCTGGAATTTATACTTTTTCTTTCTCTTCTACACACAATTGCCCAATGATCCAAACCTTTCTGGCTGTACAATAATTAGTAACTTCTTTCCTGGTTTGTTCGTCTCCCACTTGTCTTCTGCTCCACTCCCACTAGATTGTTTTTATTCAATGAATTGCTCATGACACACTTTCTTCTCCAGTGCTCCATAACCCCTTTCATGGAAGAAAGAATGTTGTCTCGTGTAATTGCACAAGAGACAGACGTCGATTTCGCTGCTCCTTGGATGCTGCCTGAACTGCTGTGCTCTTCAGGCATCACTAATCCAGACTATTGTAAATCCTGGTAGTAATTTGTTACCTAAACCCTGACCCATTGTACAAGTATCAGTACTTTAAAAATGTAAATACAAAAACAGAAGAATCTCACAAACAGAATAATTATCAGAATAGCAGTGAACTACACAAATTGAAATGCCACATTTGTATTAGACAATATAGCCAATAGGATTTCCATTTATTGTAAATATCCACAGACTCAAAATGCATTCAGCACAGAAGGAGGCCATTCATCCCTCCATGATGCTCAAATATTACATTAATCCCATTTTCCATAGGTTTGGTTCATTGTTCCACAGGCTAAAACAACCCAAGTTAATATATAAATATTGTTTAAGTATTACAAAAATTTCTAACTCAACCACACCTTAAGGTAACAAATTCCAAACTCCCACCACCCACTGGGTGAAACAATTCTTCTCAACTCTCCCTGGTTACTGACTCCTTACTAATGGAAAAAGTGCCTTCCTATCCAACTTATTTAAGCCCCTCAATCTTGTGTAACTCTCAGGAGCCCCCTCAAACTTTATCACAGTCACAGTCAGAGTTAGGTGTTGGAATGTACACCCTGCAGCGTGATGGAGGCAGCTTCAATTGAGGCATTCGAGAGGACATTAAATGATGTTTTTTGTACAGAAATAACGTGCAAGGGTCTGGGGAATAAGCAGAGTTTGACAGTGGATAATAATGCTCATCTGAAGAGCTGGTGCAGATACAATGGGCTGAATTGCCTCCTTCAGTGATTTAACATTTCTGTAAATCTGTGAATTGTGAAACATGGCCAGTAAATAGCAACAAGGGTTTAAATTGTGAACAAGTTGTTAGAGAATATAATTCCACCTTAAAAATCATCTCCTTCATTCTAGGCATCTTATGAGCACTAATAGACAACTTCTTTACTGTGTTGGTTCATTTTTAGTTGCATTTGATCATTATTAACTGGTTCCTATCACAAATTATATTGAGGAGAGGTTAATGCCATACCTTTGAGAGTTGATACAAGCTAAGAACCTGACGACAATAACCTTTTCCATGGTAGCACTCATTTGTGAGGATTTGAAGATCCTTAACGACCTGGTCTTTAACACTGTCTTCTTCAGAACACTGACCAAATGATGAGGTTACACTGCTCACTGAAGAAGGAGGCAAAAAAAAAATTGATTGCAAACGTACAGGCAGTATGAAAACAAATTGCCAATTTGCCTCGAATTCTGTGAAATCAAACACTTACATCTCAGTCACTTAACAGTTTAGAATGAGAGATGTAACTTGGACAAACTAAAAACCAAAAATGGAGGTACAGAAAGCAACATGCACATGCATACCAGTCTAACAGTTTACATGAACAATAATCTTCTGCAGAAAGAGATTGTTGGAAGGAATGCTTGATTTTTCATTCCTGTATAACGTCTTAACCCAAACCTTGATAACAAGTCTTATTCATCCCATCTTGGTGTGTAACATTTTCTACAAAACACATAACAAGATAGAAAAGTTTCCTCCCTGGCAGGTTTGGTTGTAAATCAAGATGAGCCCTGTGTTCTCTAAAACTCCAACCCACAATAACAAAGCACTGGTCTTGCACTCTGAGGTCCCAGAAGGCAGCATTTTTCCAGAATGCAACCAGAACTCTTCACGGCTACAGTTCCCAACACTCCCTTTGGCTATCCATAAAACTATACGCTCAGTGATTATCATTAGTAGCCAGCTGACTCCTTGAAAATTATATCATGGAGAGATGCTGAGCAGTATTACCCAATGAATCACGAATTGCCTGCTGATTTTCAACCTCTATATTGCATTGGGAATAAACTAATAAACGATTTAATACCTCTCAATCTAAGTTAATATTTCCTTTTCTACCTTAGTTTATTATCTACATAAAACCATACAATTTTAAAAGGCCTCTTAGGGTGACAATAAACACACTGTACATCTACATCCATTAACAATAAACAAATTTCATTAAGTCAAAGACATATGCCTTTGATTACTGAATGTTTTATGAAATTGACAAACCTATAAATGAAATGTAATATATTTAAGATAATGTGCATATAAGTAAGCGCACTTGACTTTGTTTTGTCTTTTATTTTCACTTATTTCTGTCTTATTACTTCAAGATCTGGCTGCTCCAATGTCTTCAGCTAAAACTGATACCCAGGTTTAACTCTCACCACCACCCATTTTCCACTGGCAATTCAAAACCCTGTGACCTTGCTCCCTCCTTACCTCTGCAATCTGCTTCAGCCCACAACTCTCCAAAATATGTGTTTAACTCTAATTCTGGTCTCTTGTGCATCCCCAGTTTTAACTGCTCCAATGTCGGTGGCAACGCCTTCAATTGCTTCGGCCCCCAAGCTCTGAAGTATCCCTTTTATCCCTTAAAATTTGTCTTTAATACACTCCTTAAAGCTTACCTCTCTGACCAAGCATCCAAACAGCTAACCTAACATTTCCTTTTTTCCATTTCAGTGAGAGCCTTTGTTTATCAGACTCCTCTGAAGTGTCTTGGAAACTTTCAGATTAAAAATGTGCTACATAAATTATAATTTGCTGGGACCGCATTGCACACCCAGACCAAGATAACTAATCAAAATCCCAGTGCTTCGTGGTATAGCACTTTAACCTATTGCACCGTTGGGTTACCACTGCATACTCTCAGTCCATTTGTTCATTTATTAATGAGATGACAATTTCTTTGTCAGAACATAGAATACTCCAGTGGAAAAAGCATTAGAAGTGAAGTGAGAATGTTGTTTTGTGCAATTGCACAGAGACAGACAGACTATTGTAAGCCCTGGTAGCAATTAATCACCTAGATCCCACAAACTATTATAAAAATTCTCCATAGAGCCAGTGCTGACACAATGGGCTTAAAGACATCATTTGTATTGCAAGTTTCTACGATTCTATTTCAAAAAGTATAAATAAACCAACTTACAACTTGGAATTCTTTTTCGATGGAAGCCTATCTCACCGTTAAAAGATGCTCCTGCAGTCAAGATAATCTGCACTGAAGGGTGAAAATCTACTGTTTGCAGTTCTCCTGAAGCCATGGCTCTGCAGTGGAGAACTAAAGATGTGTCTTGGTTGTAAAATTCAAAATACCCACAAACTCTACTGGCTTCATGAACACAGCCTCCATCTAACAACTCGCCAATCAAAATATTAAGAGCGTCTCTTTCTGCTGCGTCCAGTGCACAATTGGAAGCCATGTCCTTGTTGGGAAACCCTTCGAGCCTGAGATACTTTGGAGAGTTGAGAGCAGGCAGTTTTGAGAATAAGAATTCTTTGGTGGCACCATCAAAAGTTATTTCACCACACACTGACAGCTGCCAGGCAAATCTTGAATTTGTGGACATTAGCAAGGTCTGCTGACTTATGCGACACAGCCAAATTCTCTTCTCCAATTCTTCCAATTGATCCAGGTTTGGAGGATTACTCTGTGACAGCCAATGGCCTGCCATTGTCAACAGGAGACATCTTTCCTGAATGTTCAGGGACTGGTCTTTGAAAGATGAAGGCAGTAGAGATTTAATTACTGGCATCTCATTGACCTGGGCCAGAAAGAATTCAGAAGCAACTACATTGGATATCAAATAATTTTTGAAACAATCATGGCATTTCTTCCAAAAATTTATCCTGGTCTCCTTCCTTTGCCATTGACCAGATTGCTTCAAATTTTGAAGCTCCTGAGTTACCTGTAAGAGAAAAGGAAATTAAATACTGGAGACATGTGTAAGATATTGCAATTATTGGTTTGAGTTCCTTTTCTGTTTAAAATGGTGCTCCCATCTCAGTTTTTATATCTTACCCTGCCAAGGATCAATCACAGACAAAGATTGACAAGCAACCTATTGCAGTCCTCTGGCAAAACATACATTTGAATGATCAGGCTATTATTGTTTTGGTTTACCACACAGTAGTTTCTGGATTTCATGTTGCATTTTCCTTTGAGCAATGGATTGAAGAATGGTGATTTCACCATTGTAAGCAATCCAGAGCCAACAATTCCATAGAATCTCCAAATCAAGCAAATGTTATGCCACACATAATTTGATGACACAAACGGAGTGTGCCTCACTTCTCAAATTAAAAACTTGTCCTTGAACATTCAATTTGGATTTAATCTGAAAAAAGCTTTGTTCCTTCAACTCCCAGTCATCCCAGACTTTTTTTTAAAGCGAAGTGCAGTAGTATTACCATATTTTAAAGTTTTGATCCACAGGCAAATATTTCAGAAATACAAAATATTACCTCATGGACCACTAAGTGATCAACCGGAAGCTGGGCTAGGTCAGCCACCTGTCTAGCTAAAGCAAAAAGTCCCTTCTTCTGCAGTTGGTCCAGAATTTGTCCACATACGTTCTGCAAAGTGCCTGTGCTGCAGTCAACAAGGAGGGAAGGATCAATAGAGATCGAGGTGTCTTGCAGGAGCTGACTGAGTCTGCTCAGTTTTCGGAAATCTAGCCCTAATGAAAAAGAACGCAAACATTTATTGATGTACTAGAACGTGTAAACGTTATATTACGATATACACTTTTGTGCAATATTTACTTTATTCTGGAAATATGAAATAAAGAAAATAGTATGGAAATAATGTGTCATTTTGAGTTTCAAAACTAAAAAAATGCAATTTTTCACAACAGAAAATATTTTCAAAATCACATTCCTCTCAACAAAAGTAATTTTGTACCCTTGTTTTGGATAACCAAAAAATGAAATGAAGTCAATTATAATTTTCTCCCCATCCGTTTTCTTCTTGGTTGTTAATTTCATCATGAGAAAGATGATGGTGTTGCAGATTTTGGTAACCTGTGGCAAGAGCATTTATCGACAGACCGGATTTTGCAGCAACCCCATCTCACTGATTGACCAGTCAGATGCACTCCAAATCATGATTACCAGCCTTGAGAGTATCCGCACCAAGACTGATCCAAACATCAGCCACAAGTCGTCCAAGACAATGAAGACAGACAGCTACAATGCTTGTTCATCAGTCAACAGAGTATTGAGTACATCAACACTTCCCCTACCAGAGGAAGGATATCAGGCAGGGTGATGTAGAGAATGACATCTGCACATGAATCAGTAAAGCAGCAGTGGTCTTTCTGTGGCCGCACAAGGCGTGGGCATCCAACACTATCAACAAAGCCATAAGGCTGTGTGACTGCATGCCCATTGCCATACCAACTGAAACCTAGATCATTGACACACGGAAGAGAGCAGAAAAGCTGTTATGCCAATTGGATATATTTCACCTGCAAAGCCTGTACAAGATCCTGAGTATCTTATGGAAAGACAGTATCACCAATGATGAAATGCTACACAAGACTGATCAGATGCACCTATGGTGTACTTCACTGATGTTAGTTTGTCACATTGTGTCTCCCCCAAACATAGGCTGAACCACAGCGGTAGTAGAAAGACACCAACAGGTGGAAAAAGATAACTGTACCAGCCAAAGCCAACTTGCAAAAGTACATTTAAGGAGGATCTGAGAGCCAGAGATTATTTGAGTTGGAGCAAAACAAATCTCAAAGAGCTGAGGGGTAGTGCTCATTGACTTCATTTCTCACAGACAAAGAAAGAAACAGTAATAAAATGCATTGTAGCTCCATAAAATGACATCAATAAGGAGTTGTTTAGCAGACGCAGGGATTGAATACGACTTAAGTGGTAACATAAAGCAAATTGAAGCCTCAAAGGAATATGTCAGAGAACCTTGCTAGTTCTAAATTCAAGCCAGGTAGCTCCCAACAGCTGTGGAAAGTGTGTTTATGGGAATATAGGAGACAAAAAGGTACAAAGGAGCGAGAACGAGGATGAAAAGCAAAAGTCATCTGTTTGTTACTCAGCAAGTTGTATCGTAACACATGATGCATCATTATATCAGGAAAGGCCAAGGTGAGAAAAACAGAGACGCAGCTGAAATAAAGTATTGTTTCAGTAGTCTTTTGCTCCAACTAGTTGCAAAAAGGCTAATCTGACAATCTTGTTCAACCACAATCAGTTAGAAAGAAATCAGAACATGTTTTGTCAATTTTTCAGGCCTAAATCTGATGTAGCACAACTATGCTCAATATATGACAGTAGCATAGCTTCTATCTTGTTAGATAAAGTGGCTACTCAAGTTAGAAATACAATAAAACATCTTTCCCAGCTGCAGGACAATTTAGTGCCATAACCATGCAATTTCAGCCAGGTTTTCATTTGTTTTTGTAGTAGCCTAAGTAGCAGCCTGTCAAAGACACCCCATAGGGTAGGCTGAGAAAGGATCAGATGCAAGTCTGTAAATCCTACTGGACTGTCCAGTCAGATATGCATTTCCTAGATCAACATTACAACTCCAGGTAGCTGCTACCACCAATCACCACAGACGCGGACAGATGTTGAACACTCGGTTTATGCCTGAAAATGGGTGCAAATTACTTTTTGGCCCACTGATAAGTACTTCAATGAGAAGATCCATTTCCCTTATTCAAGCAGAAACATACTGCCAACAATTCATCAGGATCTCCCACAGACAAAAGTATCCAATTAATAATGGGCTCTACAATGTAATTAGTCCCGTACATTGATTATCCAATTTGACCATGCAGGAACAATTATGCAATACACCATTGAGTTACAGATACTAACTTCAACAGTCAATCCTGAGGTCTAAGTAAACAATTTCTGCATAGTTTTGGTTTTAGTTAACTAGTCAATGAGTACAGCACTTGAGATTTTCAGAAAGTTCAACATTAAAACATCTTTCCCTCATAAATTCACTGTCAAAGGTTTGTCTGGATGACATGTTTATCATTCAATATAAACCCAGCTTGCAGATTATGTTCCTCTATAAATAAGCATTTTAATGTTATGCAGCCCCCCAGATCTATTTAGTAATACCCCGATTGTCAAAGAGAGGGGTTACAGTAAGCTATTACCTTCCTGTATGATTCATAACATATGGAAAACTGTTTCTATACAATTGAATTTTTGGCTTATCCTGTGTGAAATTCATTTCCCTACTAAGAATGAAAGCTTTTCACAATTAATGCAAACCACATGGTAATTCCTACCACCACCTCTTCCCCCCCCCCCCCCCAACTTTAGAAATAAATTTCATCGAGGAGCACTGGGTAGATTCCATGAGCCTGCATTTTTTAAACTGACACCAGATTCTATTCACCAGCAATACTGAAGTCATCTAACAGTTATTCACTTTGACTCTAACCTTTGTACCTTGTTATTAGTAAAAAGATCTCAAAAAGTGGCAGTCAGCAACAAGGTAGCTACAGACCCAGCACAAGACAACAATAAAGAGAGAATTCTGCTCCTTAGTATGAATAAAAGGGATGCAGTAGCTAACAGACCTGAAGATTCTATCTCATTTGGAGGTTTGAGTAGCATCACAAACTGAAAGAGCAAACTACCTAGAAACTCCACAATGTCCTAAAATTTGGTTAAAACATGGATAGGAAATTTTCACAAACATGCAGTGAATGCTCAATCTTCTGATTGGGTTAGGAGGGGAAGGGAGAGACCTATCATAATTCACGTGAGTTGAAGAGCTTCATGTGAAAGGAAAGTTGGAAATTTTAAATTAAGATTAATTTACAGCTGTCGATTTGCCTGAAGTCAGCCCATCTGTGAACAGGAGTTTCTTGCAAACTGTCAAAAGCACACAAAAAACCATACACATATCTAGGGTTCATACACAGCAGTGTTCAGTCAATAACAGGCTGTGGATGTCACGGCTGCTTTCATGGCAGGATCTGGTTCCCACACGATTCAAACCCAAACCTTGAGTTCCACTGGTGTACATAGGGGTGGATATTTATTGGTGGATCTGACTGTCAGTCAACAATGCAACAAGCATGAGGATGTTGAAGGTTTGCAGCAAGAATTGGAACAAAACTTAGTGGAATGAGGTGGACAGGAACATTATGGGCATTTTGAGGAGGTTCCCTGTTCGTCCAAGAGATTGTTATTTATAATCTTATAATAACATATAAATAACAATCTCTTGGACGAACAGGGAACCTCCTCGATATGCCCATAATGTTCCTGTCCACCTCATTCCACTAAGTTTTGTTCCAATTCTTGCTGCAAACCTTCAACATCCTCATGCTTCAAATGATTAAAACTCAACCTTACAGCACTAAAGCAGACTATCTGGTCATCACCTCATCACTGTCATGTTTCCTACATTGCAACATCCGAACAGGAAACAAGAGAAGGCCTTTCAGCGCTTCAAGCTGATAACAATTGTGGCTGATCAGATTTAAATGTCAAGTCTATATTGCTGCGTACCCATGATAATCTCACAACCCCTTGATAATCAAGAATCTCTCTACCACTGACTCCAAAATATTTAAAGATTCTGCATAAACTGCCTTTTGAGGAAGGCAACAGTGACCACACTTCAACCGCACTTTGTGGCTCTGAAGTGTTTAAGGGTGCCCTGAGGTTGTGTAAAGTACAAAAAAGTGCAAAAATCTTTATTAACTTTACCAAAATCTTCACTTATTTTCAGGCCACAGTCCACATCAGCCAGTATCTGCAGTAGCTTTCCAAGTTCATACTGTGTTGGACACTGTTGTATCATCAACTTCAGAAGTAAATCAGCTTGTGATTCCATCCATTGGACTGGGATGTCAGTACTTGCTGAATCTTCTGCCTTCAACTGTGACAAAGAAAGAAGTATTTGTTAAGAATTATGGAACAACCATTTTAAGGCATGCAGAATAACTTTGATTTGCAAAGGTAACATATTTTGGAAGACAGAATTATAGAATTGTTACAGTATGGAAGGCAGCCATTCAGCTCATTGTGTCCAAAATGACTCTCCCATCTCACTTAATGCTAGCCTCCCCTCTTCTCCCAGTAATCCTGCACAATGCCTTAATGTTTATGTACAATACTTCAAAAGGAACTTCATCAAATTGGCAGAATATGATGAGTGGAAACCCACGGGGCTGTGTTTTGGGTATTAATTCTTTACAATTTACCTTAATTATTTAAATGAGGGGAGTAAAGGCTTGGTAGCTAAATTTGCAGGTGACATCGAGATAGGTAGGAAAGTATATTATGAAGAAGACATAAGGAGGTTACAGAGGGATGCAGATGGTCTTTTCAGTATGGAAAAAGGTCCTTCAGCCCATTGTGTGCAAGATAAATTGAGTGTGTGGGCAAAATAGCCCCACTACAGATTTAGTTTGGCATGCAACGTTTCATGCTATGAAGATACGAAAGCTGCACCTCGCACAGGCAGACTATCCTTTATCCGAACAGCCAAAAAAAACGAAAAGATCCGAAATCCAAAGTTTTTTTACTTGTGAAGATTTTGCTTATTAGCAAGATTGTTTGGCGTGTAAACAGTTAAGATTAGAGCAGTGCTGGAAAAGCACAGCAGGTCAGGCAGCACCCGAGGAGCAGGAACACTGACATTTTGGGCAAAAGCCCTTCATCAGGAATGAAGGGAGGAGCCTCTGGGCACAAAGATAAATAGGAGGGGGATGGGGCTAAGGAGAAGGTAGTTAAGAGTACAATAGGTGGATGGAGGTGGGGATGAAGGTGATAGGTCAGAGGGGAAGGTGGAACGGATAGGTGGGAAGGAAGGTTGACAGGTGAAACAGGTCATGAGGATGGTGCTGAGCTGGAAGGTTAGAACTGGGGTAAGGTTAGACGACAAAGGGACACAACCTCAATGCAAGAGGTTGATTGTTTAAGACTGAGAAATAGAGAAATTTCTTTACCCAGAAGGTTGTGAACCTTTGGATTACACTAGTCCAAAGGCTTGTGGTGCTCCATCAGAGTTTTCAAAAGCCTGGACTGACAGATTGCTGGATTTCATGATTCAAGGGAATTGGGGAACATACTGGAAAGTTGAGGTAGGAGAACAGCAAACCATGATGTAGCAGAGGAGGCTCAAGATTCTGTATGTGCGCTCTCATTTTTAATGATGGCTCTGCAGATGGAAGTCGAGGGAGGTAGTAAAGTTATTATGAGTTGGTGACATCTTTTAACTTGCTGCCAGTATCACTTGCACTTTTGGAAAGTCAAGGATACACACTCAGAATTTTACAGTGAGGAGAGCTCAAAAGAAGACATTTCACCAGCTGTACGGCAGCATATTGCAGATACTTCTGTATTTTAAGCAGAAACAGTTCATGAAATAACCTGAATCTCTGAAATGAGAACGCAGAGTCTACAAAGATATTGCTCCTGCCATCTTTACACAATACTGTCTCACACACCATTTACAGAAGTTTATCCTGGGAAGCAACCAGAGGAGAGGACCACATCACAGCTGGCATTCAGCTTAGGGATTTTATGATCAGTGCAAGGAGAGGTCAGCCAAATCAAGAATCTAGCCATATTTTTAAAAAAAATGTCTCAGAATGCTATTCTGAAGCTCCCATTTTAAAAATAATGACATTTGGATGTTAAAGAAAGCACCCCATCATATTTCACCTCCCAACTTTAGTATCCATTACCAAGTATTCTGAGCAAGTATTCAGCTAGTAAGACTGTGCATAATTGATGGCCATGTGTAGTCCATTGCATCACTGATTATCTACTTGCCAACATATTAATTGAGATGCAAATGGTGTAAATGATTTGCTCTGTACAAAACTTGCCAAAAATCCCTGGCTGGCAAATAATTTTCATGACCAATAGTGTGCTGAATTTAATCATACAACTGTCTTTTTTTGGTAAGTCTGAAAGCCTTTTTATGGCAAAAATATTGTCAATAAATTCTTCACACGTCTTGTAGGGTACAACAAAAAGGTCATAGCTGTTGTGAAAGCAAGAAAAATCTATTTTAAATCAATTGTCAAACACAGAAATGCATGCCATGGGAATTCTGTATTGTGTTTATTGGGAAATAGGCACAAAGCCATCTATGATATTGAATTTCAGGAATCATTCTTTTGCCTGTTTGGACTGCATTACAATTCCCAACCTGTTCCAACTCATTCTATCTTCCAAAAAATACACAATAGCAACAATTATTACCCTCAATTCCTTCACAAGTTTTGTAACAAGCATCTTGTTTCTGGCAACATCGTTCAATATTAATAATTCTAAAAAATAAATTGTAAATACCACAAGACAGTTCACAAAAGCAAACTGTTTGACAGAACAAAGATTTTTAAATGTTTATGATCCCTCCTAAAAGGGTCTGGCAGTTATTTTTAAAACATTTCACAGCTCAGGTTAAGTACCATATCTTTCAGTTCAGGCCAGTCAATTGTATTGCAAGATCGGTTCCAGAAGTGAGCTCTGGGGTCAGGGGTTGCAAGAGTGAAGAAATATTAAGGGGCTCAGTTTTGTATGGATCTCCTAGGAAGATTAAGACACAGATGTGACATTTTGAGATGAAGTGTTTATAATGTACAACTGTTCCCTGTCATCATAAAGTGCACACATACAATCAAGTTTTGTGATATTTGGCTGTTACAGTTAGTAAGGTCAGTGACAGTACACTGGTGTACAAATAAGATTTAATGGTAGAACATAGTCTTGTGCCCATTATTCTCCGTGCACTTTTTCCCCATAATTATTTTACTAATCTGCAGTCTCTGCCAGTAAAGTCTGTGCTCAACTGCAAATCAGAATAATGACTGGGTAAAGCTCATTTACCCAGAGTTTCCATCCATTGCATAACCAAATTTTCAATAATTTTCCTTTTAATTTTAAGAGACAGCTAATCAGAGGGTGACAAGAGGAGACATATTCAGGATCATTCATTGACATTTACATCACCAACTTGCTACAAGTTATGGGAAAAGTTTTCAGAAAGTACAATCTATTGTTATATTTGGTGCCAAGCTAACACAACTATCAAACATCAGTCCAGTTTTAAACAAATATATACAAGGAGGGCTGCAGAATCAAGGATGTTCACACCTCAAATACTGAGGAGACTTAACCTGTAAGTATCATTTTATCATTTGGTAACACAAACTCTGACATTGCTTAAAAATGACACTTTGTGGATGCTTTTCATCTTGTGTCATCAGGACAGTTTGCATGAAATGCCAAAATACAGCAAAACAATATTTGTACTGTATGATACACAGTGCTATTTGGTTAGCTTGTGAATCTGTTATTAACATACATAGATTCCAGCACTTGCAAATGCCCCACGCTAAGCCAGACTGATATTCCCAAATTAGGGTGTAGGTTTGGTCGATGAGCTGTAGGTTTGATATCCAGACATTTCATTACCTGGCTAGGTAACATCATCAGTGGTGACCTCTAAGTGAAGCGAAGCTGTTGTCTCCTGCTTTCTATTTATATCTTTGTCCTGGATGGGGTTCCTGGGGTTTGTGGTGATGTCACTTCCTGTTCGTTTTCTGCGGGTTCGATAGATGACATCTAGATCTATGTGTTTGTTTATGGCGTGTGGTTGGAGTGCCAGGCCTCTAGGAATTCTCTGGCAGGTCTTTGCTTAGCCTGTCCCAGGGTAGATGTGGTGGTTTTTTTTCATCCGTGTGTAGGGCTACGAGGGAGAGAGGGTCGTGTCTTTTTGTGGCTAGCTGGTGTTCATGTATCCTGGTGGCTAACTTTCTTCCTGTTTGTCCGACGTAGTGTTTGTGGCAGTCCTTGCATGGAATTTTGTAGATAACATTGGTTTTGTCCATGGGTTGTACTGGGTCTTTTAAGTTTGTTAGTTTTTGTTTGAGTGTGTTGGTGGGTTTGTGTGCTACTAGGATTCCGAGGGGTCTCAAGGAGTCCCAGACAAAGTGGTGTTATTTTATCAGCAATACTCAATTGTCAAGTCAGAAGTGCAAAATAATGGGTAGCCTAGATGTTCTATTCTGGAATTTTAGCAACATGGACTCTTCTCAAGAGTTGGTTATGATGTGTTTAGCTCACTGTTTGACTCAACTCAAGATTGAAACTGCAATACTAAGTTGAACAATTGCAAAGGTGACTTGAACAAAATATTCCGAAAGGAAAACAATGCTAAGGTTTGCTTTATATTTGGAAAATTACTCGTAGTACCAACATTGTTGATTTTTATCTTGGTCACTTGGGAAATGAATATATGTTGAGCAGCTCACTGGATCCTGCAGCAAATTACAATAGCACAAAAGTTAACTGTTCATCATGGGGCACACTGCCTCATTCAGGTTACAAACTATAAGTTTCAGTTTACCAAGCCAGTTTCCTCTGCTGTGGGCACATACTAAATGGTAGGAGACAGATTGATTTGTCACAATTCCAAATCACACTGCACAGATTCTTAGGCTGTAATTGTTTCAGTTTTCCATTAATAAAAAATGTCTTCTTGCTAATGAGAGATTTTAATTGTGCAGCATCACTTCTGGGCAGCGTAGGAAGACATTACAGGGTGGAGGAAAGATTCACAAAAATAGTTCCAAGGTTGGAGAATTTCAAATATGCGGATAAATTGGAGAAGCTGGTGCCTTTCTCCTTAGGAAAGTGAAAAGGAGACTTGATAGAGGTTTTCAAAAGCACGAGGAGTCTTGACAGAATGGATAAGGAAAAACTGCTCTTGTTGGCAGAAGGGTTGAGAACTAGAGAACACCAACTTAAGATGATTGGGAAAAGCAGTTACAGAGGAAAATTTTCTTTAAAAAACAGGTGATTAGAATCTACAAAAATCTTTCACAGAGCCATGACAGCAGATGCAAATCAAAGCTTTCAATAGAGAACTGCCAAATGATCTGTAGTGAAAAAAATTGCTGGTCAACAAGGAAAACCAAATCAAAGCAATGGCAGAAATTAGGTGTCATTACAGAGAGACAGCATAGTCAGAATGGATCAAATAGAATGGTTTCTGCACAAAAATGGACCATGATTCAATACTTCTAAAAACTTGATTCATGACGTCAACAGGCAATGCCCAAAAATGTTCACTCTCAAAATCATTGTAGTGTACACTCGATACTGTTCCCAACTCAATGCAAATCAGCTAGCTCAGAAGATGACAAATTACAGACTCACAGTCAGTAAGCATTTCTGGAATTCCTGAAGTCTCAACTTTGATTCTTGATAATTCTTGTGTTCTGTGCACAATTCATACATCTCTAACATGTAGACCCACGGACAGTGCTTTCAAAAATAAAAAAAAAACACAAAACATTAGGAAAGAACAGGCCATTGGTTATTGTCAAAAGAAAAGTCACAAAAGTGACAGTTAGTTTCAATTACAACAAAAGAATCTTATTTTGACACAAAGATACAGATTCCTTCAATATTAACACTAATGTTTCTGGAGTGACCATTCTGTAAAAATCATTCTGCAAAGGCACACAATCAGCACTTAGGGAAACGATCAGTTAATCCTTTACTATGGTTATTTACTGAGGGAACAACGTTTCCATGGAAATCTGCTTTTTAAATTTTGTCCTTGGACTTTCAACATTCTCGATTTTCATGATGGATTCCTGGTTTGGTCAGGATGCAGTCTTCAACAATGCTATATCACACCACAACTGTAAGCCTTAATATCAGAGCTCTGCTTTGGTATGGGGCGCACGCACAGACTTGAATAAGTACAAACTTATTCAAGCCAACCCAAATTTCAGGGGTAATTTAAACCATATTGCCCAGCTGGAAATCTATAATATAGTGCATCTCAAAGTTATAGGAATATGGAAAAGCAGTACACCGGAATCCAAAATTTCACTCTTACTATTGGTCAGACCTTTCTGTTGGAATCACAATACCAATTAACATTGGGAATCCTGGCACATTTTTACCCTCCCTACATCTGGGAAGGTAAAGTCTGTAGCAACCAAACTGCTGTCACAAACTGAAATTCGTCACTTTTGATGACAAACCAAAAACATTGGACCTTTGGCAGTGAGTTGGCTCACAAGGGAGCCTAGTTTTGCTCTCTCATGGTTTATTCATTTGTGCCAAACTGTTCTATCACTCGCTAAAAATTCAAAATGCAGCATTAAATTAAGAAAACCATGCGCTACCTTCTGAAAAAGCTGAAATCCTCGAACAAGTTGTTTACTTTTTCTTCTTTCCAGTAACACTTTCCACATCAGCGAAAGATCATGGAGATTCCATTCATGATATTCTATTGAATCATTAATATGTTTTGTCACTTCAGAGACAATTGCATCATCTGATGTCATAATAATCCAAACACAAAGACACTGAAGAACATCAGTTTCCTATGAATGGAAAAGACGAGCAATTACCACAACACCACAGTAATGATCTTATAGATAGGGGAATAGGCTAAAGCTACCATATCTAAACTGCTTGTCTCCAAAAAGTCTTTCCTCTTGCTACCTCCAAGTTCTTTTTTGAAAAGGTCTATGCTTGCATTATCAAATCTTTATTTCCAAACTCTTATAATTTCGCCATTTATGGTCTGCAACTTGGTCTTTTTTAATTACGTTAAACTACTTTTATTTTTAAATTAAATTCAGAAAATAATGTACTTATAGTAGCAGACATTAAAAGTTCAGGAGGTTTTTTTTGATTTTGAGAACATTCCACTTCTATTGTCTATACAATTCTAGATTCAATTCTGAGTCAATACTAAAACCACAACTGTATTTTATTCATTAACTGATTTATTGAGCCTGTCACAATGGAAACCTGGCGATATATAATGATGAATCATAGACACAATAACTTCATTATAAGACGAATGTCCCGGTTAGGTCCAGTCCTGAGTAGCTGTTACCATTTTAAACAGCTTTGTGCATAGATTTGACTTGAGAACAAGGTCAGAGAATTAACTGCATACCATATGCGGTTACATTCATTCAGACAATAAATCATAAGTCAAGAAACATGCAGATATATTCAATGTTAAATTACACCCTGTCACCTTGAAGAAATTTCAGATTATTTATATTACAATATTTCTATTAGCTATACAGTTCTCAAGGGCTTAAATCCAGGTATGTGAATTAGACTCCGTTGAAACCTCTCACGATGGTATTCTCACACACCACATCAGTTTTGAGACAATGAGGCTTGGTAATGCATTAACGAAAGGAAAGTGGATGTGATTTTCGAATGATTTCATTCCACTGAAGTAAAGCTGCCGGGGAAGAACAAAGTAGGAAAGCTGTAGGTGGATTTAATTACAACCCTGAGGACAACTCCTGTATATGGCATACAGCAAGAGGTCAATCTTTTCGACTACAGGATTGTAGGTCAAAGAGTCAGTAGTAATCTACACTGCAAATCAGATGGGGTTTAAAAACATCCTTTCAGTTTAACAAAAATTAGTTTCAAAAGATTGACTAATTGAGAGCAGCCTAACAGGGATGATGCAATGCACTTTGTTATTTTCTACTTTGCAAGAATAAGTAATAGATTGAAATTCACATTAAACTACTTTCTGTTCATCATATTCAAAATCAAATCTGTTTATTATCAGCGATAAATTCAATGGTTCAATCTGTCGTCTTGAAAGAAGGAGAATTGCCCTGGGATTGTGGATGCAGTTGAGATTACAGTGAACAGCTCACACAATAAAAGGAGGTGCAACACCTGGTTCATGTTAGTATATAACTATATATTGAACAATAGAGGTAAAGCTTAGTTAAAAAGACCCACAGAGAATATCTAGTACAGACAAAATCTGCAACATATGGTTTAAATAATTTCATCAGTCATCTGGTATGGTCTCGTTTTACATTCAGTTCATTGTAATGTACAATTCTGTGGCATAATGCAACTTTGAAAAATGAATGATACGTTTTACTGTTACAACTTGAAAATAAACAATCATATTTGAGGGAAATTACAATGTAAATCTCTGAATCAAGGAACTTTTGGTCCTACACAACTGCAACTAAATGGTTCTCTCAAAGGATAAAAATATAATAGAAAGATACAGCCCGATTTTGTCAAGTACTTTCACGGAGGAGGTATACTTCCTGGACAAACCCAAGAAGGAAATACTTTTTAAAACCCCCTTTCTGCCCATTTAATTGATCTACTTCTCCCACTCATCAGTGGGTGGTGGCAGTTATTGAATTTCACACTTCGGCCATTAACACGAAATTTAAAACAAAAGGAATGCTAGACTTCATTCATTGGTATTTTGACATTATAACACTGATCTTAAATTAAAAAAAACACTTCATGATTGCAACACACTTTGGAATGCTTCATAGTCATAAAGGTGATAGAAATAAAGACTTGTATTTGTCTAAGACTATAGGAAAAACAAAGAAAATTATAAAGAAAATGTAACGCGCTTTTTGTGAATCATTTTGTTAGAATGGTTTCGAATCTCCAATCAGATGACAAGGGACCAATTGTAGCATACAACAGAAGTTCACAGCTGCAAATGTGTTGCTGGTCAAAGCACAGCAGGCCAGGCAGCATCTCAGGAACAGAGAATTCGACGTTTCGAGCATGAGCCCTTCATCAGGAATAAGAGAGAGAGAGAGCCAAGCAGGCTAAGATAAAGGGTAGGGAGGAGGGACCAGGGGGAGGGGCGATGGAGGTGGGATAGGTGGAAGGAGGTCAAGGTGAGGGTGATAGGCCGGAGTGGGGTGGGGGCGGAGAGGTCAGGAAGAGGATTGCAGGTTAGGAGGGCGGTGCTGAGTTGAGGGCTGCTGAGGAAGGAGATGTGGCTGTGGTAACGAGTCTGTTTGAGAACATGGCTGAAGAGTTTCTGTGCAGAGGAGATGGTGGGTGCAGTGAGAGAGGGACTCACTGAAATCCTTGTAGAGGGAGGAAGAGAGCTTCTTCAAGGAAGGCATCCTTGTAAGAGGATTCGCAGTAGGTTAAAATCTTCGAGTAAAAAATGAGGTCTGCAGATGCTGGAGATCACAGCTGCAAATGTGTTGCTGGTCAAAGCACAGCAGGCCAGGCAGCATCTCAGGAACAGAGAATTCGACGTTTCGAGCATGAGCCCTTCATCAGGAATAAGAGAGAGAGAGAGCCAAGCAGGCTAAGATAAAGGGTAGGGAGGAGGGACCAGGGGGAGGGGCGATGGAGGTGGGATAGGTGGCTCTCTCTCTCTCTTATTCCTGATGAAGGGCTCATGCTCGAAACGTCGAATTCTCTGTTCCTGAGATGCTGCCTGGCCTGCTGTGCTTTGACCAGCAACACATTTGCAGCTGTGATCTCCAGCATCTGCAGACCTCATTTTTTACTCTTACAACAGAAGTTCAACCAAGCTACTAAAATAAATTGCGCATTGAAGTCTATATCCAAAGTCTGTAGGAACCTATACAGAAGAAACTACCAAAGACACATTCATAAAATTATTTCATTGTGCAATACATGTTTTATTCTTACATTCACTTATTGTGTTTTTAATTAATTTAAATTTCAGAATTATCAAGGAGGGATTGCAATGCCTCTGATTTTGAATACAAATATTTTGAAATTAAGAACTTTATTGATCTCCAGAATTAAAACCATTCAAATTACCAATCAATGATAGCTGGCAGAAGAGCACCAAAATATGAAACACTGGTCAATCTGGATCACACACAGGAATTGAATTTAATGCTCTCCTATGGTGATCCTGAGGTGGTGGTGGTGGTAGGTAGGTAGGTTGGCAGGCAGGAGAGGACTGCTGTGAGCCTTCTATCAGCCTTTGCTGCCAACATCCTGCCCATTCCAGTGGGGCACCTACCCCTTTAAGTTCCTACTCCATCCCTTATCTGTGGCCTGGGTTCCTTGGCAATCCTGGGTCTCATGTCGGTGTATACTAATGGCAGTCACTACATTTTAGCAGCACTACCAAATATAAAGCAGCTGCTTGCTTGTGATTCACTGACAGTACTTGGGGGAGAGTTCTACCGTAGGACAGTTGATCAAAAGGAAAGGTCAGGCCCTGTGCAGTAGGCAAATCAAAGAATAGACCTTCCTGAAAAGATGCGACAAAGGGCTCTCACCAGTTCTCCACTTACATTAAATTCTATCTTGATTTCCCAGAGTGGGCTTACATTTATGGGTGACTCTCAACAGCCCTCTCCTTCCTGATGCCATGTCCTTCAATCAGCCACTGAGCATCCTTGAACTAGTGTCCCCCTATCTTCTGCAAATGTGTTGCTGGTCAAAGCACAGCAGGTTAGGCAGCATCTCAGGAATAGAGAATTCGACGTTTCGAGCATAAGCCCTGATGAAGGGCTTATGCTCGAAACGTCGAATTCTCTATTCCTGAGATGCTGCCTAACCTGCTGTGCTTTGACCAGCAACACATTTGCAGCTGTGATCTCCAGCATCTGCAGACCTCATTTTTTACTCCCCCTATCTTCTTCAGAGAGCACACACGAGGCATGCCACAGGCTTTCTGGGTCTCCCAAATTCTTGTGCCTGCCGCTGGATAAATATTAGTTGTAACATGGTGAGGCCTTTGTGTAGGAATTAATCGCCTACTTTAGAGCCGCAATTGGTGATGGGATGGGAAAGCCACTGAAGTAGCATGGGCTTTAACGCCATTATGCTGCCCCTGCTAATTCACTTTGTGATGATACCATGGCTTTAAGGAGGTGTATTTTGTCCTTATTTATTTGAAGAGAGCTCTTGAGCTATTGATGATGAGCTATCTGGTCCAACTCAATAAAAGTAAATAGCCTGACAGGCTTTGGAACTTTTCTTTAGAGCTTGGGTTCTCTCTACTGCCAGAATCACATAAGACAATCTGTTTTACTGAATTTGCCTTTGCCAAGGGTGTGTTTATGAAATATGTTACTATATTGAAACAGTTGTTAAGTAGTTAAATAAGTTATTATTCTGTTAAGTTTTCCAATAGAGTTCAAGCTACACCAATTCTCCTTTGTTTTGTTCGTATTTTAACTAGAAGCATAACATGTGTTTTGCTTAAATCTGAGTCATGTAACCAATTGAATTATATCTGGAACACAGCATCTTACATTTGTCTTTAAAAAAAGATAAAAGCTACAATCTAGACCGTCTGCTTGATATATCCGCAAGGGTTTGATCTAGTACATAACAATGGAACCCTCAATTGGTAGTCTTTCAGGAAAATGCTGGAGAGGCAAGAGACATTTTGAAAGCTCACTTAGAATCTTAAAAAAAGCGATCAATTCCATTGTGCAGGTGCTAGTTCTGCAATACAGTTTAGACCATGGTACTAGCACTCTTTCATTGTGGGCTTTTCTTAGCCCAACTTTAGTTTATCTGAAATTTCATTTGCTGGTTGTATCCGGAATTTGCATTACACAGAAGTATGTACAGCCAAACTCTAGTCCACAATTATTGTCAATTAAGTTCTCTTTCTGCAGGACTGTTTGGTCTTAACAAATTAGAACCTAGATGTAGTTTGAGGTTTATAGTGCAGAACAGTTTGTGACAAGTCAGCAAGAAATTATTATGTCAAACTGACATGAATTGGAGATATGGACCAATGAGCAAGATTTAGTTTTCTTGATGTTCTAACTTGTTTTTGATTTTATTGTTCTAACACTTCATAATAAAAAGCCAAGGCTTTGGCAAGAAAACAAAAATTTACACAATTAGTAAGCAACACTTCAGATAAACAAAACCTTGGCAAAAGAAAGCCCACAGTGACACGAGTACAATTATCATTCTTCTAAACAAAGGTACTGAAATCGTATTACTAAATTTACTTCATTGCTCCAATTTCGGGGCTACTACCAGTACAATGGAATTGATGGAGTCTTCCTGAGCTTTTTTTGAGATTCTAGTTAAAGAAATTCATTTCTAGCCTAGCCAATATTTATAATTAAATTCCTTAGCAAAACAAAGCCAGCTACACACTTCACACATTTCACATCTACATTAACATTATATCATGTTTAGTGAATCGGAGAACATTATCTTCGAACACTTTGCTATATCCATTATATTCATCACAATGGGACAGACCATTCACGGTTACTGGTATATATTGGTACTTATGCCTCACACTAACCCATTCCCAGTGTATTCCATCTCACCCGAGCAGCATACCGTTTTATTTTCTCCTCCTCCTTTAATGCTTATTCAGTTTCCCCCTAAAAACACATACGGTCTTCACCTTGACTGCTGTGGATAGTGGAGAATTCCAAATTCTCACCATTCCTTGAGCAAAAGTGTCTTTGATGAATTCCTGACAGGATTTATTGGCAACACTTTTATAACCATGATCCCTTTTTCTGTGTTCAGCCTACACAGGGTCCTCACCTGAAAACATGCAGCCAAAACACTCAACACGGGGGCACTGTGCCGCACCGCCTCACTCAACAGATAACGCCAAGGTTTTGCCTTCTCCTGGCACCAATACAGAACTTGAAAAAGATCCACTGGAGATTCATCTCTCTTGTTGGTTTCTTCCTTGGTTACAGAACAAATTACTGGCTTTTCTTGTGCAACAAACTGCAAGTTCTGAAAAGCTAGTGTCAGGTGATCTTGAAGAGCGGGACTGAAGTCTTTCAATAGTGCCTTCACCTATCAAAAAGAATCAGATGGCAACATAAGGACATACTGTTATGAAAACAGTAGCACAGATAGCTGGTCTGCTCACTAACAATTCAAGGCGCTTAAAGCGATTTAATGTCTGTAATGAAAATTATGTGTGGACCAATGTATAATGAAACAAACAGACCTCAATTTTCTTCTGACAAAAATAAGACCAGAAGTTATATTTCTGGTATGCAAATGAGATTAATCTGGGGTCTGTCACATGAGTATGGAAAATAATGCAGCATTTTATGAATGCTGAGTGTATACCAGGACAAATTGTAAAATTCAAATGAAAACTTAAATGAGATGATAGGGATTAGTCTCCTACAGAAGAATATGTACAGAGAATTTCTGCACAGAACGACAAGTCCATTTTACTTCTAACCAGCTGTTCACACATTAAAAAAAGTCCTATGAAAAGTATCAACTTTTATTGGGGAACAATTCCATAGGTATCGGGTGACCTTCAACACTTCATCCAGATATCCAGGCTTCACATTCAGGCATAACAAGTGGAATAGTAATTACTTGTATTGCCACCCAATTTGTCAGTTCATGGTCACCATTATCAATGCCAGCTTTTGATTCCAGATCTATTGAACTGAAATAATTTAAATTCCCCAGCCTGCTGTTGCATGATTTAAGGTGACATATCTGGATTATTAGCCCAAGTCCCTGGAAAGAAAAGTCCAGGAAAACAATTGCTCTGTTGTTATACTCATATCCCATGTCGGCTGAAGAGCCCTGGACACACTTGTTAGGTTCTTTTCCTGAGGTTAGTGCGCACACACTAACTTCTGCAAATAGTTAAAGTTTATTAAAACGTGTACAAGCTGGGTGATCCCCCTTTGACCCTCTTCACAAGCATGCCAAGTCAAGTCAAAATGAGGCCCTGAATAAAGAAAACACATCCCTTTTATACAGGTCAGTTGGTCATGCTCACAGATACTCTGGCCACTCCCTCAGTCACATGCCACTCAAGACAACCCCCAGTCATTCCCTCTCAGTCGCATGTTACCCCAGGTACAATGGTAGGATGAGATCATCCTCAGAGATAATGCAAATGCAAATGTCCTAATCCTGGGAATCATTATGCAGACAATTTCCTGACTCAGTGACTCCCCAAGATATATAGGTGTCATATACCTAGCTTCAGGGGATAGCTAGAAAGCATTTCTGAATGGAAGAATTTCTGGACAGAATGATAGTTTAATTTGATAAAAGCAGGGAGAATAGTAGCAAATGACTGTCCAAATGGAGTGGGGGGTCATCTATGACTGTTGCCCCCATCCACTTCCAGAATGTGGAGTCAATGCAGTTTAAGCCTTTAACATCACATTAATGTCCAAAGAGATATTCCAATTTAATCTTTTAACATTACACTCTAAAATAATGAAGAATGGCTGGCAATTTTATTAATTAAACAAAAAAATCACAATCTCAAATGATATTATCTGCAAAGATGCGTACAGATGTTTGAGGCACCGAACATTTCAGAAATTTCAATTATTGTGTCTTAAGAGAGTCAGCAATTCCATCAAGGCAGTTGCTCTCCAAGGTTCTAGAAAATTTCACTGCCAATCAACTCCTGGCTTGTATATTAATTGTATATCTGCTTTAACTAGAGCACAGTTATGCTTCCAAAGATTGCTTGCGTATCTAAATAAAGACATACTTAGAAGGGGTTTGGATTTAAAGGTTATTTGGGCTAGTGAATGGGGACAAAGTGAAAGGAATCCTAAGCCCCTGACAGTGACACATTTCCATTAGTAAGTTAGGCTCTTCAGAAAAAGGTAGTAAACTGGTGGCTACTTTTTCCGGAAGAATGCAAGGAGAAAAGGAGGTGCAGACACCAAAAAAACGGAAAAAAACCTTTCAAACTATGTAATTCAGGCAAAAATAGGCTGTAACTGAAGAACAAAAAAAGTAAATGGTGATTAATTATTATGAACTTGTTACCTCATTGGGTTGGTAGTTGTGAAGCTGAGCAAAAATCACAAACTGCAGCCACGCATCCTCTCGGGCACACTCCTGGAGATAAGCCAAGCTGACAGTAATGCCGTGAAGCTTACAGAATTGTGCTACCAGTGACCACTCTTGACCGGCTTCAAAAGATGTCCTATGAATAAATTTAACGTGATTACTAATCATGTGAAGCTGCACCCAAAATAAGAGAAGATACAAATCCTAGTAAATTGGGGTTTTGTTTTGCCCCTTTACCTGCTTATATCTCTGGTTTTTAAGTTCTCCCAAGTGGCATTTTCTAAATGGGTCAGCAACTCCTCTGCTGCTGATCCATTAAATTCAATCAAGTTCTGAAGTTTTTCAGCTGGAAAAGACAGAGAGGCAGAAGTCTTATTTTGAAATGTGACACCATACTGACCAATGGACATGAACTTTGTTTCAACAATGAAATGTGAATTTTGAAAACAAAAAGATTTCAAGATGAGATAAAATAAAGTTCCAAAGGGCAAGATATTATGAAAGCACCAAATTATTCATGAGATATCCACAAGACCATAAAACTTAGGAACAGAATTCGGCAATTTGTCCCATTGAGTCTGCTCCCCCTTTCAATCATGGCTGATATGTCTCTCAACCCCCTTTTCCTGCCTTTTTCCCATAACTCTTGTTGCCCTTTCTAATCGATAACCTGTCTGTCTTATTGACTTGGCCTCTGCAGCCATGAATTCCACAGATTCACCATCCTCTGGCTGGAGAAATTCCTCCTCATCTCAGTTCTAAAGGATCACCCCTTCACTGTGCAGCTGCACCCTTCATCTCTCCTACTAATGGAAACATCTTCTCTATGTCCACTCTGTCCAGACCTCTCATTATTCTGTAAATTTCAATGAGATTCCCCAACCACACCGTTAGATTTATCTACCTTCAGACCGTTCAGTTTCCCCAGCAACTTCACCTCCTTGACAGCCAACGCATTCATCTCTGCCACCGACTCTCGAAGTTCTGGTATCTTCACTATGAAAACTGCTGCAACGTACCTATTCAGCTCGCTGACCTTTCCTTTGCTTCCCATCACTGCTGCACATCTCCAAGATGGCAGTAGTGTGGTAGGGCTATGTGCAGGATCTCGCTCAGGGATCATCCACTCCCAGCTGCTTTCTTTCTTTTTATCCTTTTTTAATTCTGCCCTTTCTCTTTCATTCCTTTCTTTCGTTTTTCTTTGCCTTGGCGGGGCTGGCTGGAGGCATTGGCATGCCAGCAACAGCATGTCCCTAGGGGTGGTAGCCTCCTGGGGGGTCAGAGCTGGACGTTGCACCTCCGGCAACTGGAGGCAGCAGCAGCATGGACATCCTCATTCAGGGCCGGTGGTGGTAAAACTCCTCCCGCGATCGGAGGCAGCGGCAGCAGCAGATTCTTCAAGATGGCAGCGCTTAGCAAAGCGACATCTCAGAGGAGGGCAGCCGGAGTGGAACCCTTGACACTGACAGTCTGGCCTGGCAGTGGAGCCAAAGACTGCTGGGTGCAGTAGGCCCAGTGCAGGCTCTCCTGGTGTGATCAAGGCAGGGCGGAGCCAGGGACTTCTGGCTGCAGGGCAGTGGGTTCATCACAGGAGTCAGCGACAGCAAGGTGTACCCACTGGCGAAGAGGTGGTGCTTAAAAAGTGGCAATTCGTACAGCAATGGGTCTGATGCCAATGGTAGTGAGGCAGTGGAGGAGGGGCTGGCAGCGCAGGTGTTGTGTTGCCGGTGAATCAGCTCAGGACTCACGGCAAAGGCAGCTGAATGAAGATAGATTTTTTCAGTTACATCTTTTTCCTTTTAAAACCTTAAACTGTTGAAAATGGCACCAGATGTGGCAATATTTGAAGCTTTTCACTGTACTTTACTGTATTATTCACTATAAAATACAAGTGACAATAAATCATTCAATTCAATTCTCCAACCTTATGGTCCAATGTCCACTCTTTCCTCTCTCATAGCTTTTATATACATTTCAAAAACTTTCGCAATTTTCTTTTATATTACTAGCTAGCTTACTGTCATATTTTATCTTCTCGTCCTTTAATGCTTTTTTTTAAAAAAAGTTCTCTGTTGGCTTTTAAAGGTTTCCCAATCCTCTGGCTTCCCACTAATCTTCACCACATTGTATGCTTTTTCTTTTACTTTTATACTGATCCTGACTTCCCTGGTCAGCCTTGGTTACCTCCCCTTATTAGGTTTTTTCTTCCTTGGGGTGAATTTCTGCTGTACCGCCTAAATTACACCCAGGAACCCCTGCTATTGTTGTTGCTCCTCCATCTTCTTGGCACCAGGGACCCAAGTTCGATTCCACCCTTAGAGACTGTCTGTCGTCTTGCACATTCTCCCAGTTTCTGCATGAGTTTCCTCTCCAGTTTGCTCCCGCAATCCAAAGATGGGCAAGTTAAATGAATTGGCCAAGGGAAATGCGGGGATAAGATAAGGGAGTGGGTCTGGGTGGGATGTTCTTCGGAGGGTCGGTGTGGGCCCATTGCAACAAATGGCCTGCTTCCACACTATGGGGATCTAATGATTCCTTTTCTCAAGATCTGCTATCAATCTGGTTTTACCAGTCCACCCACGTGCTGAAGTTCCCCATGATTATTGTAACAATGCTTTTCTTACATACTTTTTTTTTCTCTTGATATTTTCTTGCCCACATCCTTACTACTGCTAGGAGATCTGTACACAACTCCCATCAGGGTGCTTTCTCTTTTGCGGTCCCTCAACTTTACCCATACAGATTTATATTTTTCAAGTCTGTATCGTTTCTTGCTATCAATTTAGTTTTGTTTCTTACTAAGAAGGCAAGCCTGCTTCTTTTGCCTGTCCTTTTGATAGGATGCATATCCTTGGGTATTTACTGCCCAGCCCAGATCCCCTAGCAGCCATGTCTCAGAGATACCTACAACATCATACCTGCCAATTTCAATTCCAATCTGCACTGCAAGTTCACTTACTTTGTTTTGTATACTGCATGCATTTAAGTACAACCCCCTCAGTCTTGCAATGATTGCCCCAATCTCAGCTGTCCCCTTATCTGCTGTGCCTAAACTTAGAGTTTTGACACTTTTCATACTTTGTCCAATTTCTTATTCTGGAAACTTTTAACCTTTGCTAGGTCCTCCTCCACTTTAACTTTTTGCATAATTTTCCACATAACTGACCCTCCCCAAGCCCTGTCCTTGGATAAGTTGTCTTACAGCAGCCTAATGTAAAGCTGTACAAATATAGAAAACTCTTTCTAGCAGCTATTCCAACCATTGCTATTATTTTATTGTTGCAGTTCATCATTTCGCTCTCCCAACTGCCTAAAGGTTAAACTAATACCTCGTTTTGGTTTCCAATCCAAGCACTGCCATGGAGTTCTATCAGGCAAGAAATAAATTGTCAAACTCAATAAGTCACCTGCAACAACACCTTGCAGACTCTCAACATTACCCTTCCAGGAAAATGAGAGCAACAGATGCAATGGGAACACCACCACCTGCAAGTTTCATCCAAGGCACACATTACCCTAGGTATGATAGATCAAATACAAAACACTATCAGAGTCACAATCCTGGAATTCTCTACTTAATGTCATTTTGGACGTACCTCCATCACATGGATAGCAGTAGTTAAACAACAGGTAACAACTACCTTCTTGAGAACATTTAGGAATTGGCAACAAATATGATTGTTCCGACAACGGACAATCCATGAACAAGTGAAAAGGGATTGCAAATCATCCAGTCACCACCAAATATATTCTTTTTTGTAAGGTGAGGCAGGACAGAGTGGGTGAAAAGTACCTTGCTTGTGACAATCCTTCCCCTTCCAATAGGGAAGCCAGGGACACCTGACAGACCTGAACAAGTCAGCTCCTCAGATAAAACACACGTCAGAGGCCTAAATTAGGACAATTGAAACTTTCGCCATTCAGTGAGAGGTAGTCACTGATAAGACGATCCAGTCCCAGCACAGCCTAAGCCTCAGAAGTGGATGCCTGAAGAGAAGAAGCAACAGCAAGGGAGGAAAGTGGGTCAAGTGACATCTTGGGAGCAATGAACAACGCACCTAGAGAATCCAGTGAATTGAACCCCACTTCCCCCACCTATGTTCAGTGTCCAGGTCTCTCACTATTCACCCGAGAGGGACTGTAGCTTCTTTAAAAAGTAACAAATATAGTTTAAAATAAAAATAGAAGTGCTGAAGTGTACTTTAATCCTAGGTATGATAGCATCACAAAACAAACCATCATAATTCCAACAGACCAAAGAACAACAAGTCCAGTTGGAAGACACATGCCATAAGGACATATCAAAAGAAAAGTCTAAATTCAAGCAAGGTAAAACCTAAACGTCAATCAATTAGGTTAATAACTCAATTATGCCTAAGCAAGCCACATCTCTCTCAAACGCGACCACAAAGTAATGCAATATTTACTTTAACCTGATATGGTACAAACTGGAGGTTGTCATCACAAGAGAAACATTGCAATTACCCAAGGTGTCTCGTAATAAACTGCGTTGAGTTTCTTCTGCATTTGTACACCAAAGTTTCAAAATGGCATCTGCAACTTTAAGATCAATCCGGAGTTTAAAACTGGAAACACCAAGTAATTCAAGAAAGGCGACACAGGCAGCAGCAACAGCAGGTACAGTGAAGTGAGCTAACCCCAGAGTGTATGCCTCAATGCTTGCTTGTTGGATCCTAAAACAGGCAAGAGGAGCAAATGAGATTTTCAGAGAAAGGTTTCTTTATAGAATATTAAACAATTAATACTTAGCTTGCATTACAAAAATATCTAATTCCATAAACCGTGTTCAGCAGAAATTCCAAATTCTGATAATTGTATTAAATAATCTTTAAATGCACTGCAAAATGCATTAACATATAGAAGATTTTAAAAACATAGAAACTTTACACCAAAAATACCCTAGTTGCAGGAAAATAAATTTGCATCGCACAGATCAGTAACGGAACCAGCTTTTTTAAAAATCCTAAGTTGCATTTTAGTTTGTGAAATAAAAAAACAAAAACTATAAAATCCGAACGGAGCAGAATTCAGCCAATTAGCCCATCTAGCCTGCTAGACCATGCAATCATGGTTGATAGGTTTCACAATCCCATTATCCTGGCTTTTTCCTGTAACCTCTGATCCTCTTACCTATGTATCTGTCCTAAATACACTCAACAGCTTAGCCTCCATGGCCTTGTGGGGCATGGAGCTCCAGTGGCATAACTATAATGTCACAGGATTATCTTTTTAAAATGCTTTTACGGGAAGAAGGCAGTTGCCCATCTCTAATTGCCCTTGAACTGAGTAGCTTGTCAGACCATTTCAGAATGCAGTTAAGAGTTGACCACAATGCTGGAGTTACTTTTATGCAAGAATAGGCAGGACAACAGATTTCCTTCCCCACCAGACAGGTTTGAAAGCTCCATTACTAAAAATAGATTTTAAATTCTGTACTTTCTTTTGTTATGAAGTTGAAGGAGTGTACTGTACCTTTGACAGAGAGAATGCTGTTCTGCACAGAGCTTACAAACACCTGTCATATGACTAGATAGTAGTCTCGGAATGTACTGGAAAATTGAAGATATTTAACATTTGGCAGTGAAATAGATAGCTGAGTTGGTCGCTATTTTGACAACAATTTGAATTTAACCAGTTTAAATTATGCCCCAGGATACTAAACCTAATCTAGTTTGAATTTATTGTTTTGCCAACATCAAACCAATGAGACAATTCAACATTGGGGATATAAAAAAATGCAGGCATTGTGAAACTCAGGCTGAGCAACTGCCATCAGCACAGATCCAAAAAATTAGGAAACACTATCAAAGGTACTGTTTCATACAAAACATTTTCACAGTGAAAAGAAAAACAATGACCCAGGGTGATCTTCAGCCAAGAGACAGACAAAGATGCCAGCCTCTGTATGGATTTGAAATGAAGTTAATGTAATTTTAATAAGCGTTTTATTGGAACAGTAAATTGTTATAGATTTTGAAGCAGGTAATAAGCAGTTAAGAAAAAGGGAGGGTTACAGTGGTAAATAGTTGTTTAAGGTTTACCTTTAGAGTTAAAAAAAAATTTTTTTTTTAAAAATAGTGGAATTTGGGAGCTCTCAGTTACTCAAATTTTAACAGTTTACAAGGACAGGTTAGCTTTTCTGGGAGTTTGGTCTAATTAACAGAAGGGTTCACCACCGTGTCGTAACATTTTTAATCAATTGAATTACAATTCCAACAGCTGTCCTCATGGGATTTGAACCCATGACCCCGAGGACTTAGTTTAGAATGCTGGATTACTATTTCACTGCGCAAACATCTCCCTCAAAGTCTACACCACTGCCCTGAGGGAAGGGTTCAAGTCCAATGTGGCTGCTGGTGGAACTTAAATCAGGAATCAAAGGCTAGTCTCAGTAATGGTGACATGAAACTATGACTATCATTAAAACTCATCTGGTTCATTAATATCTTTTAGGGAAGGAAATCTGTTTAATTGGTCATGCCCACCTCTGACTCCTTAGCAGCATGGTTAACTCTTGACTGCCATCATAAATGGCTCAGTGATACTTTCAGTTGTACCAAAACACACTTTGTAGGTACATGCACCAGATGGACTGCCATAGTTCAAGTAGGTGACTCATCACCACTTTTCCAAAGGCAATTAGGGACAAATAAATGTTGAACTTGCGAGGTGACATACACATCCTATGAAAGGATAAGTTTTTTTTACAACTTGAAATGAACCAAAGGAATTAGCCTTGATGAATCACAATGCCCTCCAGTAAGCAGTTGATTTGGATTGAGGTACTAGAAAGTTTCAATAATTAAAATCAAAAATTGAAGAATGTAACTACCAATATTAACTATTGTCCCTTTGTATCTTGCCGCCCACCACCCCCTCCTTTTATATTGAAGCTTTCATCGCCTCAATATGTATAACCAATGAAATAATTTATGTAGTGAGACAAGAAAGCAGCCAGGCTTCACACAGCAAGTACAAAAACCACAGCATCATGATTATGGTCAGATAATTAATTGTGGTAAACACAAAGAGAGGGTGTAGAGGACAGAAGACTCATTCGGTGCATTATGGCTGTGCAGTACTTTGACAGACCTTTCTAATTCATCCCATTCCTTTAATACTATGACTTTCCCATTGTACAGAAAGTGTTCTCTGTTAGATTACTCATCAGATTCCCTTCTGCAAGTTATGGCTGAGTCTTCTTCCACCACCCCCTCAAACAATATATTTAGAAAATGAGAAAAAGACTTACATTTCTTGAGTGCCCTTCATACCTGTGGAGGATTCAAAGCACTTTACACCTACTTTCAAGTTTAAGATCAGAAGCAGCAAAAAGGGAGCAGCATCACATACTATTTTTGATTATTCGCATTGCTACCATACTCACGACTGTTTGGGTGAACTGCTCTTTGCAAGCTGCTGCACCACAAAAGTTGCAAATGCGTACGATGGCCGGCCATGACGCAAGTAGTAGGAAAAATCTAGGCGTTCAGTTATGGCATACTTATTCACCAAGTCAGGGCAAGAGAAATGAGGTAAATCATTTGATAAGTCTGTGGAAAGAATGCAGAAATGTTTCTTAGAAAATCCTCAGTTTTTCTTATCTTGTGCAGAACACAATATCACTGGTGATCAAAGGAAAAACCAGATTTCAAAACCTCTTATCATTTCTTCCATTGACTCATGGACCTCTCAGAACCTGCTCATCACATAAGACCCAGACATGTTTGACTGTGCGGTTCAACTATGATTTCCACATTAAATGAAAATTTTATAAAATGCTTTAATAAAGAAAGTTGTCCAAGTGCTAGCATCTCCATCGCAGGATCAAGAATATAATGTAGCATTAAAAGGGGTGCACCAAAAGGCTGAGAGGACGACTATATAAGGAGGCCTATATTCTTTGGCACTTAAGAGTCTTACTGAAACTCATCGACATCTATAACAGCCTGGAGGGTAGATGCTGACAGGCTGTTGCCTCCATCTGAACTGGCTGGGTCATGGACTCAGGATCAGGGGCCAGCCACTTACAATAATTGAGATCAGAGGAAATTGTGAATCTTTGAAATTGTCTACTCCAGAGGGTAACTGAGTAGGATGTTAGGTATGCAGGAATTTAAGGCCTACTGGGATAGCATATGAAATCTGAGCTGATGGCAAAGAGAGTCATAATCTTATTAAATGACATAGCAAGCTCAAGGGACCAAATCACCTATTTCAACTCCTATTTCTTATCTTGGCAAGCTTTCTCAAGCCAGAATGAACTAATTCTCAGGTTTCAGATTCGGAGCTTCTTGAACTGATATAGCAAGAAATGTTTGTAATTTTTATTCTTTTTAAAAATAAATCTAAATCAAAAGAACAAATTAGTATATTTCAAATATATTTTTCTTATTGATTTACAGTAGTTTAAATTTTCCTTTTTAAAAAGAATGGAATAAAAATGATTTTACCAACATTTTTGCAGCTAATCTGTCTTCAAGCAAACAGCAGTACAGTGGAAAGGAGGAACTGTAGTTCAGATCTGTTCTTCATTAAATAAATGAGCTATGATTTATTACTTTTATTAAATGGCGAGGGGCAAGAACTGCTAGAGCTTGAAACCACACTAATCTTATGGAGCGTTCTAAACGCACAGGCAGGTTTGGCTTTTGCACAACCACAGAGCACAAAATAAGACAGATTCATTGCATCCAGTTTTGTTTGGAACATTAACCTTCAAAAATTAATTCAGTTGTCTTTTTGCCACTCTTAATTTCTCTTTTACATTTTATAACTTTTTCTTTAACTACCGATCTATGATTTGCTTTTGTTTACAAATCATTCCATGGTGTCATCCTTTCCACCTCACAATAGTCAAAGATGACAGTCTCCCTCTATTTTTGGAATCCTATGTTCCTGAATCTCATTTGCTCCATCATTAATGCTTGAGCCTTCAGTTGCCTCGGCCCCAAGATCTGGAACATTCTACCATGCTTCTCCACCTCTATTTTGTTATTTTAATAGGCACCTTAAAACCTTCCTCTTTGACCAAGCTTTCAGTCACATGACCTAATATTTCCTTATATGACCACAATGTGTGGATTGGAAGTGGTACTTCAAATGCTCCTGTAAAGAGTCTTGGGATGCTTTATTATTTTAAAAGTACTCTAAATATTGTTGTTGTTGACTCAGCTTTTGCCACATTTTTCTACGTCAAATCAGCCACAAGGTACCCACAAGCATTCCTGAAGCTTTTTGCCCAAAACGTCAAGGCCTATTGAGTCCTTGCCTCTCCAAATGCATGCAAACCCTACCTCTCAGAATCACCAAAAACCTACCCACCACCAACGTCAGACTCACAGGTCTACAGTTCCCAGGCTTCCCCTTACATCCTTTCTTAAAGGAATAACATTAGCCACTCTCCAGTAGTCCAGCACCTCCGGCATGGTTATAAAATGATACAAATATTTCTGAAATTTCTATTCTAATATTCCACAGGTCCTGGTATACACTTGATCAGGTCCTGGAGGTTTATCCATCTTTATGTTTTTTAACACCTCCAGCACCTCCCCCTCTGTAACGTGAACCATTTTCAACCATCAATATTTATTTCCCAGAGTTCTCCAGACTCCATTTCTTTCTTCACTGTAAAAACTGACGCAAAATATTAATTTAATATCTCCTGAGATCTCCCATCTCCGGAAGTTCAACACATTGATCTGGTTGATCTTTAAGGGGCCCTATTCTCCCTCGAGTTGTTCTTTTGCTCTTCATATACCTATAGAATCTCTTTGGATTATCCTTAACCTTATTTGCCATGGCTATTTATTTGCCTTGAGTGCTCTCATTTTAGCATTTCTTTTCTGAAGACAGTGATTTATATTAGGTTCTCTTATACAGCATCAGTAGCACTCAGCACTTAATCCAACCACTATATTTTGTGCATGAATTAAATTATAGTTTAAGGGGTTATTAGAATGTACAGGAGTCAATGTTTATCTGATAAATGATAATCCAGAAAGGACCTCAACTGATTCTCAATCATCCACACTTCAAACTGGCGAAATTCAGCTACAATGTGTGCACTATGGTCAAACAACAGAATGTCACAACCAAGTGCATACACCACCTGAGATGACAGGATTACCGATAAGTGTTTTATGAATGCCAACAGTTCTGATCACATGATTCTACAATTGAAATTTTTCAGTTTACCCAATAAAAGTAATACTTCTACTATGGCTCATCTTTTTTAACTACGCGAACAGACCTTACGTTCAAATTCATTTCAATTCAAGGCTTTTCAAAGTAAAATACAAATAATAGTCTATCCTTACCTTTAAGTAATTAAGTTATGATACCAGTCCATGGGTACTGGGCACCCTCTGTGACCTTCTGTTGATAGTCAAACTTTCTTGACAGTTAGTATTTGCAAGTTATTCAATTAATGAGTCCTTGATGAATGTTAACACCTATTCATAACTCCCAAGTGCTGCTACTAGTCAGCACAAATATTTTTCCCAATAGAGTCTGCTGAGCTTGATTTCTGGGTCAGATTGGAGACTGACATTAGTAAGCTCTGCACATTTTAGGTACTGATCTTCTAGTTCTGAATGGGCTCAACTAAATGCAGCCTTTACTTGGAGCCTTTGCTGTTCATATTTACTTTTGCGATTCGCAGTGTGACAAACTTTTGCGTTCTCTGTTTAAACTAAATCTATAGCAGTGGAGCAACTCCTGGCTTAAAGTCAGGCAGGGAAGACTCATTATCGTGGTACGTCAAAGAACATTAATTATCTAAGACACATTGATGAGTAGAAAATGATGAGTGTAACAGTTTATAACAAGCAAAAAGACATCCTAATAGCCCTTGAAAGCTTTGCCAAGCTCCCTCACTTCCCTCCCTCCTACCTCCATGTATTACTCTGGTTACATTCTATTAACCTGAAAGCAACTTACCACAAGTGGAGAGCACATTGGCAGACTGCCAGCCAAAGAGGCGTGATGGATCAAAGGGGTGTAATGACTGCAGACAGAAGAAAAGAAAAATCATGAACAAAGGAAACTTTAAAAAAAGCACACATCTGTATTCACTGGAAAGTGGGCATTGATATTCAATGCAAGCCTTGACCATTAATTTACTCACAAGGATATGCTTGTTTCATAGTTAACATGTATATATATTGTATATATCTAACCTATTTCGAAGTTATTCATCCATGTTCAACTCAAAATGAAAAATATGGAGCCTTTTTACCCCGTACATTGTTTCTTATTCTGGATGTATTATCATTGTAAAGCAATCATAGAGTCATAGAGATGCACAGCACAGAAACAGACCGTTCCATGCCGGCCTGATATCCCAACCCAAAATAGTCCCACCTGCCAGCACCCGGCCCATATCCCTCCAAACCCTTCCTATTCATATACCCATCCAGGTGCCTTTTAAAATGTTGCAATTGTACCAGCCTCCACCACTTTCTCTGGCAGCTCATTCCATACACGTACCATCCTCTGTATTTAAAAAGTTGCCCCTTAGGTCTCTTTTTGTATCTTTCCCCTTTCACCCTAAACCTATGCCCTCTAGTTCGAGACTTCCCTACCCCAGGGAAAAGACTTTATCTACTTACCATATCCATGCCCCTCAAATTTGTAAACCTCTATAAAAGATCACCCCTCAGCCTCTGACGCTCCAGTGAAAACAACCCCAGCCTGTTCAGCCTCACCCCATAGCTCAAATCCTTCAACCCTGGCAACATCCTTTTAAATCTTTTCTGAACCCTTTCAAGTTTCACAACATCTTTCCGATAAGAAGGAGACCAGAATTGCACGCAATATTCCAACAGTGGCCTCACCAATGTCCTGTACAGCCGCAACATGACCTCCCAACTCCTGTAATCAATACTCTGACCAATAAAAGAAAGCATACCAAACGCCTTCTTCACCAAGCTATCTACCTGCAACTCCACTTTCAAGGAGCTATGAACCTGCACTCCAAGGTCTCTTTGTTCAGCAACTGTCTGTAGGACCTTACCATTAAGTGTATAAGTCCTGCTAAGATTTGCTTTCCCAAAATGCAGCACCTCACATTTAGTGGTGTTAAACTCCTCCTGCCACTCCTCAGCCCATTGGCCCATCTGATCAAGATCCTGTTATAATCGGAGATAACCCTCTTCGCTGTCCACTATACCTCCAATTTTGGTGTCATCTGCAAACTTACTAACTGTACCTCTTATGCTCGCATCCAAATCATTTATGTAAATGACAAAAAGTAGTGGACCCAGCACTCCACTGGTCACAGGCCTCCAGTCTGAAAAACAACCCTCCACCACCACCCTCTGTCTTCTACCTTTGAGCCAGTTCTGTATGCAAATGGCTAGTTCTTTCTTTATTTCATGAGATCTAACCTTACTAACCAGTCTCCCATGGGGAACCTTGTTGAAAGCCTTACTGAAGTCCATATAGATCACATCTACCGCTCTGCCCTCATCAATCCTTTTTGTTACTTCTTCAAAAAACTCAATCAAGTTTGTGTGACATGATTTCCCACGCACAAAGCCATGTTGACTATCCCTAATAAGCGCATGCCTTTCCAAATACATGTGCCTTCAAACCAAATGAATTTTCTCCATTAATTAAAACGTATTTGCTCATGGCTTGTGTTTAAAAATCCACAGTCAAATTTAAGGTGTGAAATAATGAAGTTATAATGGCAGTGCTTCAGAAGGACTGAATTGGGAAAAGAATAAAATGAAAAAGAACGGGTAGCATTCAGCAATAACAAGGATGCGGGCATAGGGTTATAGAGATGTACAGCATGGAAAAAGACCCTTTGGTCCAACTCGTCCATGCCAACCAGATAGCCTAAATTAATCAATTGGAGCATTTGGCTCATATCCCTCTAAACCCTTCTTATTCATATACCCATCCAGATGCCCTTTAAATGTTGCAATTATACCAGCCTCCACCACTTCGTCTGGCAGCTCATTCCATACATACACCACCTTCTGTGTGAAAAAGTTGTCCCTCAGGTCCCTTTTAAAGCTTTCCCCTCTCAACTTAAACCTATGCTCTCTAGTTTTGCACTCCCCTATCGTGGAAAAAAATTTTGGCTATTCACCCAATCCATGCCCCTCATAATTTTACAAACCTCTCAGCCTCCAATGCTCCAGGGGAAGAAATCCCCAGCCTATTCAGCCTCTCCCTACTGTTCAAACCCTGCAATCCCAGCAACGTTCTTGTACATCATTTCTGAATGCTTTCAAGTTTAACATCATCTTTCTGATAGCAGAGACTGGAATTGAATGCAGTATTCTAAAAGTGGCCTAACATCCTGGATAGCCACAACATGACCTCCCAACTCCTATACTCAATGCACTGACCAAAGGCAAGCACAAAAATGGGAAAGTAAATTAAAGCACCTCTCACTCACAAAAGCAATTCATACATCATAAACCTTTGACCAATGTCCAGGTTGTTTACAAATAAATTCATGCTGTGCACATACAGCACAAACTATTCTATATACTTGCCTCCTCAGGGTTCCCTGGATAAGACAGACATACACAATATTTTTTGCCAGAGACTTCGAGTATAGTCTTGAAAATCATCTCATTCAAAATTAGAATACAGGCCTCATTACACCTTCTGAGGGAGGAGAATAAACGTCAAACTTTAAAACTCAGAGGAGCTGAAGAAGCAGTTTCTATGGGAAAAAAATAGCGTTCTTTTGTTCTTTTATCGCATGATTTTATGATTTTCCTCAAAGATCCAAACAGTTTA
This sequence comes from Hemiscyllium ocellatum, assembly GCF_020745735.1. Classification (NCBI taxonomy): domain Eukaryota; kingdom Metazoa; phylum Chordata; class Chondrichthyes; order Orectolobiformes; family Hemiscylliidae; genus Hemiscyllium; species Hemiscyllium ocellatum. The sequence goes on from NC_083439.1 coordinate 4,200,631, forward strand.
CCAGACTTTATTTTTCCTTACACAATTCCTGTGAAGGCATTCATTTATGTTGGTGTGTTTCTGGCACTCTAGTCGGAGTTGATTTTTAACACACTGTGCAACTTTCCTGGTGAAAGTCTATACTTGATGCACCAGTGCTGTATCAGTCGTGTGCTACAAGGATTGGTGCTGGGTCCACTACTTTTTATCATTTATATAACTGATTTGGATGTGAATATAGCATGTATGGTTAGCAAGTTTGCAGATGACACCAAAATTGGTGTATAGTGAAGATGGTTATCTCAGAGTACAATGCGATCTTGATCAGATGGGGGAATGGGTCAAGAATTGGCAGATGGAGTTTAACTTAGATAAATGTGAGATGTTGCATTTTGGTAAGGTAAATCAGGGCAAGATTTATGCAATTAATGGTAGACCCTGGGGTGTTGTGTTGCCAAATAAAGACCTCTAGGGGAGCATGTGCATCACTCCTTGCAATGGAGTCAGAGGCAGACAGGGCAGTGAAGGGCGGCATTTGACACACTTGCCTTCATTGGTCAGAACATTAAAAGGATAAGAGCTGGAATGTCGTGTTGTGGCTTTACAAGTCAAGTTGGATTCAAGGGTCTGTTTCTGTGCTGTATGATTCTATGATTAATTGTGTCATAATCACAATTCAAATATAAAAGAAAAGTTTCCTTAGACCAGCCATTTAATTTACTAATCAACTCATCAAGACTCCTTTGAAAGCATATTCCAACCCCTGCAACTTCTTCTCCATGTCACTATCCTGACTTTGATCTATATCAACGTTTCTACACTGGCTATACAGTCAAAGTCCAGGAAATAACTTTGTAACAGCATTTCAGGAGTGCCCACACAACAAGTATCTTATGCTTTCCAGGTGATTCATGACTAAACCTCAAGAACAATTAAGGACAGGCAATGTGTTGCACTAACTGGTGACACCCACACTCCATGAAGAAATGAAGGTCCATCCGCTCAGACAACACAATATTGTAACAGCACCCATTACAGAAGCAATCATCCTCGATAAATTTGATTCTGGGTAATCCACAATGGAGGACAGGAAAAATTTCTGGCTGTAACAGCTGCTCCTTTTTTTGAAGTATTTTAGGTGTTGGAGGTGATTTCCTCGAATTTCAGGAGTAGCAATTACGGTTTTATATGCTGTTGCACTGTTTTGAAACTTGAGGAAAAAAAGGTCAAAACAGCAGCACTTTTAAAAGGGAGATGACCAGACAAAGGCAGGACATGGTGAGGTCAGTGCAAGAAAGAGACAGAGAGCGAGCGACAGACAAAGAGAGAAATGCACACTGCTAACTCACACAGCAGTGAACTTGCACAGTTACTGCCTTTGCTGCTTGAATTCCTGTATTGCTGGACATCAGAGTGTGATTGGGAAAATTAACAAACAGTGAAATTCACAAATAATCTTGGAAGAACCTGTTTGGGAGAGGTCACAGCCCAGAAATAGATAAGTGAATAGTTTAAGTGTGACCTTACAGTAAATCTGCAGCAGCGAGTAGAGTGGGTTCATTCTTGATTATACATTTTATGGAGTTAGGAGTCTTGATTAAACTTAAATATATAAACCATAAGTATTACGTTAGCCTGGAGCAGTGTTTTGTAGAGAAATAACACAGTGCTATTTCATGGGTGTGTAGATTGAAAGAAGCAAAATGGCCTTGAGTATTTAGGGAGAGTTTACATGTCACAGGGTAGAAATAGGAGGATAGAGCAGATGAATGCTTGGCTGAAATGATGTATGGGAGAAGGATTCATGGAATCTCTTCTGGGGTAGAAGTGGCCTATACAAGAAGGACAGATTGCACCTGAATTGGAAGGGGACTAATACTGGCAGGGAAATTTGCTGTAGCTGCTCGGGAGAATTTAAACTAGGATGGGACCCATGGAGATAGTGAGGAAAGAGATCAATCTGAGAATGGTACAGTTGAGAACAGAAGCAAATCAAACAGTCAGGGCAGGCAGGAACAAAAGCAGAAAACAAGGTAGAACTGAAATTAAACTGCATTTATTTCAGTGCAAGAGGCCTAACAGGGAAGGCAGATGAACTCTGGACATGGTTAGGAACATGGGACTGGGATATCATAGCAATTACAGAAAAGTACCTCAGGGATAGACAAGACTGGCAGCTTAATGTTCCAGGTTACAAATGCTACAGGAAGGACAGAAAGGGAGACAAGAAAGGAGGGGGAGTGGCATTTTTGATAAGGGATAGCATTTACAGCTGTACTGAGGAAGGACATTCCTGGAAATACATCCAGGGAAGCTATTTGGGTGGAACAGAGAAATAAAAAAAGGGATGATCACCTTATTGGGATTGTACTATAGACCCCCCGCCAATAGTCAGAGGGAAATTGAGAAACAAACTTGTAGGGAGATCTCAGCTGTCTGTAAGAATAATAGGGTGGTTATGGTAGGGGATTTTAACTTTCCAAACATAGACTGGGACTGCCATAGTGTTGAGGGTTTAGATGGAGAAGAATTTGTTAAGTGTGTACTAGAAAATTTTCTGATTAAGTATGTAGATGTTTCTACTAGAGAAGGTGCAAAGCTTGACCTACTCTTGGGAAATAAGGCAGAGCAGGTGACTGAGATATCTGTAGGGGAGCACTTTGGGGCCAATGACCACAATTCTGTTAGTTTTAAAATACTGATGGAAAAGGATAGACCAGATCTAAAAGCTGAAGTTCTAACTGGAGGAAGGCCAATTTTAATGGTATTAGGCAAGAACTTTCGAAAGCTGATTGGGGGGAGGCAGATGTTCACAGGTAAAGGTATGGCTGGAAAATGGGAAGCCTTCAGAAATGGGATAACCAGAGTCCGGAGACAATATATTCCTGTTAGGGTGAAAGGAAAGGCTGATAAGTATAGGGAATGCTGGCTAACTAAAGAAATTGAGGGTTTGGTTAAGAAAAAGAAGGAAGCATATGTCAGGTATAGACAGGACAGATCGAGTGAATCCTTAGAAGAGTAGAAAGGCAGGAGGAGTATACTTGAGAGGGAAATCAGGAGGGCAAAAATGGGATATAAGATAGCTTTGGCAAATAGAGTTAAGGAGTGGGAAGCTAAGGAAGTGATTGCTGGGCCTCTTGCTGAGATATTTGTATCATCGATCGTCGCAGGTGAGGTGCCGGAAGACTGCAGGTTGGCTAATGTGGTGCCACTGTTTAAGGAGGGTGGTAAGGACAAACCAGGGAATTATAGACCAGTGAGCCAGATGTTGGTGGTGGGCAAGTTGGAGAAATCCTGAGGACAGGACATACCTGTCTTTGGAAAGGCAAGGACTGATTAGGGATAGTCAACATGGCTTTGCATGTGGGAAATTGTGTCTCACAAACTTGTTTCAGTTTTTTGAACTAACAAAGAGGATTGATGAGGGCAGAGTGGTGGACACAATCTATATGGACTTCAGTAAGGCATTCGACAAGGTCCCTCATGAGAGGCTAGTTAGCAAAGTTAGGTCTCACGGAATACAGGGAGAACTAGCCATTTGGATACAGAACTGGCTCAAAGGTAGAAGACAGAGGGTGGTAGTGGAGGGTTGTTTTTCAGACTGGAGGCCTGTGACCAGTGGAGTGTCACAGGAATTGGTGCTGGATCCACTACTTTGTCATTTATATAAATGATTTGGGTATGAGCATAGGAGATATAGTTAGTAAGCATGCAGATGACACCAAAATTGGAGGTGCAGTGGACAGCGAAGAAGGTTACAACTGGATCAGATGGGCCACTAGGCTGAGAAGTGGCAGATGGAGCTTAATTTAGATAAATGTAAGGTGCTGCATTTTGGAAAAACAAATCTTAGCAGGACTTATACACTTAATGGTAAGGTCCTAGGGAGCGTTGCTGAACAAAGATACCTTGGAGAGCAGGTTCATAGTTCCTTGAAAGTAGAGTCGCAGGTAGATAGGATAGTGAAGAGGCGTTTGGTATGCTTTCCTTTATTGGTCAAAGCATTGAGTATAGGAGTTGGGAGGTCATGTTGCGGCTGTACAGGACATTGGTTTGGCCACTTTTGGAATATTGCGTGCAATTCTGGTCTCCTTTCTATCGGAACAATGTTGTGAACCTTGAAAAGGTTCAGAAAAGATTTACAAGAATGTTGCCAGAATTGGAGGATTTGAGCTATGGGGTGAGTCTGAATAAGCTAGGGCTGTTTTCCCTAACATGTCGGAGTCTGAGGGTGACCTTATAGAGGTTTATAAAATCATGAGGGACATGGATAGGACAAATGGAGAAAGTCTTTTCCCTGGAGTGGGGGGGGTCCAAAACTAGAGGGCATAGGTTTTGGGTGAGGGGGAAAAGTTTTAAAACGGGACCTAAGGGCCTAGTTTTTCAAGCAGAGCGTGCTGCGTGTATGGAATGCACTGCCCGGGAAAGTGGTGGAGGCTGGTAGAAGTGCAGTATTTAAAAGGCAACTGGATGGGGATATGAATAGGAACAGTTTAGAGGGATATGGGCCAAGTGCTGGTAAATGGGTGTAGATCAGCTTAGGATATCTGTTGGCATGGACGTGTTGGACTGAAGGGTCTGTTTTCGTGCTGTATGTGTCTATGAATAGTTTTTTAATACTTGATAAGTTTCCAAAGCATTTTTGTTGGAAACTATGCACTTATTTAGATCAGTTGTCTTGACTTTCAACAAGGAAATGAATGATGAATTACAGCCATTAATACTCTATCTGCACACAAATCTGATTACACAAAATGCCATGGGTCACCATGTTGCTTCATTTTAATCACAACAGAATCCACTAATTAAGTATTGCAAATTAGCTCCAAAAAACAGTTGTGAACCAATTCAACCAAACCATGCAGACACAGATCAATAACTCCTGTTAGCTTCAATTCATATATTACATTTCACAGTCTTTTAATTTTAGATTATGGTAAATACAAGGATGGATCAGGTCAGTCTGTTTTATATTGCCCCTCAGGAGTACACCACCTGGTATAAGCTCATTCACTGTGTGAATATAATCAATCACTCAAGAAGCAAGCATGCATGAAAAAAGAAAAAAAAAATCACAACATCAGGGTATAATCCAACAGGTTTAATTGGAAGCACACTAGCTTTTGGAGCGACGCTCCTTCATCAGGTGATAGTGGAGGTTACGGCTGTGTTACGATCGAGCCAAGTGTTACGATCGAGCCCTCCACTATCATCTGATGAAGGAGTGTCGCTCCGAAAGCTAGTGTGCTTCCAATTAAACCTGTTGGACTATAACCTGGTGTTGTGATTTTTAACTTTGTACACCCCAGTTCAACACCGGCATCTCCAAATCATGAAAAAAGAAAGATGGAAGGTCGAGGATAATAGAAAACATCATTGAAACAAAAAGACATTATCTTCATCTTGGTCACACATCAAAACCCTCTTCTTCAACCCAACAAAAACACATACAAAAACAAGTGCATTTCAAAACACTCTTAGAAATCATAGAAACTTAATCCATCAATAAACAATTCACTGTAAATACCTGTAAAAGATGATAGAGAGAGATGTCCAATGGTGGAATGCCATAAGGGGTGAGCTGTGGAAAAAGAGCAGTGCGCAACTTGGGATAAGGAGACAGTGCCATCTTCAACAGCTGAGAGTCTACTTTCCAGAGAGAATCACTTACATCTTTTCTCTCCTGCATCACCTAAAGAAACCAGAAATAAAGAAAGATTTTTCTTTATAATAAAAACAAAATACTGCAGATACTGGAAATTCTCAGCATGACAGGTCCTATATGTGGGGGGAGAAAATGTCCTAACATTTCAGGAAGAAAGGTGATTACAGTGGGCAGTTAATGGGGTAAACTTTACAGCATAAAGGTGGCAACAAGTGGACAACTTTCAAACAGCAAAGCTTAATGGTCTCATTCGGAGTCATATAATTTGAAGATTCTAGTTGTTTCCTATATTGTTTGATTGAAAAATAGGTGATTAGTGACACATGGCAAAATATGCAAAGATCTGAACATAATTGCAAACTCCAAAGTGAAATGAGATGCAATAGGCCACATAACCAAGGATTCTGCAAGATCAGTTCCAGGAAAGTAAATTGTTTTACAACATAATAAATGATCATTTTTTAAAAATTGAAAAAAAAAGGCCTTTAGCTACAAGAAATTCAAGAATCTCTCTTCCGACTTCAAACGGTTGGAATAAAAAAACTCCAGCCAAGAGCTAAAAAGGTATGGCTTATTTTAGCTCACCTGATCAATTCCTCCAGGAGCAAACATGATAGTGGCTAATGCCATTAGAGTGTGTCCCTCCAGCAGCATGCTGCTGACACTGGCTTGATTGCTGGGAATCAGCATTTGAGCATTGGCTAGACTCGCTCGGAATGTCACAGATGTATCTGACAAGAACAGGATGAAGATCAATGTGGCTGAGATTGAAATACAAAGCTTCTCAAGAGTGGAGGAAATACACAATATCAAACTAACTGGGTTAGGAAATGAGAGTGAACACAATGCTAAAGTTTCAGTTAGACTATAAGACATAGAAGTAGACTGTTTAGCCCCTTGAGTTTGTTCTACCATTCAATAAGAACATGGCTGATCTGATCATCCTCAACTGCACTTTTCTACCTTTCCTTTCGATTCTTTTACTGATTACAGATTTGTCTATTGTATTCTTGAAAATACTTAAATGTTTCAGCCTGCACAGCCTTCTGCAATGAAAATAATTTCATAGATTCATAACTCATTAAGAGAAAAAGATTCCTTCTTATCTGTCTTAAAATGTGTGACTTTTTTTCAGACATGATGCCCTCTGGCCCTTGACTCTCCCATAAGGGGAGAAAAATCTTTCCATATTTACGGTATCAAGTACTCTAAGAATTTTGTATGTCTCATTAAGGTCTCTCATTCTTCTAAATTCCAGGAAGTACAGAGCCAACCTACTCATCCTCTCTTTATAAAAGAGTCTTTCCATACCCAATATCAGCCTAGCGAACATCCTCTGGAGTACTGTCAACTGCACAATACCTTTCCTTAGATAAAAGGAACCAAAACTGCTTACAGCATTTCAGTTGTGGTCTGACTTGTGCCTTGTATAATTTTAGCAAAACCTCCCTACTTTTATACTCCATTCTATTCAAAATGAAGGCCAACATTCCACTTAACTTCCGTAATACCCAGTGAACTTGGATGCTAACATTTTGAGATTCACGGACTATTATCACCAGTTCAAGACTGAACGAAACGGCTCAGTTCAGCTTGCTAAAGAGCTCACCACTCCCCTTTCTTTATACAGGTCACTTCTAAAACATGACCACTTTGGCCTGAAGTCTCATCTGTTTACATATAACCAAAAAGGCTTCTCAAAATCCTTTTCATCTCTGTAATAAACCAGACCATTCAGAGCCCAGCCAAGTTTATTACCCCTCCAAAAATAATCAAGGACAAAGTAGCCTTGGGCCAAGTGACACCTTTTAGAATAAAGAGACTAGCTTTGTGACATGGACAAGGACTCCCAAATTCCTGTGCTGTAGCTTTCTGCAGTCTTTCTCTATTTAAATAATATTCAGCTCCTCATTCTTCTTGTTAAATTGCAGAACCTCACACTTCCCTTCATTATTTCCATCTGCCAAGTTTTAGCCCACTACTTAATCTGTACACTCTATCAACCTCACCACTTACCTTTCTACCTACTTTTGTGTCATTTACATCCATTTTCCTCAACCATTTCATTAATGTACATCATAAATTAATGTACATCATAAATTAATGTACATCATAAATTAATGTACATCATAAATTAATGTACATCATAAATTAATGTGGTCCCATCACCAATCCTTCTGCGATTCCATTGGTTACAGGTTGTCAGGCTGAAAATGTCTCCTTTATCCCAACTTTTTTTTCTAATTAGTCAATTCACCAACAATACTACTTCACCATTTCCTTCTTGTGTGTCCTTTTTAAGTCATATATCCTAGAATATTTAGTTAGCAGCTTTTATCCCTTTATAATCATTCCAGAGATAAGATCATACTGTTAACCTGCATTCGTGCCATTAATTCATTTGTTTCAAGTACTACATGCATTCAAGAACCATCCATTTTGCATTTTAAATCTTTTTCCTTTGTGACCCTCTTTACTGCTGTCTTTCTATGTTTGTATGCTTTCTTCCTTTCTGTTCCACTCTGAATGTCATTGTCCAAACAGGTGCCTTATCATGCTGCCGTATCCTCTTGTTTAGTACGTCTACATTTTCCCTCTACCCCTCTAAATAGTTTAAAGGCCCTCGATAGTTGTAGTTATTTGATTCACCATGACATTATTCCCCAGCACAATTCAAGTGAAGCCTGTCCCACCAGAACAGCTCCCTCCTACCCTGGGTATTGGTACCAGTGCCCCATGAACTGAAATCCTTTCCACCCACACCGATCTTTCAGCCATACATTTAACACATTAACTTTATTTATGTTTTGCTGGTTTGCTGGTGGCTCAGGTAGTAATCCAGAGATTACCACCTAGGAGGTGCTGCTTTTTGTCTCTTAACTATTGTTCTCAAATCTTCTCAAAAATGGCTTTTCAAAATATTTCAGCAAAGCCTCCTTTCTAATGGTACCAACGTCACTGGTATCAATGCAGACCATGACTACTGGATTCCTCTCTAAATTCTTCTCTGGCCCTCAGCAAATGCCCGTAATCCTGGCTCTAAAACAGGACGATACTACTTTCTGAATAGTGGGCCGCATCCAGGGTGTATATCACTTCTGTACTGACCGCCATCTACTGTGGCTGGATTCATAAGTGGCAGCCCCTTCCACAGCAGGTCATTTATAAATGGAGCCTTGCGAGATGATTATTAATGATACAATTCACCAAAATTGAACAGATATGAATGATTCAGTATTAGTGCTTGGACTTAAACCATGAGGAATACCAAAATACTGAACCACTGGCAGGTAATTCACTTCTCTAGGTTGGATACTGCATCTTCAACAGTTGCTTATATCTCCACCAAATTAAGCAGACATTAATTTATTTAACATTAATTTAAATTGTTTAAACAGTTATAAAGAATACCAGGAATACCTAGCTTATCAGCAACCTCTCTCATTCTCACTAGAAACTCAAACCAGGGATGAGCCACATGGAGTGCTGTATCATCCAGAAGAGGACAGTTGGAGGGTTTCAACCTGTTAAACAAGACAACAGTAAAATCAGTCTTCAGGGACATGAAATACGAGAAACATATCTTAAATCTAACAACTGCAAACATTTCTGAGTATGATAAATTGCATCTACAGTTGGATAATCAAGTCAATTAACTATTATTATGGGTGATAAACATTCAAAAAAGAGATTCGACATTTCGGGCATAAGCCCTTCTTCTTATGCCCGAAACGTCGATTCTCCTGTTCCTTGGATGCTGCCTGACCTGCTGCGCTTTTCCAGCAACACATTTTCAGCTCTGATCTCCAGCATCTGCAGACCTCACTTTCTCCACAATAAAAGAGATTCAATTAACTTGAAATAAAGTGGCGAATCTTATTTTTAATCCACTGTAAATAGAGGGAGACCACTTTCAATCCAGTTTACCCCAATACAGCTTGCTATATCTTTTTTATCCAGCAGCACAGTTAAGCTTCTCCGACTCTTGCGGTACAGAACAGTGGGAGGGGCTTAAGAGAACCAGGAAAATTAAAGTAGCTGAACACACATTTGAATTGATGTCCGCACCAAAAATCAGATTCTCCTTATGGATGCCACATTAGATCCCAGACAGTGATCAATTCAAAGTCAGTTTCTCTGTGTCTTAAGTGATAGTTCTTTTTCATGTATGATATCATCAGTATCACACAATTCAACATTAAATGATAATGTTCTTAAATGATAATTAATTTAGAGAACTGAAGGTGCAAGACATGCATCTCTAAGAATATCTATTTGATTTCTTCTCCAGATTTATAGCATGCAGTAAAGTTTTCTATTTTGGGACAGTGAATAAAATCTATTTAATTCCTTTTCCACTCACTCAGTCTCATTTTATTGGCTATTCTTCCTATCTTCACATAATAGATTCAAGTCCACACATCTCTGAGTGGGAATAATATAATTCATGTATTAAGGTAACCACAGAAACAGCTATGTCTGATGTCCCACTGTTCAGAGGAGAGACAATTTTGCACGTCAATTTGTCTCGTATTGGCTTAAGTGGCTCCAGTGCTTTAAGGGTTTTCAAGGTTTTCAAAGGCAACAAACATTGACAAAAGAGTTACAATATTTTTCTGCAGGTTTGGGATATACCATTTCTGAAATGGAACATGCTGCTCATGGAATCTCTGCCCAGAACCCTTTCTGATACGCCTGTATTTAAAGACAGACAGACTTTGATCAATGAAAGTCAGTTTAATTATATAAAATCATACAGCATAGAAAGAGGCTTGTCAGTCTATTGTGCTTTTAAAAGAGCTACCAGTTATTCCCAATCCAAGCTCTTTCCCCATCATCCTGAAAATCCCTTATTTTTAAATACAGATCCAATTTCCTTTTGGAATTTACTATTGAATCTGCTTCCACCATCTTATCAATTAGGAGATCATCAAAACTCTGCAAAAATATCATATTTCTACCCCCACTCGACAGATATTTTGCCAAATTATCTTGCATTTGAAATTTCTCGTAGCTGATCTTCTCGCCCTTGGGAACCGTTCCTCCCTATTTACAGTATTTCTTACAATCCAATAAGACTCCCTTTAAAATTCTTTGTTCTTCCCTCAGCTTCTCCATGCTGTCCAAATAACTAAAGTCCTTCAGTCTCAAATCTTCCCCGCATTCTGTTCAAGATTTGAAATACTTAAATTGAGAATTGGGCACAATACTCATTATTTTAATTGATTTAAATACACAAACAGGAAGCTTAACTATGAAAGCATTATTTTTATTGTGGTCTCTCAATTTCTCCCTAAAAGCTGGTACTGCAGTAATTCTGTCAACAACTTATGGTAAATTAGATTAAAACCTGCATGTGGTGATGTACCACATGCACAATAACAAAGAGTGTAAACAGAAGGGAGGTATTCCTTGGCCTCAAGTCGACAGTCAGAGTAGAAAGAGGCAGGAAAGAGAGAAAACTATAAATTGGTGTATTATCTATCCAACATGGTGCAATTTAAAATGCATTACATAAGTCATCCACATGGGGGAAGCATGTTACAATAAATGTGTTTAAAGCAATAATTCATCAGGACAACTTCAACTACTGTTGGTATAGTAGAGAAATGTATTTTAAATGTCTCAACTACTCATTCAAACAAACACAATGTGAAGAAATGAAAACTAAAGCTGCCAATGCTTCGAATGCAAACAAACAGCAAGGAGATCAATATCTGAAAGACAACAGATGGGTTAACACATTCATAACGTGAGCAAATGCGAGGTCTTGCACTTTGACAAAAAGAATAAAAGCATAGACTACTTTCTAAACGGTGAGAAAATTCGTAAAGCCAAAAGGGATCTGGGAGTGCTAGTCAAGGATTCTCTAAAGGTAAACATGCAGGTTGAGTCCATGATTAAGAAAGCAAATGCAATGTGGTCATTTATCTAAGGATGGTTGGAATATAAAAGCACCGTTGTGCTACTGAGACTTTATAAAGCTCTGGTTAGGCCCCATTTGGAGTACTGTGTCCAGTTTTGGTCCCCATACCTCAGGAAGGACATACTGGCACTGGAGCGTGTCCAGCGGAGATTCACATGGATGATCCCTGGAATGGTAGGTCTAACATATGAGTAACAGCTGAGGATCCTAGGATTGTATTCATTGGAGTTTGGAAGATTAAGGGAAGATTTAATAGAAATTTACAAGACAATACATGGCTTGGAAAGGGTGGACGCTAGGAAATTGTTTCCGTTAGGCGAGGAGACTAGGACCCGTGGACACAGCCTTAGAATTAGAGGGGGTCAATTCAGAACAGAAATGCGAAGACATTTCTTCAGCCAGAGAGTGGTGGGCCTGTGGAATTCATTGCCGCAGAGTGCAGTGGAGGCCGGGACACTAAATGTCTTCAAGGCAGATATTGATAAATTCTTGATGTCACAAGGAATTAAGGGCTACGGGGAGGATGCTGGTAAGTGGAGTTGAAATACCCATCGGCCATGATTGAATGGTGGAGTGGACTCAATGGGCCCGAATGGCCTTACTTCCACTCCTATGTCTTATGGTCTTATAACACTTGGTTATAATTATTGTTGTGTCAGATTCTTGCAGACCTTGCACCAAAACCTTTAAACATCTTCTCTCATTTCAGCTGCTGATTAACTCACCACCATCAGTTCTAGTCAAGTATTTCATGATTATTTCCATGTGAGGTAGAAATTTCACTTTATTGTGTTTTGCCCACAAGGATCAGGACCATTGAAAGAAGCATTGACACACAAGCTGGTCATTCAGCCCATCCTGCTGAGCTATCACTTGATTCCATTCCCCTGTTTATTATTCATAACCAAGGATCCCTCGGAGTCTCTTTCATGTGCACTGAAACTTTAAACTTCCTGGTTGTGCCATATGGTAACAAAGGGACAACCTTTGATGTATCTCCCTGTGCGCACACTGGCAGCGGACAAAACATTCCCAAATCCCGTAAATCTTTTCTCCAAGTACTTAGTTCATTCAAATAATAACTAAAAATATATAATTTGTCTCCTCCAAATATTCAAAAGATTAAAAATACTTGCTTATCAAGAAAATACTTCATTGCGATAATCATCACAATGCCATAATCCTACTGTTGTGACCAAACTGAAAAAGGTACACACCATTCTTTAATATTGCTAAATATAAAATTCAATAAATTTTAGTTTTTTGAAAACCAGAGGCCAGATTTTTAAATGCTATTGCAAGGGGAACTGGTGTGATTTACAAACCACTTTCCCAGAGGGAGTGCCTGGATCCTGCCATCTCTGAGAAGTATGCAAATTTTGAAAGAGATAACAGAGAATATGGGAAACCACTGATTGCCAATTAACAGCTCAGTAAGCTAGTCAAGGAACTTGTTAATAATTGGGGAGGGCAAGAATTTGACTTTCACATGTGAGTTTGGCAAACCCAAACAAATAGTCCATTATATAAGTGCATAGTTGTTCTGTTCAAAACAGGAAGTGGTAGATTTTTTAAAAATGCTGCAAAAGCACTTAGGGCACATGGGAGATCTTGTGCCAGATCTCACACATTACTTTGTATTTAAGTGTTCATGCAGCTGCCTGGTCTCTTCACTAAGACAAGGGCAAGCTCCTTGTGGCTGCCGACTGCCTTTTCCACTCACACTCTATTGGCAATTCACAATTCAAAATTCAAAACAGCATTGAATGTTGCGTGGGAGGTCTGCGCATCAGACTCCTGATGGCACCATGAAAATACAGCTTCAGATTTCTGGAAATGACACGAAGAACAAGCAACATAACTATCAATATACGAAAGAAACATCAGTCTCTTTCTGACTACTGTTTTTTCCTCTGGAAGCCTGTTTTCATTAAACATGTCTCCCATCATAGTCATACAGACGCAGTTCTCTGTTTGAAAGGCTTTCAGAGTTAATTAAAATTAATTAAGAAAAATAAGCTTTTCTGAGGTGATGTTGGATATTTGCCAAGCTATCATAAAATAGATTGCAAAGAACATTTTTAAAAAGTCGTCCAAAGTAGCCAGCTTTTCAACAGTGTGATCAACTATAATCATTATGAAGTGAAGTAGAATAAGAGTCTGAATTATTGGCATAATCACTTCAAGGTGCTAACTGATTAATATTAATATGCTGTACTAGAGGGGGAGGATTCTTCATGGAAGTCTTCGAATCCCTCCAGACATTTTAAACAGGGACAATGGTCAAAAGCCAGAAGTAGGTGCCATTCCAGCTACTCTTGGTGAGCTACTGACCAAACTAACAACGCTGTTAGTGAAATGTCTACTACCTTCATTCTTCGCCAGGAATTACTTATGTTTTATTCTTAGAACATGAACGAAATGCTACATTTGAACCCATCCTTAGCTGCGCTGACAGCTGAACATCTTGCTAGGCCATCTAAGAGGGTTGGATTGGCACAAGTAGAGGCAACTTTGCTGGACCAGGTGGTTCAACCATTCTGTACAAAATACACTGGCCTTTGTTGAGGGATGTTAGCAAACCAGATAGACAACCTAACTGCTTCTTGGGTCATTTTGACAGATTTATTGAATTAATCTCAAAACTTGCTACGTTGCAATTTGAATTCCTAACGTCAGGATTCCTGGCTCGCTACTGCCATAGCTGCTCCAGTAGTTTATAGGGTTAGAGGAAAGGAAATAAGGAATAGCAAACTAAACCCACAACAGATAAACTAATTGCACAATATTAAAATTATAAAGCTCTAAAATGATGTTTTTGGATCATCTGGGGTCTACACTTGAAGAATATTATTGTAGACATTTAAATAATGCTTTACTCCAAGTAGCTCCACCAAACATTGGTTGCCAATAAGTACAGAGGAGTCACTTTTATGCTATTTATGTTTTATGACAGCATTATTTTGCCTGCACAGAGGTAAGAGAGGAACAGAAAGCATATTCCTTAACCAACCACCAGAATGAAACATCACAATTCTAAAATCATAGCTTGGTGGGATTAATTTGTTTAAGATAAGCAGAAGCCACGGCAGGCCACTTTTGCAAACCGTGCACAATGCAACATTGATGACAGAGGCAGTTATCCAAAACTACCCAAAAAAAGTGACACTAGTCTGAAAATTAGTTCATTATAATAAATCAATAAAATTTCAGCTGCACCGAATCTTTAAGTTAGTTTAATTCCCTTCCTCCTGTGTTATACAAATAACATGAGAAAAACCTCACAGAATCACTAATATTCACATAATGAGTCAAGCAATTTAAAAAGAACATGTGCTTTTTAAAAAGAAAGCAAAATAGGTTCAGTTCTCCAATAATTAATCATGCTTCATTTTCAATTCCCCAAAAAAAAGAAAACTCATGAGGTGGATTGGGATATTTCCTATTTCAAGATATTTCTTGAATCTCCATCTGAAGAATTGAGAGGGAGAACAGAATGCAGAGGCAAAACTGCAAGAGACAGTTATGAATTCAACTCATGAACAAAGTCTGCCTCAGTCCTATTCATGATCTTCAAGTCTCACCAATCCAGTGAAAATCCCAACAGAGACACCCATCAATTGTAAAAAC
The DNA here is from genome assembly GCF_020745735.1 of Hemiscyllium ocellatum. Lineage (NCBI taxonomy): Eukaryota > Metazoa > Chordata > Chondrichthyes > Orectolobiformes > Hemiscylliidae > Hemiscyllium > Hemiscyllium ocellatum. The sequence continues at coordinate 4,215,831 of NC_083439.1, forward strand.
ATAACAGCTATTGTAACATCTGGTAGTTACAAGAACTCATTTTAAATCAAATTCTAAGCTGGTTTGGGGATTTAAGTAATGTTCAGCTCAAAAGAGTAATCTGAAAGAATAGTTACAGCATGAGAACCATTATTCCACTTATAGCACTAAAAGTCTACATAATAAGGAAGCTGCCTTCAAACTGGTGTTGTTTTAATTTGGATCAGGATGGACTAGCACTTTACGAGCCAGCTGTCAGTATTCACAAACCTGGCTCCTGATTCAAGCTACTGAGAATTATTTGTGGGTATTAACCTAGGGATAAAGAAGAAGAATTTTGCATTTGTAATTGCTGGCAACCAGCTTGTGAATAAAGTTCTCCCAAAATCCAAATTAAAAGAAGAGGTGCAAAGCCTCCAAATTTAACAATGCACTGCACAGCCAATGAAATATTTTGATTTGTTATCACAGTTTTTTTTGTAACACAGGCAAAGGTGGTGGTTACATTTGCTTACAGCAATGCTGCACCACAGGAATAAAACAAAACTCAATTTGAAGCAAACACTGCACTAGATTCCCACAGAAACTGAGTTAGGGATTCCTGGCAGCTTTGGATCCACCCTGAAGAAAACAAAGACAAATCAAACCTTGCTTTGCAGTGTGCAGACACTTGTGAACTGGATCATACCAGGCTGACAAGGGGAAAGCAGTCAACTTCAGCAGGGTTTTCTTTTTACCAATTTGGGTTATTCACAGCTTGCCACATGGGGCAGAAACAGGAGGACTTTACTGTTCCACCCGATATCCAGTCAGTGTTCCTGATCACTAATCCTAGTTGATCTTGAGGAAGTTTGTTTACATTTTGCAGTTGGTTGTGCAAGAGACATTTTCAAAATGATCTTCCTTTCCTTCCAAAATCTGCAGTTGTAAATGACAAGCTTGGCATTACAGAACTTCATTATTTAAACTTACTTTCTCTGACGCATTTTATCTTTAACAATAGCTATTACCATGCAACTTCCAGCAACTGGAAAGAGCTGCTCCTGGATGGATACCCCCATTGAACTTGACCCTGGAAGTTGTGACCTCAGAGTCCAAATAATTCATACTGGAGCTGGCAGAAGATTAAAAGGATGCAATATTGGTGTATTAGCAGAGGAGAGAATCAATCACACAAGTTTATGGGAAAGATTGTTTTTGGTTACATTCTGTAAAGCATGGCCAGGACCTAAATGTGAGCTGCAGTAAAGGCAGGCTTATAAAAAACACTTTGAATTTTTAGTCTGTATTCTTTCACGCTTCTCCAAATCTCACTGAGTAAAGCAGTAAAGAACATTTATATCTTTTACATAAACATTGATTGTCAATGATAAGTGAAAATAATTTAGTCTGATTATCTAGTTAATAAATTGTTAATTGCTGGATTCGCTCACCTAACCACATAGACATGTTCATTGTTTAAAGAGACACCCTCATGGAAGAACTGCGTTTTTAAACAATAACCAATTTCTTAATCTCCAACTATATTCCCTTCCTCTTCAGTTGATGGTTGGTTTTGTTGCAGCATGATTCCATTTCCCTTTGTTTTCTCATCTAAGTGGTCACACTTCTTGAGCCCAAACATGGCCAGCAGCTAGCTATTAACTATGTAGAGCATCACAGTTCACCTTAGCCTATCCTCATCTAATTTCCAAACACAATTATGAAGAAATTAATTGCTTTATACCATAATAACCTTTCTCCAAGTGTTCCAAACCATTTCCAAATGTCTTACATTGTGATTTACTTTGAAGTATCTATTGCTAAGTATGCATCCTTTCCACGATTGCAAGAATGAAAGAAACACTTGCACTTTCAAGACGGAAGGGTTGTCCAACTGCTTTACAGCCAATATGGTGCAGCAACTATTGAAATGCAGCAGACACAACAGCTAATACGACATTTAACTAATGTATTTTAGCAGAAATTATCTCTGAACCAATGTCAGCCAGACACTCGAACTTCTATGTTCCCCTTTACAATAATGCAATGGGATCTTTCATGCACTCAAGGTAGTACAGAGTCTTGGATTAATGTCTAAACATTAGAAATGACTATAAAGTATTTTTAATCAACTTGCACAGATATATTATGGCACAGCTCTGGAGCAGGTGGGACTTGAATGCAGGCCTCCTAATCCAGGGGTAGGGACATTATCACTGCACCACAAGACAGTTCTGAGAAACTGCTCTAAGAATGAAGTCCAATGAGCATTACCTGCTCTCAATCAGTTCTGGAGCTATTCTGGTGAACTGTCAGGGGAACTTGTGGCTCAGTGGTAATATCCCTACCACTAAGCCAGGAGGCCTGGGGTTAAGCCCTACCTGTCCCGAATTTGTCATGTTATATTTAACCAGGTTGATAAAAATAACTTCTGGTTTACCCTTTTATAGGGTCCTGCATTTCTAACACAGATATAAACCTCAAACAGAGATCAACAAGCACGGCCTAAGATTCAAACTTGGTCCACGCAGGACGGCACAAAACCGTTCAGAGAAAAACACAGCTAACATTTCAGGTCAAAGATCCGTCGTCATCAGAAACAAATGCAAGCACAGACCTAAATCTTTAACACTATCCCTCTCCCTATAGATGCTGCATAGCTACTGAACGTGTTTCCAGCACTTTCTGACTATTTCATTCTCAACAAATTAGATTTAATTCTTTAATTCTTTCTAAATAGCAGTGGCTGAACCCCATTATCATTCAACATTTTTGACAAATTTGTAATTTTGAGGCATGGAATAGAGAAAGCCAAGAATCAATCCTTCATCAGACTATTCCTCTCGAATTTTAGTCCTCATTTAAAAGGAATAAAATTCAAGTTTTGATTTGATTTACTGTCACATGTAATTATTACAAATACTGTGAAAAGTGTTGTTTAGTATCGCCACTCTCTGACGCCAGCTTAAAACACAGAAAATAAAGCCAGAAAGATAAACCAGTGAAGTTTATCTTATAGTCTTATCTCAATGAAGTTTGGTGGTGTTTGGAACAGCTCCCACCTTAGCTCAGCCATGACCTGGATCCAGACTCCTCCACCCCAATGCCCCGGGTCCATGCTACACTGCCGTGACCATTCTTGGCCGCACCACCACCACCACTGCTGGAATAAATTATCACCCCAAACCAATCTCCAGAAATCTACTCACCCGTAATAATCCAGATAAGCGTACAAAAGATAGCGTAGCTCATGCTCAAGGCAGAAGAGGATGAAACAGCTGTAGAAGTCAAGCCCATCAGGAGACTGGTAAACAGGAACTGGGTGAGATTTCTGCATCACTCCCCCTGCGCAGCTTAGTCTGACCAGGAACTGTCGAAAGTTGGCTAGCTCTGAAGGGATGAATACTCCTTTTCTGTTGAGACAAATATAAAAACAAAATCAAACTGACAAAAGGTTGCAGTAATAAATTCACAAGTCACACTACTTCTCGTCCACAGATAAAAAAAGTCTGTGCACTTTGGCAGCTCAATCCTCAAAATTTGAGTAATAACTAAATTTTCTTTAAAAAAGTAAACGAACAACTTTTTTTTAAAAAAACGTGGGCCCATGGACTGTTGTGAGGTCAATTAAATAACTTACCAGCAACTATTTTGAAAAGATTGACAACAGCAGTGATCTATTCTATAATTAATAATAGCCATTGGGCATAACAGAATTATGGTAGAAAGAAAGGCTCAGTCTCTGCATTCCTAATATTAAAAGGCCTTTGCAGTTCATTCACTGCATTACTGATTTTACTTCAACTGGGGCTATTCAAAAAAAAACTGGGCTTTTAATGCTATGTTGGCACTTATATTCATGAACTCAGAGGTACTTACCTTGCCAATATGTCCAATATCTCATTTCTCATGTAGTTACTGCAATGTGTGCTCTGATTCACAATATCAGGTGACAGGGGTGGCCAATTTGCAGAATTCTCACTACTTTGGAACATTTCAATCCAGTCACGAACTTTGGCCCAACAATGCCTGGATGTGAGGCTGGTCCACAATACCTCAGGACTACAAAACTGAATTGCTGCGAGGAGATCTGTGTAACAGGATCAGCAATTCATAAAGGAAGTAACAAACAGTAATTTTAAACACGACAGAAAAATAGTGGCACCCAGAACAAGAGAAATACGTTGTAAATTCTAAGCAACCATATGAAAACGTATGATTTTATGCGTCAATTAAGCCTTGGATAGAGAGACAATCCAGAAGAGAAACAAGGCTGACACTCAGTATTAGAAAATTGAAGCTATTGCAATTTCTCCAAAACAGTTAAGTTCTTCATCCTTAACAAGGGATTTTACGGAGGCACAATTTTGAAACTTTAACAATGAAGTAGGGAATATGGGATTAAAAGAAACAAAGGTAAAGTTCGAACTGCTCAAATCTCACCACCCAAGAAGCTAAACCACATTACAAAACTAATCCAAAGGCTGCTTTTTAAATTTGCACCAAACAGACAAGGTGCTGTCATATACAGAGGAACCTTGATTATCTGAAGGACATGAGCAGGAGTATTTTGTTCAGTTAATCGAACGTCGGAAAAATCGATGCCAGAAAACAGCTAGCCACACATCAGGACCTTGCGATCCCGTTCAGATAATCCGAAATTCGGTTAACTGAATGCCAGATAATTGAGGTCCCTCTGTATCCACTGATGTACGTACAAAATATATTCCATACTTACCCACATCCAATTCTCTACATAACTTTATTTGTTCTTTTGCCACCTTATCCCACCATTTGGCCCAATCCAAAATGACTACACAACAGTTTGAATCTCTTTCTGCATGTTCAGTATCCCCAACATCAGAGTTTATAATAGGTTCCAGGACAGCTGCAAAACTGGGATCAATATTTTCAGCCTGCAAAACACTGGAAAGGCCCATAAAGATCAATATTTTTCATGAAATGCCTGCTCATAATTGATCATAGATACGTTGCTGAAAAGATATTTACTTAGTCATTGCTAAAGCTAGAAAGACAGCAAAAAATTCCAAAAGCTAAATACCTTAGTTCCTTTCCTGCTCCAAAATTTTGAGAGAGAGCATTTTGATCTCTTATGTACATAATGTTAGAATTCTTTACATGACCAGAGCTGCAATATTTCTTATAGGATTCCCAATATTGCTAACTTTCTCATCTCCTAGCTTTGTGCGTAGAAAATCATGTCTCACAAACCTGATTCGAGTTTTTTGAAGAAATTACAAAGAGGATTGATGAGGGCAGTGTGGTTGACATGATCTACATGGACTTCAGTAAAACCTTCGACTAGGTTCCCTCATGGGATACTGGTTAGCAAGGTCAGATCTCATGGAATACAGGGGAACAAACCATTTGGATACAGAACTGGCTGAAAGGTAGAAGGCAGAGGGTGGTGTTAGAGGGTTATTTTTCAAATTGGAGGCCTGTGACCAGTGGAGTGCCACAAGGATCATTGCTGGGTCCACTACTTTTGGTCATTTATATAAATGATTTGGATGTGAGCATAAGAGGTGTAGTTAGTAAGTTTGCAGATGACACTAAAATTGGAGGTATAGTGGACAGCAACGGTTACCTCAGAGTACAACAGGATCTTGATCAGATGAGCCAATGGGCTGAGAAGTGGCAGATGGAATTTAATTTAGATTAAATGCAAGGTGCTGCATTTTGGGAAAGCAAATCTTAGCAGGACTGATAAACTTATTGGTAACTTCCTTGGGAGTGTTGCTGAACAAAGAGACCTTGGAGTGCAGGTTCATAGCTCCTTGAAAGTTGAGTCGCAGGTAAATAGCATAGCGAAGGCAGCATTTGGTATGCTTTCCTTTATTGGTCAGTGCATTGAGTACAGGAGTTGGGAGGTCATGTTGCAGCTGTACAGGACATTGGTTAGGTCACTTTTGGTAATATTGCGTGCAAATCTGGTCTCCTTCCTACTGGAAAGATGTTATGAAACTCGAAAGGGTTCAGAAAAGATTTACAAGAAAGTTGCCAGGGTCAGAGGATTTGAGCTATTGGGAGAGGTTGAACAGGCTGGGGCGGTTTTCCCTGGAGCGGAGGTTGAGGGGTGACCTTATAGAGGTTTATAAAATCATGAAGGGCATGGATAGGGTAAATAGATAAGGTCTTTTCCCTGGGGTGGGGGAGTCCAGAACTAAAGGACAGATTTAGGGTGAGAGGGGAAAGATATAAAAGAGACCCAAGAGGCAACGTTTTCACACAGAGGGTGGTGCATGCGTGGAATAGACTGCCAGACAAAATGGTGGAGGCTAGTACAATTGCAACATTTTAAAGGCATCTCGATGGGTATATGAATAAGGAGGGTTTGGAGGGATACGGGCCGTGTGCTGGCAGGTGGGATATTTGGTCGGCATGGACCGAAGGGTCTGTTTCCGTGGTGTACATCTGTGACTCTAATTGGTGTAAGATTTGGTGCTGTGCAGTACCCCATTTTTTAAAATTACTGTCAATTTTGACCATATGTCAGTTGGTTTATCTAAACATTTTAGGCATCTCTGCCCAGTTCATCCAATGGATGTAGACATAGCCATTGAGGTTAGTAAATAGTAACTCAGTCAAATTCAGGAGTACACCAATTGTAACACTTCAATAGTTTGGCTGAAAGGAGTTAATTCTGGTTACTTCCCGAGAGAGAATTGTTTCACTATTCTTCACTATATACTTCACATTTAATGCATTAATCGGTGAAACACAGTGGAGCTTATAAAGTTTGAATAAAAACTAACTTTATTTTTTATTAACTTATTTTTCTAATCAACCCTTTAAGAGATGCCACTATACACTTCCTGCGTAGGTGGGCCTTGAACCCATGTCTCCCAGTCCTGTGGGAGGGACACTACTACCGCACCACAAGAGAGCCCTAAGCATGTTGATGAACCAGATGGGAATTTATGGCAATTGTTCATCAAGATCATTAATCAGCTATGATGGGATTTGAACCCAGGTTCCCAGATTATTCCCTGGCTTTGTCATCACTAGTCCAGCAGCATTGTCATTATGCCTTTGCTTCCTGAAAACATTTTGCCAAAAACAGATACCCATTCAATTTCATCAACAGATGCCTAAGGGAAAGACAACAGAACGAGGACATGCTGCAACCCAAAGGACTAGCCACACTACCATATATCAAGAGCATTTCCGAACTGACAGCCAAACTACTGCGACCACTAGGACTCATAACAGCACACAAACCAACAGCTACTCTCAGACAACAACTCATCAGAACGAAGGACCCGACACCCAGCATGAGCAAAACCAATGTAGTGTACAAAATCCCATGCAAGGACTGCACAAAACATTACATAGGACAAACAGGAAGACAGCTAATCATCCGCATCCATGAACACCAACTAGCCATGAAACGACACGACCAGCTATCCCTAGTAGCCACACACGCAGATGACAAGCAACATGAATTCGACTGGGACAATACTACTATTACAGGACATGCCAAACAGAGAAAAGCCAGGGAATTCCTAGAGGCACGGCACTCATCCACAGATTCAATCAATAAGCACATCGACCTGGACCCAATATACCGACCACTGCAACAGACAGCTGGAACTGACAACCGGAAGCGGCAGATTTAAACCACTACAAATGCCGGAGGAAAGATCACAGAAGCGCTTCACAGGAGGCCCCCAAGCACTGAGGATGTCACCTAGACAGGGGACAAAACGTCTGCAACACAAATTCCCAGCTCGGCGAACAGAACACAACAATGAGCAATCTTCTCACAAACTTTGAATATTTCTCATGCACCTCTACTAAAAGAACTGAACTTTAAAACAACAAAACTACATAAATGATGCCAAGTGTGAATCCATCCAATTACATAAAAGTCACAACTGACCAAGAAGGAAAACTTGCAAGACCACAAAATAAAGCAGTGAAAGCAAATGCACTAATTTGAAAGTGAGAGACTTTGTGTCTCTCAGAAACAAGGGGATGAAATGCCAGCCTGGCAAATAGAATATTGTTGTGAAGGTGTAGGTTTGTACTGTACCTTTAAGGGAGCTCAAATTTCTGTCCGGCACAAGGTGTGCTGAAATAATTTAAAATGTAACATTTGACCATGAAACCAATAGTGCAGATGAGTTGCCATGATACAAAAACAAATTCAAGTTCTGCCACTTTAAAATTATGCCCCCAGATACCAAGATCCAATCAAATTTGAATTTAGTATTTTGACAACATCAAACTAATGAAATGATCGATGTTTTGGGGTATAAAACAGGACCTTTTGAACAGGTGGGGGAGAACGGCCAAGAAAACCAACAAGTATAGATTGCGAGATGAATAGCTCTCTGAAAAGGTACCTCCTCATATGAAAGGCCTGTGAAGGAGAATACTGAAGAAAAGATGACAGAGGAAAATCTACAGAGGACGATACAAAGAGAAGATTTGACAGCTGGCTGGTTTTAAAATTTGAATTTTTTTTTGTAAACCATAAATCAGGGTTTTTAAGATTTGACAAGTATTGTAGAGTGGGGAGGTAAAAGATAGGTTTAAGAGAAAGGAGTTGTAAATAGTTATTGATTTTAATATTTTCTGTTGGACTTAATTAATAAAATTGCTAATTATTACTTTAAATAGTGACCTCTGGGATAGTTCATTGCCTCTCGAAATTTAACAGATTACGACATGAGATGAGTTTCTCAGTGTGTCTGGTTTAAATTAGCAGAGGGGTTTAGACAATAGATAGGAGTAGGCCATTCTGCCCTTCGAGCTTGCACCACCATTCATTATGATCATGGCTGATCATCCTCAATCAGTATTCTGTTCCTGCCTTATCTCCATAACCCTTGTTTACCTCGTCTCGTAACAGCATCATCAAAAACAGAGAGTTTCATGAAGTCTAGAGCAGGCAATTATAAAGCCGCTTTTAATTATTAAAAATAAAAAAGTCAGCACTACCTGAATAGCCTGTGGGCGGCACGGTGGCACAGTGGTTAGCACTGCTGCCTCACAGCGCCAGAGACCTGGGTTCAATTCCCGACTCAGGCGACTGACTGTGTGGAGTTTGCACGTTCTCCCCGTGTCTGCGTGGGTTTCCTCCGGGTGCTCCGGTTTCCTCCCACAATCACAAAGATGTGCGGGTCAGGTGAATTGGCCATACTAAATTGCCTGTAGTGTTAGGTAATGGGTGGGTTGCGCTTTGGCTGGTCGGTGTGGACTTGTTGGGCCGAAGGGCCTGTTTCCACACTGTAAGTAATCTAATCTAAAAAAAATACACAGGCAACATAAAACAACCTATAGAAGCCAATGAACTTGCAGAAATGAAAATCTAATCTGTAAATACTCAATTAGTTTCTATTAATAGAGCAGTTCTTTTGAAATGCTGGAACAAGCACAATGAGCTGAAAGCCAACTTCTGTGACACTCCACTCGAAGACCAAAACCAATCTTCAGTTGAAGCAGGGGTTGGACAATAATTGAACTCTGTTCACAATTTATGAAATGATACATCTGTCTTTATAAATTCCTATTGGCAATGTAACTTGCCTATTTAAATTTAGCAGAGGATGAGCAGCACCAGGAAGGAGGCTGTAATTAGAGCAGGGCCAGTATCCAAGAATCAAGATGAGTAGTACTTACAGGTGCAAGATTTTTTTTAACATATCAATAATAGATATTGACACAATTATCCCAGCTGATGAAAGTATGGAGTCAGATTCCAGAATAAAATCTGGTTTGATTTTGTTTTGTTTGGTTGGTTAATATGGTGGTCAGTCACTGAGTCAAATTATCATTAGACTGCAGATTTATTCAACAACAAAAATGTATTATACAAAAGGAGGCAGTTAGCAAGGCCTAAAATACACAACAAAAGGAAATGTCAACTGAATCTGTATCATACAAACTCATACCACATAAAATATACCCCATCTCAACTCTTTAATGTTCTACTTACTAAGTCCTGGCAGTTTCATTGTCTCCACAGTCCAAGGTAATCTAATGAGTCCTTTAAAAGTCTGCCATGAACTTTCTCACAAACCCTCAACTTTCTTTATTGCAATAACCTTCAGATTGCTAATCTTTTATCGGTTATAAGTTCCACAAACTGAAATCTTCTAAGTAACTGGTCCTTGAAGGACTGAATTACAAAAAAAAGCTAGGACGTTTTTTTCACTGGAGTGAAGATGACGAGGGGTGACCTTACAGAGTGACAGAGATATACAGCACAGAAACAAACCTTTCGATCCAACTCATCCATGCCAACCAGACGTGCTAAATTAATGTAGAACCATTTGTCAGCATTTAGCCCATATCCCTCTAAGTCCTTCCTATGCATGTACTCATCTATGTGCCTTTTAAATGTTGTTTTAAGGTTCAGAAAATAATGAGGGGTACAGATAAGGGTGTCTTTCCTCTAGAGTGGAGACTTCAAGACTAGGAGCATATTTTTACGGTGTGAGGAGAAAAGATTTTAAAAAGGACACAAGGGGCAAGTTTTTGTTTTGCACAGAGTGGTTAATGTGTGGAATGAATTATAGAGGTAGCAGATGTGAGTACTGTTAGAACATTTAAAAGACATTTGGATAAGTGGATAAATAAGAAATGTTTGGAGGGATATGGGCCAATTGCTGACAGCTGGGACTAGTTTAGTTTGGGTTTATGGTCGGCATAGACTGGTTGGACCAAAGGGCCCGTTTCCATGCTGTATGACTATGACAGACTTGTGCTTGTGTGGGGGTGAGGATGGGGGCAGTATTTGGAAAATTAATTGAGATAAAACACTACTCCTGTGTATCACATGCAGAAATACTTTAAGTAACCTGATAGAGCAATTTCATGGAATCTAGAAAATCTCTTTCTACTTTATCATTGTTAGAACTTTACACTCGCTCTATAAATAGGCTCCCCTTTGTAAAAAATTATCAAGTAACTAATGTTCAATGATAGTTATCACTTGTTTTAGACATTAATCTTATTAATGGAAACTTTATGTTTCAATACTCATGCAATGAGCTTATTAAGGTAATTCTAATTCTTTCCAGTAGCTACATGCTCTATACACGATACAAGTCACCTACAAAAAAAATCCCTTTAGATTGTTAAGCATTTCAAAACAGCTTACATATTTTGTAAATTACCAGAATGTCATAGAAATAAAAGAAGTGGGGACAAGGTCCCCTGTCCTCACTTTGCTGAGCATCAGAGGTCATAGCAATGCTATTACATCCTGACAAAGTTACACAAACAAGGGAAGTTTAGAAAGTTCACTAATAAAAATCAATTAACTTGATATCTCTATTCATTCCTTTCCTGAATAAAATGATTAAAAACACTGCAGTTTGCTAGCCACAATAACTTGGCTCAGAAGTGACCTGGAGAAGGGCATTTGGCCATCAGTAAAAGCACAATTAGAACACTCAATCTCAAAACAGTTTGTCATTTAAAATTGTGTAGAAAGCTTCTCAGGTGATAATAGGAGTACTCCAGAATGGATATTGTGATGACCCCAGCTAATGACAATACTACACAAGTCAGATCGGAGTGAAACCTGGCTTGATGAATAAATTTGATTTTTGCACTTTAATAACAGGAGGAATGCGCAGTCACCAAACATATGCACACAAAGGGAAATATAACTACATATACAGTATATATAAAGATCCGCATATAATCAACAAAAATACGCAACCCTTTTCGCTGCAATATCCCTTACAGTCACTCGATCTCAAGGAAGTCCCACTCACAACCCAATGTTTTAATTTCTAACTCAAAATGACCTTTGACTCCTCCATGGACTGCATAAGCACCTCAACGCTTCTTTTAAGCTTTGATGACCTGAAGGTACATTGCTAATGCAAAAGTCTGGATGTTTCGAACAAGTCAGTCTGGAAACTTCTACAAATCTCACATACTCGGTCTGAAAAACAATACAAACCAAACTCTCTGGCTGAGGACTTGTCTGAACTAGCAAACTGCCCTTCTGAGGGGATGACTGATCTTCTGTACTCAATTTATGAGTGACCCGTGACCATCTGTCTCATAAAGCTCGACTTTGTAGACATTCAACAATTTGCTTTCTAATTAGCTGATTGAGTTATTTAAATTAAGTCACATGCTTCCTTTAGTTCTCTGCTCAAAATGACTTCTGACTTTTGGCCAATAAACTCATTCCTTCACACAACTAAAAACTAAAACTTGCTCTTCCTCCATTTTCAAAGCCAAGTTCCTAAATAATAATAATAATAATAATAATAATAGACCATAAACATACCAACAGTGCTTACAACTAAAAGTAATGGTTAGTGGATTGTTATCAAACTTCCATATTTAATAAAAGGATAAGGAGAAAACATATTCCAGATCTTTAACATTAATGCTTTCAAAAGATGCCAAGGCTGATTGTCACACACACCATGCATAACAAAATAAACTCTGCAACCCAATACAATCTACACCATGTAAATATTAGATTAAATCACTTCAGGACTCCTCTAGTACAAATGTGACAAATAACCTAATCATTTCTGGGTTGCAGAGAGTGAAGTAAAAGGCAAACATTCAATTTCTGATAATTATCTTATCAATCTTGTGGGAAGTCACGTGCAGCAATGTCAGGAAAATACATCATTGGGTTCAGTTGCAGGGGTAACAACCCAAGGCTTTTACATGAATGATCATTTGTGGTAGGCTACAAGGACAGCTGATGCTGCTGAATGAGACTTGAGCAAGGAGCAATATTATCAGTGTCCAAGGGAGGAACTGCATAGAAATATATCCTTCAAAGGCTTGTGTGGAGCATTGATAGTGTTTGACTGGGAGGCCCAGTTTCAAATCACACCTGCTCCAGTAATATATAATAGCATCACTGGACAGGACAGATTAGAAAATACTTATAAATATCTCTTTAGGATATCCTAAGTGCTCTTGTGGCACAGTGGCTACAGGTCCTACCTAATCTCGGGATGTGTGTCATGATGTACCCAAACAGGTTGATTATTAAAATAACTATCAACACATCCTGGAACAATTCTCAAAAATGAATTATACAACAGAAAGAATGTGTACACTACAATACCCAAGACAGGGTATAAAAAATTACTCTTGCTATTCAATGTTATCTGATTGCAACCCCTAGTATTTTCCTCTTTTCCGGGGGAACCAATCTTGGTAGTGAGCACCCAATTAACTAATATGTGGGTTCTCTGTATACTTTTAACAAATAATATTTTTCTGCAAATTAAAACATACAATTGTCCAGCACATTTAATGAACTGAGGACATTCCAAAGTATTTTACTGCCTGAAGTATAGTTACTGAAATGCAGCAAAAGCCACCACCAATTTGGTTGTAACAAACTCCCACCAGTTTTGAGATAATGACTGGGTAATTTGTTTAAGTGGTGTTGATAGAAAATGATAAATATTGGCCTGAATACTGGGAAAAACATTGTTGCTTTTCTAAGTAATGCCACATGATCCTTGTACAGCCATCAACAGGGCAGGTATGGACAGTTTTAAAGCCTCATTCAAAAATCCTCTGATTGTGTAGGTCCCCCTCAGTCAAACTGAAGCATCAATCCAGGTTTTGGTTTACAAACTGACATGACATACAACCTTCTAACATAGGCAACAATGCTACCAATAGAGCTTAGAGACACAATTTGTAATAATGCAAGAGAAAAACATCTTCTGGAAAAATAAATTATAACATATCAAGGACTGTGTACTATGCAGCAATTGAGGAGCATGAAGGTTATGTTCAAGTTGAGGCTGTAGAAGTCTTGTTTAAGCACAATTAAGATGGAGTTGAAAATTCTCTTAAATTATAAAAAGCCAATTATAAAAAGTTTACAGGAAGAAATTGAAAACTGCAATTCGATTTCACAATTTAATGTTGAAGAGATGTAAGCAAATTTCTAGGTTTTATCCTGCATTAGAAAACTGCTCAGTTATTAAGTGTTATCAGCAGCACATCAAAATTCAATGTAAAGAACCAGTTTCTGCCTTCTAGCACAGCAACTTTGACAAGGCATCAAACATAATAAACTTTTCACCTCTGCTTCACTGCACACACCCAGAAAGAGATTAAAGCTGAACATGTATTAACATTATGTGTGAAGGAGTATAAGACAATAATTCAGTTTTGGATTTCACCCAGCGAATTTCTGCTGTCACATTTGACAATACAAGCAAGTTTCAGCCAGATGTTCTCTCATAATTCACAGGTAGCCACTGTGCATCATATAAAAATGAATTTACCTGTTCTGTAAAGGACATTCCATGATTTGCGCAGAGGAATATAGGCTCTCTACAAAGTGAACAAATTTAACCCACTCCTTCTCTTCCTCAGATAAACAGTCCTGGAGATTTTCCACCTTAAAAAAAAGGTAAGGAATTCATCAGGAACAGGCATAAAATAATTACAGCTCATGGAGACCGTTAATATTCTTTCCATGTATCAATTTTCCATGGTCCACTCCATAACATTAGTTAAGTGATCCTTGGATGATTTCAGAATTTGTATCATTTCAGCTCTGTCCTACCTTACTCTATCCAGAAAAGCCACTCCTAGTTGGGCTCACCCATTCCACGAATAACTGCTCCTGATATTAGTCACGGATTGAGTTTAACTTAGCGTAACTCCTGATTTAGACTATGCTATGCAATTTAGCACATTACAAACATCTAATAGGACCAATCAAGAGTAATGAATGACAAATTGCCCTTGCATGCATGAATCCCACTAATCTGTGTTACTGGCTGGGGAATAGAATAATTGATCCTTAAATACTTAGATCCTGCCTACAGGGAATCTGTACACATTTAAATTCATGTCAAATATATTTTAAAAGTGCCTGGTGCCTACAACAGAATTTAAGAGCTGTTCATACCAGGTTCGATATGACACCACAATTGCTGCAGTTAGACTCCATGCTATATCTAACAGAAGTAGTGTAAGTTACCCTTTTCTAGACAGCCTCTTGGTTACTCCTATCCACAGTCAGTTTGAGGTCCACCACAGGGGTGTTATACAAGTTATCAATGGGAAACAGTTTTTTTCAGCTAAACGCAAAGCACAAAATAGAAGCCAAGAAATGATAACATCACCCTCGACCCCAATTCACCTAAAAGACAAGAATGATGACTGGGTGAGAGGGATAAGGTCTTCTCCAGAAAGCATTCTGTTAGGCAAACACGATGAAAACATCTTTTTTAAAGTAGTTATTTTTGATTATCTACAAATTTCTCGATGAAACCACATGGATCAGTGTAAACTGTAGCTTATGCTCTGATCTCACTGGAGCACTTCCAAAACATCAGTCAAGGCTTCCCTCTCAGCTGTAAACTAATTCCATAAACTGGTGAACACTGCAAACAGATTTCAATAAACACCCAGTACATTACTGAACAAGGAAGATTCTTGGAATAAACTTGAAAGATGCAAACACTACAAGATATCAGATTACACTACCCACGCAAATAGAGTGATAGAGATGTACAGCACGGAAACAGACCATTCGGTCCAACTCGCCCATGCCGACCAGATATCCCAACCAATCTAGTCCCACCTGCCAGCACCCGGCCCATATCCCTCTATACCCTTCCTATTCATATACCCATCCAGATGCCTGTTAAAAGTTGCAATTGTACCAGCCTCCACCACTTCTTCTGGCAGCCCATTCCACACACGATTCACCCTCTGCGTGAAAAAGTGGTCTCTTTTATACCTTTCCCCCTCACCCTAAACCTATGCCCTCCAGCTCTGGATTCCCCACCCCAGGGAAGAGACCTTGCCTATTTACCCTATCCATGCCCCTCAATTTTATAAACCTCAATAAAGTCACCGCTCCGCTCAGACACTTCAGGAAAAACAGCCCCACCCCATTCAGCCTCTCCCTATAGTTCAAATCCTCCAAACCTGGCAACATCCTTGTAAATCTTTTCTGAACCCTTTCAAATTTCACAACATCCTTCTGATAGAAAGGAGACGAAAACTGCATGCAACATTCCAACAGTAGGCTAACCAATGTCCTGTACAGCTGCAATGTGACCTCCAAACTCCTGTACTCAATACTCTGACCAATAACCAAAAGCATACTAAACGCCTTCTTCACTGTCCTATTTACCTGTGACTCCACTTTCAAGGAGCTACGAACCTTTGTTAACAGCAACACTCTCGAGGACCTTACCATTAAGTCCTGCTAAGATGTGCTTTCCCAAAATGCAGCACTTTGCATTTATCTAAATTAAACTCCATCTGCCACTCCTCAACCCATTGGCCTGTCTGATCTAGATCCCGTTGTAATCAGAGGTAACCTTCTTCACTGTCCACTACAATTCAATTTTAACATCATTTGCAAACTTACTAACTAGAACACCTTAAGCTCACATCTAAACCATTTATATAATTGACAAAAAGTAGTGGACACAGTAGTGGAACTCCAGGTCACAGGTCTCCAATCTGAAAAACAACCCTTCACCACCCTCTGTCTTCTACCTTTGAGCCAGCTCTGTATCCATGTTTGGATATATTTTAAACCATTTTTTATATATAAACACATTGGGTAAAAAGGACAATAGTAAATAGAGCAGAAGTCACAAACAGGTCACTATTACTTGTAACACATGATTTAGTTTTTTGCAACAATAATAGAAGCCCAGGAACTAAGATCCAGGAATGATTTAGGATTGCATCTTACATTCTGAATTTTTCAAAGACATGTTCTCAAAGCACATCAGAGGATGCTTCCTTGCATTGTCAGAAATACCAAGATCAATGAAACAGATCTTTGAAAAGCAGAGCCTGCAAATCAGACTGAATAGCATTGTTCAAATTCCCCACTATTTCAATATCGTTGTTAATTCTCTTCAGCTGAAATGGGCTAATGCACCATTTAGGTTGAGGAGAGAGTAATTTTATACAGAGATCGCAGCAATTAACAGGTTTCTAGAGTTGCGTATTGTTGTTAACAGCACAAGCAGTTCAGGAAAAACAAAGAAAAACAGGGAAGCATTTTACCTTTTTTATTTCAAAATAAAAGTGGCAAAATACAGATTTAATATGTTCTCTCTCTGATTCTGGAGATCAAGCAAGCAAGCATAGATCTAGATTAGATAAAGTGCGTTTATACTCCAACACAAAATCGAAGTTGGTCATCAACTGCCTTCCCCCCGCCCCCTCAGTGCTGCACAGGGATTGTCAGAATTCTCAATTTACAGAAGAAATGTTAAACCAAGGTCCTATCTGCTCTGTTTTCTGCAATGCCCTGACTACTATTTACTCCACAACAAACCATGCTAAAACAGCTAATTTCTTTTTTCTCCCCTTATTTTGAAATATTTTTCCTCCTTTACCTGTAAAATGTAGACAGTAATGAAACTATACATCTAATCTGAGAAGAGTGAACGTAATGCTCTTACTGTACAACAAAAATCTCCAAACTTCATAAGATGAGCAGCTTAAGTTTTATTAAGGACAAGAAGGAAGATAACAGCATTAGATTACAATCACCGAGTTCCCAACAAAATCACAGACAGAAATCAATAAACCATTGCTAATTTAGTTGGTCACATGCCAAGAACAACCAGACAGGTATTTGGATGGATACAAAAATGGAAAACATTAGAAGCAAAAATAGTAACAAAACACATGAAGACTGACTCAGAAAAACCTGGCTCTAATTTAAGTTCAGGAATACCATGCAATTACCATTTAGTGATAGTGTTTCTCACTTAACTGGGGATAAGTACACAACAAGAGACATCAAACTGTAATACAGAGGAAACATATCCGACCTTTGCTCTAAAACTGGAGCCTGTGTAATCTAATTTGTCTACTCTCTCTTCTGAAACAAGGCAAAACATTCTGTATAAAATTCCCCAAGTTAAAACTCCCTTGCTGTAGATAGGAAATGGGGTGTAAAATGTAAAGAGGAACTGTAAGAAAGGAAAAAGACTCAGACACTGATTTTATGGGGCATGCAAATATATATGTGATTTCTCCTTCTGTAAACTATAGTATGTGGAGTCAAATCATCTCAACACGAAGTACTTTACATGTAAAAAATGCTAAATCCCGTAATTAGATAGCTGTTTGCAAATGAAAGCTGCTTCAGATTGGGATGGAAAATTTTTTTAGCAAAACCTAAAATTTCCCTTGATCTGTGATTTACAAGAAAAACATCCAGCTTGAAATGCTTCATGCATATTTGGGGAGGTAGGGTGCAAAGATAGATAGGAAAGAGAAGAAACACAAGTTGTTATTATACTACATTCCAGATGTTTAATATATATTATAAAATGTTGCAATGCATCCAATTATCATCTATTTAATTCAGGCAGGAAGGGAGATGAAAGGTAGCCTGACTCTATCCTGTTTTTGTGACTGAACAATGGATCAAACAGAGTTCCATCCCAAGTGGGTGCGTGCGTGTGCGTGCCACACAAACCATCTGTCTCACTATTTGGAAGTTAAAACAGGAATAAAGCTCCTCTTTGAAACTAATTTAACACCATTTCTTTCTCCACAGATGCTGCCATACCTGCTCAGTCACCCCAGCACTATCTATTTTCATTTCAGATATCCATCATTGCAGCATTTTGCTTTTATTGAAATAGTCAAATCAGTTGAAGTACTGGAGGGATACCAAATCTGTCAAACTGCCCCTATATACAAATCAACTTTCTTCAGGAAAGGATGGGAAATGAAAAACTTGCATGGTTGACCGTTTAGATTCTCCCACGAAAGTGCACAATGATGCCTTGACAAACATCACCTAAAATATTTGCCTGACAAAGGAGCAGCGTTCTGAAAGTTTGAGATTCCAAATAAAACGGTTAACGGTAGGGTTCTTAGTCAGGTGGAGGAACAGAGGGATCTTGGGGTCTATGTACATAGATCTTTGAAAGTTGCCACTCAGGTGGATAGAGCTTGTAAGAAGGCCTATGGTGTATTAGCGTTCATTAGCAGAGGGATTGAATTCAAGAGTCGTGAAGTGATGTTGCAGCTGTACAGGACTTTGGTTAGGCCACATTTGGAGTACTGTGTGCAGTTCTAGTCGCCTCACTTTAGGAAAGATGTGGAAGCTTTGGAGAGGGTGCAGAGAAGATTTACCAGGATGTTGCCCGGAATGGAGAATAGGTCGTACGAGGATAGGTTGAGAGTTCTCGGCCTTTTCTCATTGGAACGGCGAAGGATGAGGGGTGACTTGATAGAGGTTTATAAGATGATCAGAGGAATAGATAGAGTAGACAGTCAGAGACTTTTTTCCCCGGATACAACAGAGTGTTACAAGGGGACCTAAATTTAAGGTGAAGGGTGGAAGGTATAGGGGAGATGTCAGGGGTGGGTTCTTTACCCAGAGAGTGGTGGGGGCATGGAATGCGCTGCCCGTGGGAGTGGTAGAGTCAGAATCATTGGCGACCTTTAAGCGGCAATTGGATAGGTACATGGATGGGTGCTTAATCTAGGATAGATGTTCGGCACAACATCGTGGGCCGAAGGGCCTGTTCTGTTCTGTGCTGTATTGTTCTATGTTCTATAAATCTGTTATTACCTGGTGCTGTGTCACTTCTGACTTTATTGAAACTCAGGGGAATCTCTTTTGGCTGTTTGGCAAAGGTACGTTTTAACATTGAGTGGACAATGCTAGACACATCTTACCAGGAAATCACGAAGGTCTCGATCAGCTGTGTAGCAACAGATACGATGCAGTTGTCTCTTCACATCAAAACCCTAAAATCAAAGAGAAGCATCAGTGCTACTTTGAAAACATTGTATCCTCCAATTCAGCCCCATTTAAAACTGTCAATCGTACAACTGAATTGAGGCAACAGTTGCCATCATTATTTATAGACTTCCATTACTTACCATATTTTTTAAAAGTTGCCTAGCCTCCTGCAGGTCTTTTTTTAAAAGAGATTTGTAGGTTAGATTTAAACCAGCTTGCATGAGTTTGTTCAGATCTTTCATAGATGTCTGTTGTACTGTGAAATAGCTCTGAGCTCGTGGAATCTGATTACTGAGTATAGCATCACGAACAATTTCCTGCAAGAAAAATCCAAATTGTAAAAAAAAGTGTTCTGATGATTTCATACCTGAACACTGAAATATCAGACTTACTCATCAATATCCCTCTACCACACATGCCAAAATAAACAGGTTACTGACAGAAAAATAGTGCAAGCTTTCAAGTTATTCTACACTGGAGTCACTCATGAAGGAGTTTATTCCAAACTATTTTGGTTAATATTCACTATTTTGCAACAGAAGTACAAATTCCACCACTGGAATATAGGCCATGGAATGGTGTTAGGAAGGTGGAAATGATAGAGAAAGAACAGGACAGCTCAGAAACAATGAGTCAGCAAAGTACTGATATCTGCAGAATCAGGTGTTGCTTTTGCTTCTCTGTTCACTAAAGATGAAAAGTAAAATGCCCTCAGTAAGAGTAATTATACAGTTTTGCCTACTGCCACTTTGATGATATATGCTTTGGAGGTGCCAGTGTTGGACTTGGATGTACAAAGTTAAAAATGACAACACCAAGTTATGGTCCAACAGGTTTATTTGGAAGCACTAGCTTTCAGAGCGCTGCTCCTTTATCAGGTGGTTGATGACCTGCTCCAAAAGGTAGTGCTTCCAAATAAATCTGTTGGACTATATTTTAATTTTGATAATATAGCTTATAGACAATGCTTAATTTTATGACCTTTTGCTGACATTTCTAAATCCTACCATTCCACCTAATTTTCAATAAAAAGAACTGTGGTGGTGGTGTTGGTTGGGGGGGGGGTTTAATACATACATCATTAATGTCATGTAGATCCAATGCATGTGGCACTCAATGTTAATCAATGTTAGATTTTAAAAAGTGCATGGTTGGCATTTATTTCCCATCACTGTTTAACAAAAACTGCTTGCTAAAGCTGGGTTGTTCAGCTTTTTCAGAGAGTCATCAGCTGCTGAAGCTAAGATAGCCAATACTGAATATGAATCTCATATTGGTGAACCAGCTGGGTTTTTAAGACAACCCATAAGTTTCAGGGTAATTGCAATTTCACTGGATAATTAATGCAGAACCCCACATTAATGTGCGGGGGATATGGGCTCAAATCCCATGATGACACATGGTTAAATTGGAATTCAATAAAACAAAATCTGGAATTAAAAGATAGCTTGATGGCAATCATGTAAATATCGATCATTGTAAAGACCCATCTGGGTCAATGATGTCCCTTAGAAAAGGAAATCTGCCGTCCTTACCTGGTCTGGCTTACATGTGACTCCAGGCCCACAGCAATGGTGATGGGCTCTTAAGTGCTCTCTGAAATGGCCCTTCGAAGCAATTAGGAATGGGCAATAAATGCAGGCTCAGCCAGTGATGCCACAGCCCATGAACAAGTGAACTGATGCCAGCTTTTTATTTCCAGATTTCTTTCTTGAAAAAACTCAAATTTTTAAAAATAGGTCATGAGGAATTTGTATAAATTTGCTATATTCCCAGCGCATTCATTAGAAAGAGACAGCTGGTAGAGGTTAAAGCTGAGGAACACCTCATCTCAGGTGAGGGAAGAATCCTTCATGGTAATCTCATCTGCTGCAGGAATTGAACCCTTGCTGTTGGTGTTCCTTTGTATGAAAAACCAGCTGCCCAGCCTTCTCTGCATTACTAGCTTAGCAACAAAATTATTACCACACTCACTTATTACAACTTTATGAAGTTAAGTACAAGATGGTGCATTTTGGTCAGAAAAATAAGATCCTGCACTCACTGGAAAGTAATGCGATAAATAAGGTACTTGAGCAAAGAGATTCAGAGGTAGAGATACACAAATCACCAAGTAACCCACACATGAGACCATAAGAATAAAGAAATAAGAACAGGAGAAATGCAAAAGGCCTATCAAACCCAGTTCTTCATTCTATGGGGACTTCACATAGACAGCACTTTAATATAACGCAGAAGACTACATTAACAGAAAAGGATTCCATTTCATCAAAGTGCAAGTCATCTGTAATCATCAGCATATCTTAGAAATCGGAGACGGGTACCCTGGTAGCTGTCATAATGCCTTTATTCTTCAGAACTCTCATGGTCCTGGCTCTTTTCAAGAGCCAGATGTCCTACAAGGATGGTGACTGGGAGACGAGGGCTACTTTCTGGCACCAGGTTAGTGACTCTTATGCAATCTCTTGGCGGAGACCACTCGTTGCATGAACATTCTTTTTCCTCACATCAAACTTGCTTCTTTTGCAGATTACTTTAAATATGCGGCTTCTCATTGTTGATTCTCTTATGAGTGGAAACAGTTTCTCCGTATCTACTCTATCCAGATCCCACAATTTTGAGAACATCTGTCAGATCTCCTCTTAGCCACCTTCTCTCAAGGAGAAACAGTCCCAGTCTCTCCCTAATCCATCCTCATAAATTGAAGTTGCTTATCCCTGAAATCACTCTTGTAAACATACCCTTAGATTTGCAACAACATGGAAATCACTATCACAAGGTATAATTGAGGCTAATAGCATAGATGCATTTAAGGGGATGCTGGACAAGGAAGAATGGAATAGGAGGGTCAATTTGATAGATTACACAATAGTTCAGTGGTATGGTTTTATGTTTTAGACTTGGTCAATTAATTTCAAGAGAAATCACAAGATAAATAATTATTAATTCAAGTACTTACATTAGTATTTAGATTCTTCCACTTTCCATAAACATGATTACCATCTGGTAAAATGTTTTCTTCACCCAGACAGTCACTAGTTACAGTCTCATTTGGAGGTGTTCGAGGATATTTCTTCATAAATTTACGGAGCTTGATAATATAACTGGTCAAATAATCCACACATTTTTGCTTGTACTTGTCCAATTCTGAAAATGTACAACATAGTTAGAATTCTGTTGCCAAAACAAACTCCATCGTAAGAGAAGAATCCCCAAAAAAACCTGAAGTGGTTTAAGATAACCCATCACCATCTTCTCACTGCCATTAGAGATGTGTAATAAACATAACATTACAACTTTAAAAATTTGTATCCTCTGGTTGTGGATAAACAGGAAAAATATTTCTTTCCCTTACCAAAAAAATTACATTGAACTGTAATGGTAAATTATGCTGGCAGGTTTTGAGAAGATTTGTAACTCAGGTCGAGGTTCTGGATGTAGGTTTGCTCACTGAGCTGAAAGGTTCATTTTCAGACATTTCGTCACCATAATAGGTAACATCTTCAGTGAGCCTCCGGATGAAGCACTGCTGATGATTCCTGCTTTTTATTTATATGTTTGGGTATCTTTAGGTTGGTGATGTCATTTCCTGTGATGTCACACGAGAAGCACGGCATTCCAACTGGAACTCTATCAATAAACACATTGACTTGGACCACACTTACCACCCCCAAGAAAATTGGGTTGGTGATGAAAAAGAACAGAAAATGACACCACCCAATCCAATTTTCTCAGAGTGGTAAATGGGATCCAAGTCAATGTGTTTGTTGATAGAGTTCCGGTTAGAAAGCCATGCTTCTAGTGTGACATCAGTACAGGAAATGACATTCCCAACCTAAAGAAACCCAAACATAAAAATGAAAAGCAGGAATCATCAGCAGTGCTTCATCCAGAGGCTCACTGAAGACGATACCTAGTATGGTGACAAAGTGCTTGAAAATGAATCTTTCAGCTTGGCAGGCAAACCTACATCCAGCTAAATTGTGTTATATATTTGGTGAAACAATTGAAAATATTTCACACTTCACATAGGGGATTAATATTCAGTGCCAGATAATAAATGCAATTAGGATTGCACTTTGGGAATAATTATGAAAAACCTTTTAGTCTTTATTATTTCAAGGGACGCATGCGTGCCTAGTAGGGCCAGCATTTGCTGCCCTGCCCGAATTGCCCTTGAACTGAATGGCTTGAAACTTTAGTGAATAATTAAGAGTTAACCAACTGCTGGGAGTCAGAATTCACCTCAAGCCAGATGGTTCAAGGACAGAAAACTTTGTTTCTAAAAAAAGAACATGAGTGAATCAGATGGATCGTCACAACAGTCATTGTTACTGAGACTAGCTTTTTTCCCCAACTTTATTGACAGAAAAATCCTAGGCCAGTAACATAATAGAACCATAAAAGCTAAATCAGGCCATTCAGCCCATTGTGTGTGCACCAGTTGCAACTGCTTTTAAACCAACATTTCTCATTAACCTGTTCAAAGATGTTATTACCCACCTCTGGAGCAGGTGGGGATTTGAACCTGGACCTCCCAGTTCAGGGATAGCGATACTATAACAGTACCACAAAAGCATCCCAAATTAGAATCTTGCGATGGCTGCGAGTCAAACACAGCTCAACATTTTGGAAGGCAGCTATGCTCACCACTACACCACCATCACCAGCTGCATCAGCCATTTTAATTTCTAGCACCTAGTCCAGTGTTTTGCAGTTAACACTTTTTTAAAATGTCATTAGAGTAGCAGATGGATTAAAGATTAGTCACGTTCTGTGGAATGCTAGGGGATCTGACTGAAGATTAACTTGAGGGAAAAGATGGTGAAGAAAACATTAGACTAAGTGTGGGAATGATGTATATTCTAGACTGATTAAGTAGCAATTAAATACCTTCTCAGGGGAAAAAAGGAGGTACAAAAGCTGGGGGTTCTGTAGATAAATAGAGACAGAAAAAGCATTTAATAAATATAGAGAGTGACAGAAAAAAAACTGAGAAACATAAAAGACACTCATCAAGCAGCGTTGATAGGTAGCCTTAAGTAAATTATTCAGTTTTCAGAGAAGGGAATGTGATGGATGCCAATTACAATTTCCATCGTTAGATAAGGTATTGGTGATTTGAGAGACTTAAGATTAAGGCACGACATTCAAAGAAACCTAACCACATAAAAAGAACAATGGCTGAGTGAAAGCAATAGTTAAGACTCAAAACAAAGTTGGCAGGATGGATGGATGGATTTTGAATTATAATACACATTGATATTGCAACCTCACTTTCTATTTATACAAATTACTTAAGCAGAAACATGAAAGGATATTGAAGTTTGCTGCTATTTAATTAAGATTAAAAATCACACAACACCAGGTTATAGCCCAACAGGTTTAATTGGAAGCACTAGCTTGTCTATAACCTGGTGTTGTGAGATTTTTAACTTTGACAGCCCAGTCCAACACCGGCACCTCCATATTATTTAATTAAGGTGCATGGTAAATGCGAGACTTCAAAAGGGCCATTGTAATGTCAATCAAGTATACATTGCCACAAATAAACGTTGGGAATAAACAATGGTGAAAGCACATGCTAAAAGGAAAAGTTTTTAATATAATGATGGAGGAGAGGATAGAGGAGATTCATTTGCAAAACGTGCAGCATTTCAAAAGCTTCAAAAATTGAGAAAACCATCCAAAGCACATCACAGAACGATATTGTAAAAACTAGACACTAAACACAAAAGGAGACATTAGTGGATGTTGTACAAGATAATGAATATGTAAAGATTAAGTTAGGAGCCAAGCTGAAGCTTTTATCTCTATCACAGCCACGGGTGGAGTATTAGGCAGATGGAAACTGTTTAAGTTTGTTGGATTCTGGCAGGGTCTCCTAATGGGAGACACATATCTTACCCAGACCTTATTAGGGATAGTTAACGTGCTCAAAAAAAAAGTGTGAATTTTTACTGTTCACTTTGCAAATCTCTGATCTTCTACCAATAAAGTTTGCAATTTTGACCATGATTTTCAATCTACAGTCCAGTTCCTATATTGAACCAAATGGACATCAGGGCTATTGAAAAGTGTACAGGGAAAATTCAGAAAAACAATCCAGGAAAGATAGATTAATGATGAAAAAAAAAGCATTAAAAACAAATTTTATTCACTGAAATACAGATGATTATAGAGAGAATCTAACAAGTTCTAGAATTTTGAAAGGTTTCTGTAAGAATTCACAAAAGCTATTTGCACTGGCTGGCAATCAGTTATAAGGGATAGATATCAAATCATCACCAGAATAACAAAAAGAAATTACAACATTTATTGTTCATGCAGATGGTTGTTAAAATATTAGTACCCTAGGATAAATTAATATTGAAGCAGAAATCTGTTGTCATTTTGAAAGGATAGTGGGCATTCTGAAAAATAAAAAAAATACGAGGAGATAAAAAAAAACAAAGAAAAATAGGACTGGAAAATGAACAATTTACCAAAGCCTCCCACTGCACTGCAGCTCATGGTATTCTATGATTTACAGTTTCAATAAGCAATGAAAAAAATGAAAAATGTTACCTCTAAATCTCCTTCAGAATTTACAACATAAAACAGCTTTGGACAAGTCGAATAAATCTCCAACTTTACCAACATGAGGACTCCTGTAGCCTTGTGGTCATAATTCTGCTGCTCTAACATCTAGTCAGAATAAACTAGGTTTCACTCAGGCTGCTTGCATTACACATCCAATTCAGTTCGTTATCGATTAAAATAGTTAATATATATTTCTTTAAAAAGTTGCATTTTTCCCCTTCTAATTCCTAAATATTTGCCTTCACCAGTTGTTACCACTCCAGAATGTGTCAATTTCTCTCTCAGGAGACAGTAAGAAATGCAATGCCATGTAATGGGTGGAAAGACACAAACAACTTAAGAAAAACGTTGAGATGCCAACAGTTGAAAATAAAATACCTCAAAATGTAAACATCACTTCTGTTATTCCCCCATCTGAACGAGTCACATATGAAATGGCTGCAAAAAGAAAATTATTCAAAAGGAATCCATAGCTTTATCAAATCATCTCACCTCCTGACTGGGTTAGAAGCTCTTGCATTTGTTTGTTGAGAAAAGTCAATGTAAGGTTCAGAAGCTGTTCAGAGAACTGCTTGCCCTGCGTTTCAGAATAATTTACCCTGATGGCTGAACATAGCAAATCTAAAGCTGGCTTAATTTCTTCGACATCTACATAAAGAGGGAAATGAACAAAGAAGAAATGTTGTCATTGAACTTCCATCTTAACCATTGCCAAGAAACACAAAATAAACACTCCTCTCGTGTGCTTCCATTTTGCAAAAACTTTGTAAAACATAAGCAATTTCCACAGGTATGAAAAAGGGGAGGGTGGGTTGATTTGGGGTTGGAAGTGGGGTCAGGGCTGGATTTAGATGAATTAATAGCAGTGCAATGTCAGCTATGTCAAAATATGAGTCCAACGATCTTTTACAGCTTTCATATAAAAATGATTTAATTTGAAGGCAAGTCAATAAAGACTTCA
This sequence comes from Hemiscyllium ocellatum, assembly GCF_020745735.1. Taxonomy (NCBI): domain Eukaryota; kingdom Metazoa; phylum Chordata; class Chondrichthyes; order Orectolobiformes; family Hemiscylliidae; genus Hemiscyllium; species Hemiscyllium ocellatum. The sequence continues at coordinate 4,243,073 of NC_083439.1, forward strand.
AAATTGAAGTTAAAAATCACACATCAGGTTATAGTCCAATAGGATTATATAGAAGTACTAGCTTTCGGAGCGCTGCTCCTTCATCAGGTGATTGTAGAGAATAGGATTATAAGACACAGAATTTAAAGCAAAAAGTTTACTGTAGAATGTAACTGAAATTGTATTTGAAAATGACCCGGATTGTTTGTTAAGTCTCTCATCTTTTAGAATGACTATGTTGGTTTCCATGATTTGGAGATGCCAGTGTTGGACTAGGGTGTATAAAGTTAAAAATCACACAAGACCAGGTTATAGTCCAGCAGCTTTAATTGGAAGCACTAGCTTTCAGAGCACTGCTCCATCATCATGTTGGTTTCAGGCATGGTACATTTGCAAGATCAAACAGAGGCTAGGGCAACAGACGAATGGGCACCGCACAACAGACAGGAGTGTTTCCTCCCAGTCAGAGAACACTTCAGCAGTCCGGAACATTCGACCTCGGATCTTCGGATGACCATCCTCCAAGGTGGACTTCAGGAAAGGCAACAACAAAAAGTGGCCGAGCAGACACTGATAGCCAAGTTCAGTACTCGTGGGGGATGGCCAAAACCGGAACCTTGGGTTCATGTCACACTAAGGTGACCCCATTGCACTATACAGACAGACAGACAGACAGACAGACCACACACACACACACACACACACACACACACCCCCTCTCTCTTACACTTCCACACACACCCTCTCACAGACTTAAACCCCTTTGCACTCACACACATACACACACCCTCTCACAGATGCTCATAACCACCGCCACCCCCCTCTTGCCACACACACACACACACACGTATAAGTTTGTGGGTGAATTTGTACTTGCAGAATTACATTTTACTTTCCTCAAAAACTGCATGAATCCATGAAAGGTTCTGTAAATCCATTTTTTAGATTAGAATCGGTCTGACCATTGTGGCACAGACAGCCTCACAGGGAGTTAAACACCTTCCATACCTTATCTGGGCCGACATGACACCAATTGTTAAAGTGCACTTGAGAATATAACTTTTAAAAAAAGGCTTTGCGATTTACATATAGAAGAATTGAAATCAACACAGTCATTCTAAAACATGAAAGACTTAACAAACAATGCGGGTCTTTCTCAATATATAATTTCAGTTATATCACATTGTAAACTTTTGCTATAAAAACTCTGTGTCTTACAGCCTTATTCCCCACAATTACCTGATGAAGGAGCAGCGCTCCGAAAGCTAGTGCTTCCAAATAACCTGTTGAACTATAACCTGGGGTTGTGCGATTTTTAACTTTGTACACCCCAGATCAACACTGACGTCTCGAATTCAAAATCGAAGATAGCAAAATTTTGTTCTCCCTCAGGATGCGGAGGGTTGGGTTTTGCTTAGGTACAGTTCCACAAGCTCACCACAACCATATCAAAGTTAGCATTCTACACTTGCATGTCTAGGCCACAGATTGGTTTTTTGACCACAGATGAACCACAGCTGAGATCCAGTCTGTTGTACCCAACAGTTACACGAATGCAATGAAGATGCCAAACAGCAAGTGAAATCAGAAATTCTGCCTGATAGTTTCAGGGGAGGAAACTAAGGAACATGGGTCATCTCTACACAGTGCCGTCCCAGCTGAGATCAGTTAGCTTAGTACACCTCTCCAACCAAACCTGGGCCTTTTGATCTCCAGTGCTTGATTGCTTTATGCTTAGCTATTTTGAAAACATGGATACAGAGTTGAGAGATAAAACAGATTAAGGAAAAACTTTAAAGAACTGTACCTTATGACTGAGGTTATTTTTTGCCACATTTTCTACAGGACACGCGACTCAATGTTGAAGAGTGTGCTGTGGAACATGAGCTTGCAGACAAACCAAATTAGCTTCTGTAAACAGGAGCTCCATAGACCAACTTTGGAGCACAGTAATAGAAGGAAGCCATTTAGCCTTTTGAGCCTGTGGCATCATTCAATTAGATCATGGCTGACCTGCAGCCAGTTGATTCTCTAATCTTTTTAATATTTTCAATTTTTAAAATTCATTCATGGATACAGACAGATTGCATTAATATTTATTCCCCCATTAGTTGTCTTTTCAGACTGCTGCAGTCCAACAGTTTGAAAGGCAATTCCAGAATTTTGACCCAGCAAAAGTGAAGGAACCAATTAAAACAAACCTTTTTTTTATTTTGCAATTCCAAGGCATTTATTTCGAAGATTCTGAGGCAAAGAATATTCCTCAACATAAAAATAATTCTGAAGAGGACGTGGTCAGGACTTCAATAAATAAAGATGGGAATTTTAATAAGTAATTATTTTCTTGTTCAGGGCTAGGACCCCTGTTTCCCAAAGAAAGCCACATATGCTGGAGTGAATGACAGTAGTGTCATCTAGGGTGTACCACTATCATGACACCATAACATATATAATTGTAAAACAAGGTGACTAAATCTTTGGTGTAGTTGCTCCTTTATAATCATTTAAAATTATATTAAAAGGTTTCAGTCTGTATTGCTTTGCTGCAGACATCAAATTCCAGCCTAAAGTTAGGAGTGTAATGGAATATTATCTACTTGCATGAACAAATGCAGCACCAACAATACTGAAGGAGCTCAATACCATTCAAAAGAAAGATACTTGCTTGATTTGAACCCCAAACTCCACCCTATGCACTCACACTCTCAGTAACTGGTTCTTCATGGCTTGAGCTGAAGGCAGCTATAAGAACCAACCAGCGACCTGCTTGGGCAACTCTTTTCAAACTTGCCACTGCTATCATGTAGAAGGAAGAGGGAAGCAGGGGCATGACTTGGAACTGAAGCAACATTGCCTCAAGAAAGAGCTAGAAACATTTTCTGTTTTAAAGGCATCAAGGGGCATGGATGGAAAGCAGGAATGTTTCATTGATATTGGGACCAGCCACGATCATACGGAGTAGTAGAGCAGACTCAAAGGATGAAAAGGCCAACTCTGTTTCTAGTTTCTATGTGTTCACTGTTGCTGGATCAAAATTGTTCCTCCTGCAGAATGTGGCAGGTGAGAGTCTCCATTGACCACTTCTACGGGAAATGCACCCAACTCCAGCTCCTCAAAAACCGAGTTAGGCAACTGGAGCTGGATGAACTGCGGAGGCAATTGAGAGATGTACAGGGAGGCGGACAATCCTCAGACACAAGATAAGGACAGCTAGTTTACAGTCAAGGGGAGGAGAGGGAACCAACAGACAGAGCAGGGATCCCCTGTAGCCATTCCCCTCAGCAATAAGTATACCATTTTGAATACTGCTAGGGGGGACAGCCTACCAGGGGGAAGCCATAGTTGTCAGGTCTCTGTAACTGAGGCTCAGAAGGGAAGGAGGGAGAACAGAAAAGCGCTAATGGTAGGGGAGTCAATAGTTAGACGGATTGACAGGAGATTTTGTGGTCAGGAACAGGACTCCCAGAAGGTATTTTGCCACCCTAGTGCCAGGTTCTGCGATGTCACCGATTGGGTTTACAAGTTGCTGAAGGGGGAGGGTGAGCAGCCAGAAATCATGGCACATATTGGCACCAATGACATAGCCAGGAAAGGGATTGAGGATCTGAAAAATGATTACAGAGAGCTAGGTTGGAAGCTGAAGAACAGGACAAGTAGTGTAGTGTTCTCAGATTTGCTACCGGCACCACGAGATAGTGAGGTGAGGAACAGGCAGCAAGTGCAGTTTTACACGTGGCTGCACAGCTGGTGCAGGAGGGAAAGCTTCAAATACTCAAATTTTATTGAGTTCTTCGAGGAGGTGAGGAGACAGGTTGACGAAGGTCGAGCAGTGGATGTGGTCATATGGACTTCAAGACATTTGATAAGTTCCCCCATGGTAGGCTCATTCAATAAGTCAGGTGGTATGGGATACAGAGAGATTTGGCTCTCTGGATTCAGAATTGATTAGCTGACAGAAGGCAGAGAGTGGTTTAGATGGGGAGTATTCTGCCTGGAGATCAGTGGTGAGTGGTGTCCCACAGGGGTCTGCTCTTTGAAGTTTTTATAAATGACTTGGACGAGGAGGTTGAAGGTTGGTTAGTAAATTTGCCAATGACAATTGACAGCATAGAGGGCTGTTGCCAGCTGCAGAGCAACATTGACAGGATATAGAACTGAGCTAAGAAATGGCTTAGTTCAACCTGGATAAATGCGGAGTGATGTATTTTGGAAGGTCAAAGTGCATTGATCCCTCAAAGTTGCCACCCAAGTAGATAGGGCTGTTAAGAAAGCAAATGGTGTTTTAGCTTTCACTAATGGGGAATCGAATTTAAGAATCGACAGGTTTTGCTGCAGCTCTACAAAACCCAGTGAAACCACACTTGAAATATCGTGTCCAGCTCTGGTCGCCCTATTACAGAAAAATTGCGGAGGCTTTGGAGAGGGTGCAAAGAGGGTTTACCAGAATGCTGCCTGGACTGGTGGGCTTGTCTTACGAAGAGAGGCTGACTAAGCTCAAACTTTTCTCACTAGAGAAAAGGAGGAAAACAGGTGCGGCACGGTGATTCAGTGGTTAGCACTGCTGCCTCACAGCACCAGGGACCCGGGTTCAATTCCTTTCTCGGGCGACTGTGTGTGGAGTTTGCACATTCTCCATTCTCTGCATTTCCTCCCACAATCCAAAGGTGAATTGGCCATGCTAAATTGCCCGTAATGTTAGGTGCATTCAGAGATGAATATAGGGTCAGGGTGGGTTACTCTTCGGACAGTCGGTGTGGACTTGCTGGCCCAAATGGCCTGCTTCCATACTGTAGGGAATCTCATCTCATCTCAGGTCACCTGATCAAGGTGGACAAGGGAATGAGGGGCATGGATACAGTTGTCAGCCAGAGACTTTTCCCCAGGGCAGAATTTGTTGCCACAAGGGGTCCCAATTTTAAGATGTTAGGAGGAAGGTATAGAGGAGACATCAGAGGTAGATTCTTAATGCGGAGTGTTGTGAAAGCATGAAACATGTTGCCAGCAGTGGTGATGGAAGCAGAGTCATTAGGGATATTTAAGCGACTGCTGGACATGCATATGGACAGCAATGAATTGAGAGGTGCGTGGGTTAGGTTATTTTATTTTAGATTAAGATTAATCCTCTGCACAACATTGTGGGCCGAAGGGCCTGTTCTGTGTTCTATGTTCTAAAATTCTGGAACCTTGGGTGTACATATACTGGCAGGACTGCAACTTTTTTAACAAGTTAGTTCATTTCCATATTTCTCAACCACCACTAAGAAGAGGTAATAAATACCAGCCTTGCCAGCAATGTTCTAATCCCATGAGTAGAAAAGAAACATGACAGCAGATAAATGTTGTACAACATCCTTGCTAAAATTTACAAAATCATTGAGTCTTAAATAATATGAAGTGACTGCTTGAAAACAAAATAACTACGTAGCAGTCAATGAAACAAATAATAATCTTTGCTAACAAGTCTTTTTTTATATATATATGTATATAAAATGACATCCCAAAGAATTTTATCCACACTGAGCAAATTGAATTTTGACCTGAATATCCAAGTTGCTTACTTGTTAGCTGCACCGAAGACATTATCGCAGCTCCAGAAGGTTCCTGTGCCGAAAGTGTTGCTGGAGCACAAAATAACTTTTCTTTGCTCTTCAGGAAAAAATCAACCGTATCTAGCTGCCTGTTCTCAATTCCTGCCTGCAAATTTAAAGGTTAACCAATTATTCTTTTACAGACGAGGCGATTGCCATCCACTAAATCAAGGCCAGCACAATGAAACCCGGTTTGAGGCTTGACATTACCAGATTGGTGGCTCCTTCCTTCCATCCCAAAGTCTTGCAACTTTATTTCTTGGCATCAATTAAGAAAGCTCCACGTTATTGGTATTGCTACTGTTCCTCAAATTTCCAACTTCCAAATTTGCCATCCTGCACTCCCTACCCTGCTTTGAAAGACTTGCCACACTGTTTTCAGTAACAGTTCTTTCCTGGCTAGCAAAGCTAAGGAGCTTCTTGACTCCGTCAATTATCCTCTGTCCTGAAATACAGAATGTACAATACTTCCACCCATACTCTTCAATCACACCCATCTATTTTAAACATTATTCTTTAATATGCCATGTCACAGCATTATTTATACTTCCATATACATTTTTCGGCTAATAGGACTTAACCTCCTCATCTTTCCCCATTTCAAAGCCCAACTAAACAACAGCATTCTCCATCCTTTCTTTAATCCTATTTCCTTATGAAACCCATGTTCACAGTGATCTTGGAACTTATTTTGTATTTTTACTAAAATAACATTAAAAAGTTAATTTAAAACAACTCCTTGGTCATTGTGGAGAATGAAACTATACAGTGTTCCTCAGCATAAGTTTTTAAAGGTAGCTTTCCAACACTTAATAATTTGGGATGCTTTATGGGCCTGTACCAAAAATGCGATCATTTGTTCACATTCAAAGAGAACAATGTGCTTTAAGTAACTATTGGCTGAATCTTACAATATTTTCGCTGTTGTCAAGTTCATAGGAGTTTCACACAGGACTTTCGTTCCCGAACGCTCAGCAAGTTTTATGCCACATCATCCTAAATGCACCTTATTATCTACGTACCATTACCTTATGGTACCCCGGTCATCTGATACTAGCCCCATTCTACCACCTTGGCATAGCAAAACGTATTTGCTACTTGGTGAATAACTTGGGATGGACTAGCATCTCTAGCACATGTACCATTTTTCAAAAACCATAGTGCACCCAGACAAATGTTTGTATTCAATCACTCACTTCTCATGCAAGTGCGGGTGTCCATTCACTGTCTCCCTCTTCACTGTCCAATCCCTTAAACTCACCTTCCAGATAAAGCAATGTTTTACTCGTACTTTACTAGGTTACTATAGTCACTGTTCACAATGAGAGCTCCTTTACATTGGCAAGAATAAATGCAGACTGGATAAACACTTTGCAAAATATCGCCACTCTGTCCATAGGAACAACCTGACCTTCTTGGGTCTTGGCATTTCAATAAACCCCCTTGTTTCCATGCGAACATTTCTCTCCTGGGTCTGCTGCTGTATTCTAACAAAACAATACAAACTGAACAAACACTAACTCAATTTTTTACTTAGGCAATTTATATCCTCTAGGCCACAATATGGAGTCCCACAAATTCAGACATGGCCTCTTCCTACCATTTTTCTTTTCTCCCCAGTCTTGATGATTTTGCTTTTTGCAGGGTGGATGTATTTTCTCCTTCTCACACTTTCATTTACACTCATTTTACATCTCTCTCTCTCTCCTTCAGTAGCATTAGCTTTCTCCTGTCCTCTTCCCTGGGAACTCTCTCAATCTGTTTCACCCAGTCCTCCTTCCCCTCTGTCATGCCATTTTCCAGCTCCTTTCAATTCTGAATAAGAGTTCTGTCAGACTCGAAACACTAACTCAGTTTCTTTATCGCTGGAGATGCCAGACCTGTTAAGTTTCTCCTACACTTTATTCATATACTACTCGCCTCAGACTTTGATGGCCATTTGCTTATATCATTACAAGACATTTGGACAAGTATACGAATAGGAAAAGGTTTAGAGGGATATGGGACAAGCACAGGCAAGTGGGACGAGGTTAGTTTGGGGATCTTGGTCAGCATGGATGAGTTGGACCGAAGGGTCTGTTTCTGTGCTGTATGACATGCAGTACATTGCAACATCAACCTCATGCCTTAACCTGGCAATGTATCATATGGCAAGATGCCTGTCCCTTGGCTAAGGACTGCTGACCAGCAAGGCCAACTGTCTGGCTATGACTGTGCTCAGACACAAAACTAAACAGAAATCATCGAAGTAACCTTTTCTGAATTACCTCCAATTAAATAACGCTCCTTAAATAAAAGAGACCAGAACTGTACATATTATTCTGTGTGGGGTCTCATCAATGCCCTGCACATTGTAATAAACCTAACTTTCCTGAAAGAGAAAGATCTAAATGTCATTTGCGTTTCTTATTACTTGCTACCTTTGTGATTTTTCTGTATTCTCTCTCCATTTAAGTTTTTTTCTATTATTCTGTCCACCAAAGTGGATTGCATCATATGTTCCCATCTTGCAATCCAACTACCAAATGATATGCCCATTTATCTAATTAGTCCATATCCTTTCACAGATATTGTGTACTCCTCACACGCTCAGTCTGGCCTTCACTGTTCGAGGCAGAATCTTTTGGCACCTAAACATCACTCTGGAACTCAGCCAACCATTTTTCCACTTTGAAAAGAGATTTTAAAATACATTATTTTAAGAAAACTGTTGCCAACTAGTTTAGTGTGCATTTTTAAATTGTACTTTAAAACTGAGGTGATTTTTGTAAAGCTAAGCTATAAAACAAAACATAAATGTTCTTCATTAGCTATCACAGGAAAGATATATTAGCCTCAAAGGGCTTACAGTAGAGTTGACGGGGAAAGCAGAACAAAAAGGTACATAAAAAGCAGGATATTTGGGATTAAAAATCACACTAATTCCCATACAAAATGCCATAGAAATCTGAAACACTCCAAAAGGTCTGCGAATGGGTCAAAATATAATTCGGAAAAATAAAGATTTAAAAGAATGATGGCTTTTAGCATCTGAAAAGCCTTGCTCTGTTCACTAGTTTGTATCCAAGAAGAATTACATTAAAATCTTGTTACTGAATTCTGTACAAATTTGGATAAATTAGGAAGAGATTAATTCTATGAAATGCCAAAGACTTCATTTATTCTTAACTCCTCTGGAGTGTTTTACTTATTGCTTGCTTTCAATTTAGTGCACATTACAATTTCAGAAGCATACAGGAAAAGCAGTTTGCACAACAGCTGATTAACTATGGGTAAATTTACATGGTGCAGCAAAAGAATGATTAAGAGTGACCATGGAACATTGGTTAGTAACAGTTATCTTTTCTAAGCCCAGTCAAGCCTTCCAGTACTGCGCAATGAGAGATCTGTAATGAATAGCCCAAAGGAGATATGGTTACAAGTGGACGTCAGGTTTCTTATTTTCGCAAGAATCCAAAAAAAAAGCTCAAATAATTCAAACATTTCAAAATCAATGAAGGACTTGAATGTGAGTCTTTCTTCCTTCCTTTGCAGTATTCCATAGGGGGTCATGGAAGGGACAGGATACATTAAGGTAATTGAGCGTAAATGTCGATAGCTCCTTTACTGACAAGTAACAGCAATTGCACCCTTGATCCACATGATCTCATTACTCTTTCCATTCCCAAGAAATATAGCCTTCACAAATTCTGGTTTATTTTCCCCATAAACATGGTGAAATCAAATTCCAAAGAGTCTGTTACTTTTTATGAAAAATGACAAACCTACTGGCGTTTGCAATTTAATATGTGAAAATTCTTTCACCTATAGCAAAAGGGAAGATTTCATTGTTTTACTAGCAGTGTGGCATCAGCATAGCAACAAAGGTATAAAGATATTCCCTCAACTGCAGAATTGCATTGTGGACCTGCACAGTGGAAATCAGTAACCCTAACTTTGAAGCCAATCAGTGCAATGCTGTTCTTTCTGCTTCTAATGAAGATGTAGACCCCCAGCGGGGGGAGGTGAGGGTCTCTGTTCCATGATTGGTCAATAAACACTTGCAAATGGTCTGGTCCTTTAAGACTTCACCCTTTATTTCTCATACGGCCGGACACAGATTATCCAGGAATGCAGAAGTTAAACACTTCCATGTTCCTCAGAGAAGCTGCTGACATGGCTTAAAACAAAAACATTTTTATACTTTTCTTAAAGGATGGTACAGGCCATAATCATATTGTACATTCAGACAATTACCAATCAATTAACGAAATAGCTTTATTGACAGCATCTCAGCCCAATGATATTTCCTGGGAACCAACTTTGTTTTCCAACACTCAAGCCACTCTTATCTCACGAACTGTCAATTAGGATGGCCAGCAATGTCTTATCTAGTCTAATTATTTCTATGCTGTAAAGGAAGCACGGTCTGTTGAGGCAGACTGTGGTTAGTCAATTATGCAGCTGTAGCAGGGCAAAAAACCATTTTATGCAGCTTTTAGCAGAATTGTCAGTTTGCAACCAAGAAGCTATTTTGTCATCTTTGAATTGAGAAGCAATTATATTGCCACCTAAGTTGGTAAGAGCATGTAGTAAGTGGTTGTTCCTGACAACAACTGGTTTCCTCAGCCTGTATTCAGATTTCAGATCCTCACTGAAGGCAGTGGCTTCTGCAAGGACCTGGTGGTGGCCTGCTTTCCCACCTATGAACATTCATTCCCCCCAGACACATTAGCTTCACAATCCAGCAGTTGAGTGTAACCTGGGGACATAGTAGAACAATGTCAAATCTAGCAAGGTCAAACATTGCCATTTTGGTTTAAGAATCTGACGCTAGTTAGGAGATTTGATTAACAGTTAAATACATGAAATGTTAATGCAGTGGTGACAAGTACAACAACACAATAGTACTGAAAGTAAACAAAAACCATGGCAGCAGGAAGTCATGAATAAGGAGTTATCACATCACATGCCAACAGCTCTAGTCCAAAGAAAGCAAAGGCAGACTAAAGGTCAGTAAAAACATCTTTCCAAAGTGTCCAGAGGCACCACCATAAACCAAATGAGTTCATTTAAATATAGGAGAATTTCCCCAAATCAAATACATTAATATTACCACAGCTCTGTTGAATATTTCTTAGAGTTCATCACGACTTCACTTTTTTGGCTCAATTACAATGTATTCTACTGTGTCCAGACAACAAGGTGTCAGTGCTTCTACCCCCTAAAAAAGAACACATCTTATAATCATGGTGCCACAAATGACAACTCTCAGATGACGAGTTTTGATCAAAAGGCAGAATCGCACAAGAGGAATGCACCTAATTAGTTTCATGCAAATCCACTGCAAAGTAAAATGATCATGTCACTCAACAGGTTTCATGAAAATCCAGAAAAGAATTAATAAAAAAAGTGATTAATCATTGGTTGCATATGTAACCGGTCAACAAAATGCTCAATTCTCTTTCATAAGCTAGTAGGAATTTGATAAATCCTTTCAAGAGGAGAAACTTCAAGCAACATCAAGGGAGAGATTTCTCTATGCAGCATCATAAAAGCTGTCTAAAAGAAAAATTATGATTATGTTGTAAATGACAGCCAGAGAAAATCTTCCTCTCGTTATTGGTAACTCTCTCTCACCTTACAGTCAGGGTGTTAGGCTGTTTCTGCATTCATTTACTCACAAGAGACCAACGATAATCAGGAAGGCTTTTCAAAGTAAAGAATTCTGTTAAGAGCTTTTTGGCAGGCAGAAATATAATGTTTTCTTCAAGGAAGATCTCAAACAAAGAACCTTTTGTAAATCTGACCACATTCAAAATTTTGCTGTGAGCATACTAATTTGCACCAACCTCTCTCCACACATCAATGCTGTGCACACCAATTCCCACATCAGCATCCAGCTTGGCAATGCTTTGATTTTATAATTCTCATTCTGGTTTTCAATTTTCTCTTTGTCATTGCACTTTCCTGTCACCGTAGCCCTCAATCTCTACAACCATCCAAGATACCTACTTGCCCGCACACCTTCAATTTTCTTTACTCCACATGGACAGCTGTGCTTTCTGTTACCTACCTCTTCACTAATCCCTCCAAGCTACTAATTTAAGATGCTCTTGCCCTAACAGCTCCTTATGAGTCAGTGTTAAGTTTTGGTTGATTACACTCCCGTGAAGTGCCTCGTGATGTTTCACGTTTTATCATGCATTAATGCATGATTTTGTTGGAACAATACTCCAAACAATATTTAAAACATTATAGTGAAATTTAGCAAACAAAATTAAAAATTAAACTTCTAAAGTTGTTCATGTCCAGTCTCTTACCTCTAATGCATGGATGGGAATTGAACATCGATTCCAGTGATTGAGATGGCACAATGAGTCGACAATGCCTGCCTTCCCATAAATCATTAAACGATTCAATAGATCTTCTTGTGAGAAAGCAAACACCACCATGGAAAGGCCAGTATCTGAACAATGTAAATTAGAAACAGGTAAGCAAGCGTTACATCACAAGTTAAAAATGCAAGTTTTTAATTTTAAGCCATTTGTACTGATTCTTAAAATTGATCAGTCAAATAGAAAATTTATGAATGTTAACTTTGATTTCTGTTCACAGATGCTGCCAGACCTGCTGAGCTTTTCCAGCAACTTCTGATTTTGTTTCCGATTCACAGCACCCACAGTTCTGTTTCTACTTCTTTCCTTGTTGGAGTGGGATTTGTATCGGTCTACTCGAATAAAACACTGCATCATAGTCCCACACACAAGTTTTACAGAAAAGTATACTTTATATGAAGTCATTAAATAAAAAGGATTTATTTACAGTTGAAAAGATATACATTACTAGTCCAGAATGCTGCTCATTTTAAAGGATTATTTAGCCATCACATTAATCTTCTAAACAGACAGTCTGGGCTCTATGCTTAAAGGGCAAGTTAGTAATAAATGACTCACCTTTACTCACTCAATCATTTATTTTAATTAACCTACACCATATTACAAAGATTTGAGTTTCAACAACAGGGAGGTGGCAGCACAGTGGTAACATCGCGGACCTGTAAATCACACTGTCAGGCTAACGTCTTGGTACATGGTTCAAATCCCATTTCAGTGGGATAAAATCTGGAATTAAAACACATTCTAATGTGACAGTAAAATCCATCTGGTCCTCACTTACAGAAGGAAGTCTGCCATCTCTACCAGGTCTGATTCTCAAGTGACTCCAGATTCACAGTGATGTCATAGGCACAGTCAGAGTTATGCAGCATTGCATGTGGTTTACTGCTAACTACTCTCTGAAATGGCCAAGGAAGCCATTTCAGTTCAAGGCATCAATTACGGGCAACAAATGGTGGTGTCTCCTTATTTCATGATGTGATCTTTGCCCACATAAGGAAAGAAAATGATATTCACTTTAAGAATAAAAGTACATTGTTAAAGATTCACATCTTAATCTATTTTTTGTGGTTGAACCGCCTGCCATTACAGAAGATAAAAACACAAATTGACATTGGTCTCTTGGGAAAATGTCAGCATGTCAATGACAGCATCATGAAGAACAGTAGCAACAACATTTTACGCTTATTAAAAAAACTCGAAATGTTTTACGATAAGGAAAGGATATTGTCGCTGCTAAACACATGGAGAAAACAAATCCTTCTGTTTCCAAATGATTCCTGGTACAAGTGAAAAACTAGCAGCACTCATCAGAATTTTATAGGTTCGCGCCAGAGGCTTGAAAGAACAAACGGAGAACTTAAATGCAAAATGCAACTGACTTCATTCACCAAGATGTAAAGATTTCCTTTTTCCTTTGTCTCTGCTCCCCCCCCAACCAAACCCCCAAAAGGAAAACACCGACAAATGCACTTGAAACTGCCAACATTGCTCCAATATAAGAACAGTTCATTTTTTAAAAATTATATGCTATTTAGAAAGATGTTAGCATAAACAGCAAAAACAATGATGTAACCTATTTCCCAATATCCTTTACAGACTCAATTCCACCAAATTAAAAGTTTCTACCTTAAGTTTTCTAGCTCAGACACCAAGAGATCTCTTTCCAGTTCTGAGGCTTAGAGCCTGTTTTCAGTCCTGACAACCTAGAATTCTGTTGTGGTTCTGTTCGCCGAGCTGGAAGTTTTTGTTGCAAACGTTTCGTCCCCTGGCCTCACAGGAGGCTCCAAAGCACTGATGATGTCGCCTAGCCAGGGGATGAAACGTTTGCAACAAAAATTTCCAGCTCGGCGAACAGAACCACAACAACGAGCACCCGAGCTACAAATCTTCGCACAAACCTTGAACCTAGAATTCTTTTCAATACTCACAACCTTGAAACTTCAAAACATTTCTCAAAATTTGAAGATTTCTATTGAATAAAGCCCTGAGTCTGGAGATTTGTACTAAGCTACTCTTTTGCTGACATGAAACGGTTCATCTCAACTGAAACCCAATCCTAGCCTCTGGCCATTCAAACATTCAGAAATTAAATCCTAAATAAATAATCAAGGCAATCAACTTAAATTAGATACTTTATCATTGAAGTCTTGAGCCCATAGTTCCAAACGACCTCTGAATTCTTAAAAAAAAGGGCACTTTCACAGAATTCAAAAAAAAAGAACTAGCTTAAATTTTGGATATCTGGTCGGCATGGATAAGTTGGACCGAAGGGTCTGTTTCTGTGCTGTACATCTCTATGACTCAAACTTGAATTCCGAAGTGACAATATACATTATAAACCTTTTACAAAATATACGAATAAACCTGCTCTTATGAGCTATTCTTAACTTTGTATAAGCACACAAATACTGGGATAACAGGGAATTTCAAATGCCAATTATTCAATTTCAGAATTCAATGATCTTTTACACAGCGGCTTCTGGCAATGAAGGGGTTACATTAAAGTGTCCTTCAATTAACATGCTAAATGGAAATCGCAGATCATTAAAGCTGTTCACAGCAGAGAAGTATCTTGGCATTTTAAGCAATATTCCCACAGTCCCTACTCCTCCACCCCATCCTTTCAGACCAAAACCAAAATGCCTAGATCTTATACATTGCAATTTCCAACAGGATATTAGAATCCCTACAATGTGGAAATAGGACACACCGACTCTCTGGACAGCAACCCACCCAGACCCATTCCCCCACCTAATGCACACAACTTACACATCTCTGAACACTGAGCAATTTAGCATGGCCAATTCACCGAACCTGCACATCTTTGGACTGTGGAAGGAAACCGGAGCACCCAGAGAAAACACACGCAGACACTGGAAGAACGTGCAAACTCCATACAGTCAACCGAGGCTGGAATCAAACCAGGTCCCTGGCATTGTGAAGCAGCAGTGCTGACCATTGAGCCATCGTGCCACAATTGCTGGCATCAGTATGGTTTGTCAAAGTAATTGGAGTCATACAGCATGGAAATAGACTCTTTGGTCCAATCAGTCCACACTGACCATGTTCCAAAACTAAACTAGTTCCACCTGCTTGTGCTTGGCCCACATCCCTCCAAACTTTTCCTATTCATAAACTTATCCAAATGTCTTTTAAACATTGTAACTGTACTTGCATCCACCATTTCCTCTGGAAGTTCATTCCACACACAAACCATCCTGTGTGTAAAAATGTTGCTCCTCATATCCTTTTTAAATTTTTCTCTTCTCACCTTAATATGCCCCCTAGCTTTGAACTTCCCCACCCTAGGGAAAAGACACTTGGCTATTCACCTTATCTATGCCCCTCATGATTTTATAAACTTCTCTAAGGTCACCCCTCAGCTTCCTATCCTCCAGTGAAAAGAGCCCCAGTCTTTCCAGTCTATTTTTTATATCTCAAACACTCTGTTCCCGGCAACTTGATTGAGTTTCTGACAGATGTCTAAAGATACTGCACAAGTAATTTTTATAGTGTACCTGTGAGAAACAGGGATAATTCATCGTTCCCATCTCCTTCCACTGGTAAGGATTGACCTTTAATATGATGATAATCCACCTGTTGTGTTTCCAAGTCCCAGAAGGCAACAGTCACAGCTCCTGAGTCAGGTGCAACAAGTGTGAATAAAACACTGAATTCAGAAAGAGATACTGTCTGAATACGCATGGATTCCTCCAGCCCCTGAAGCTGCACCATCCATCTCAACTTATTGGCTTTGTTGTTCACGTCCTCTTCATGAGCAAAGCTTTTGGCAACATCATCGCAAGGCACTAGAGAGGATTTATAGGAATTGACATTGCAGGTTGCATCATGAGAATTTTGGCTGGACAGGTGGTGATACCAGGGAGACCACTGCAGGAATCTTTCTGCCGATGATACTTTAGTTTCACTGTAGAAAGTTCCCAAGCGGGCTTTCCAGGACCTTTAACATGCATATGAAACCATTTATGTTATTTAATAGAATAACTGTAAATACACACTCTTAGATAATAATTACTATAACTAGCCTCTTTGAATTAGAAAAATAGCATGGCCTCACACTTGTCTGAAAAGGCACAATATCAAAATTTTTCTCCCTGTAGACCAAATTATTTTTCCATCAAGACACTTGCTTGAAGATGCTTTGATCACTTCACTAATTTGTCTTTTGACTCAACATCTACACTTTCTTGTATCATTGAAGCAACTGAAGACATCACCTTCTATACAGGAGCTGTGCAAATGCAGGTCATTGCATTAAAGGCAAACTTTTCCCTTTAAAGAACGTCTATGTACTCTTGTCTCTAATCAATTCAATCCCTTGAATGTTTATTTGATATCTCCACTTTTCATCTTCCCAAATCAGGAAGACCCAGAAAAGCAATTTTAAGAGAAAGGGAATTTGAATTAAAGAAAACTGGGAGGAGAGTATAATATTCCTTCAGATCTTGATGTGATAAGTATTTCTGTACTCATGACCTTGGCATCCAATGTTATTAGCCGATTAGTAATACTGTGTCAATTTATCAGGATACAAATTAGAGATCCCTTTCAGGTAGCACCTGTTTTTTTATTCCCTCCAACTGGAGCCACGCTGCTATCTGCCACTGAATCTTCAAACTGGTTAGAAACTGCCAAAATCCATAAGCAAATATTGCAGAACATTCTGTACTATGTACTTTGGATTAAGATTTCAAGCAAATTCTTTACTGAGTCAGAATCACTTAACATTATGATAGAAATATAGATGCAAGCAGCTTTTTGGAGAGCAGTGAGTTTGTTTTACGGCTTTATCAAAGTATATAAATATGCCATGTGTGTCACATGCTAGCCTGTGGAACAGGACTCTAGTCAATGTAAGAGTTTCAGTTTTCCTGCTTCCTCCATTAGGTTCCTGAGCCAAAAGAAAAGCCAGCTAAAACCCAATTTCAATCAAAACTTCCAGTCACGTGCATTCCTGTCCTCACAATACTGCCAATTTTTAGCAATCTCCCACATGCCAGACAAATATGGGGAACTGAAAGATCACAGTGGTGTTGATTAGGATACATTTCAGAAACTGTTGAGACAGAGGGAGCTTTACTTCTTGTCAATACTACACCAAATGGAGCAACAGTACAAAACATACAGTGTACATATGGGTGCCAAAAATGCATATTTTGTATTCAGAATAGAAAACATGTTTTGTATAGTCTAGCTCAAGGATCATTAAACAAAAAATAATAAACGTTTAGGCTATTAGCAATTATGTAACATAGAACTAAGTAAACAAAGAGGTTACTAAGCTCACCATGTTTTCATTAAAAAATCATGATTTGGAGATGCTGGTGTTAGACTGGGGTGTAAAAATCACAACACTAGGCTATAGTCCAACAGGTTATTTGGAAACACTAGCTTTTGGAGTGCTGTTCCTTCATCAGGTGGCTGTCCTGATGAAGGAGCAGCACTCCCAAAGCTAGTGCTTTCAATTAAACCTGTTGGACTGTAACCTGGTGTTGTGTGATTTTTAACTTCATTAAAAAAAAGCCACCAAATCAGTCACACTTTCAAGCTCTTCCACATAATTCTAAATTTCTCCTATTGAAGCATTTATCCAATTCTCTTTTGATAGCTAGTACTGCATCTATTGTCACCATTTTAACAAAAATATTCCACCATGTAAAACGCTACATAAATCAAATTCTCTCATTTTGTAAATCTTAATAAAAGCATTCATAAAAATGCAATACATCATTCATAGAAATTAAAAGCAAATGGGTTTAAATCTCATTTTTTTTAAACTACACTTACCTATCCATCTGAAATGATAGGTTGAGCTGTTTACTGCTATATACTGAACTGGCAAGGTCATCTTCATCAACACCAACAGGTGCCTTCAAAGGTGCATCAGCGGAAGCTTTTCTTGTATGCTCCAAGTTCTCAGGGTGTTTTCTGCAAGAGCAACAAGAATCTGAATTTCATGGTACCTAATCAATTCTAATTCCATTGAAAGTTCATAAAACAAGTGTCAAAGCTATCCTTTGAAAACAGCACTAAGAGATCCCCCTTGATGTTGCACACAAGTTATTTGGCATCTAGTTTTACAATTATCATGAATTAGTCCACTATTGTGCAGGTATCTCACTTTGGATCTTAAAACAGGTTGGGTGAAAGATTCGAAGTAGATTCCATGCTCCTCCAGCAAAGACATGAAATCAACTATTTGAGATTACCCACTGCTATGTGCCTCACCTCAAGAATAGCCCCAATGAATGACTCTAACACTCTGCATACAGAGTTAGCATATACAATAAAACATATGGGCAGGACATTTCTTACCTCACTATAATGTTGAAAATTTTGAACATGGAACATAAATAGTTTCATGAATACAATGTAGATTTTAAAAGTCAAAATATCAAGGTAAGCCACCATTTCATTCCAAATCTATTGCAACTATCCAAGATATAATCTGAAGAACTCCACCAAAGCCAACAGTTAATATTTCAAAAATATTGTTCTAAGAGAGGAAGCATGCAGCAGATAGTGTTTGCTACAGGATACTGTTACAGAAAGTCAAAGAAAACTTGCATTCATGCTGTCTGGTCCAGATCCTTTCTGGGGAAGGGTTGAGGTTTTGCAGTATGCCTTCTTATGTGAATTTCCCACATTTCCTACACTTTAAGCAACACATTCAACCTCAACATTAATATCTTTACAGAAAAAGTCAGAAATTAAAAAAGAGATTTACCTGAAAAAATTATTCAAGTTAACACAAACAGCGCTATTAACAGAGTTCACAGCCACAGCAATGTGCAAATCATGGGATAACCAGAGTCTGTCCAAGCATGACAGATCACAGACATCATTTGCCTCTTCAGTTTCTCCAGCCTGGCACAGAGCAAGATTAACACTGCCACGCTGTTTACCATCAACAGTATCATAGATATCTTAAAAATAATTACTTAAGGAATGGTACTACAAAAATTTGTCAACACGAGATCTAAGGGTTACGTGATCAACATTCCCTCCAGGCTGTACAATCATGAAGTAACTGTAAACGTGCTGCACAGGGAACTAGTAGCCATGCAAAAGCTGTGGTCTTTTAAGACATGCATAAAAGCAGCAACATATAGCAATCTTTGGGAGATCATGCAGTGCAACAAATAGGTCACAGAGGTAGAGTTATTGTTATGGCCAATGGAATCGTGAATTCAAATCCAACCATAGCAAGTTGTGAAGTAAAAAGCAATTGCTCAATTTGTTTGAGGGCTAGCACCAGAAAATTTACTATGGAAGTCACTGTTTCCCAAGAGAATTTGCTACCCTGGTATAGTCTGGCTGACATGTGGCTCCACTCGTACATAATGCAATTGGACTTTACATTTACGAGGTTGACCTAGCAGGCTACTTATTTGTCAGAACAATAAAACCGATGTTTGCCAGTGTGACTTACATCCACAAAACAAATGAAAAACACCGACTTTACTGCATTACCAACATCATGGGCTTCATATAATCGCAGACTATTTTGTAATATTTATTTTTATTCTTACAAGTAGGCTTTGAACAATAAGTTAAAGAACCATATGGGTAGTCAGTTCTGCTCCTGACCATTGAGTGCAGTTTGGAGTTCGCTATCAGATCACGAGGCCGAGTTTTAAATTCTCATGACAATCCTGGAAGATACACAGGGGGGTAATTCTCATCAAGGAGGTCAGGTCAGGATTAGAAGATATCCAGATGGAAAGAGGAAAGTGAAACAGGCATTGGGAGGAAAGGGTAACTTTGGACAGATTCCAGGAGAATGTGAAGTGCCTACTGAGGAGATAAAGTATAACGTGGCAGAGAAATTTTAGTTATTTTAAAATTATGAGAGATTAATTTCCATATCTTAAATGAAGTTACCTACTGGACAGTGTCGCTTTTAGTTTGTTTGATACATTAAAATTTAAATCACATTGAACGGAAGGCTTGTGCAGTCACTGGAAATTCAAATATCTTTTCAAGTTATCAGACTCTAAGACAACCATAATAGGTGCATTTTAAAATGTCTTCTTCAGGTCTACTGGCTCCAATTAACCAATTTTAAATAAATGTTTCGGTATGTAGAATACTTTGCTGTACTGGAATGAAGGGGCAGGAAGGTGAAGCGAAGTTTGGCTGGACAAAGATAAACACTAATGTCAAAACTACATTCTAGTGTTGCACTACAGCAGTAAAGGAAAATAAAATTAAATGAGAAATTAACTTTGAAGAATAATTATTGATTTTCATAAGCAATTAAGGCACGTCTTTGAAAATTAGTCTGCGTAAAAATAAACAAAGCATTACAGACATTGTGTGATGGGGGAAACTATTGTCAGATAACATGCAATTATCGTTCACCATCCAGACCCTTCAGTAAAACCTAGTATAATTTTAATTTTAAAATATAGATTTTTTTGAAAACATATTCACTCCTGAGGGGGAAAACAGAATTGCAGAGACTCACCATGAAAGGAACCTATAAAAACTGGACTGTTCATCCATCATATTTTAGCTGCAAGCATGGTTAATTCAGGTTCCTAACTCGGGTCATGGATCAGTAAGATAATCGATATAAGTTTCTTCAATAAGTGCAAATGATAAATTTAAAATGTTACAAAGGGAATTAAAAATGGCTGTTAATTATATTTCTTTGTTTGAAGCTTCCCCTATTATATTTTGATAAAGATCACCTAAATTTGCATACCTTAGTCAAAAGAGCTATAACAGTGCATTACAGCATTCAGCATTATAGCCAATAAGTCCCCTGGCCAAGGTTAAATGCTACAAGATTGTTAGTTTTCCACAGTGAATAAGTACTTACAGCTCATACATTGCAGACTAAAGTTAAAGTTTGATATCTCAATGGTAATTATTTGTGCAGTTGTTTATATTACGTTGTTCAACGAAACAAGTCTTTTTAAGAAAGCAAAGGATACATATCCAGCCTGCACTGTCCAATAAGAAAAGCATTTCTTGACAAATCGGACTATCTGTTATTCTTTCTGCAGCACCACCGGGCAGATGCAGTTTAAAGCAGCCCAACACATCTGCTTCCGAGGTGCTCTCCATCCAGGTCAGATGGAGCAGTGTGCAATTATTGAGCAACATGCAGGATTTACTGTTTTTAAATGACAGAATCTTCACAGTAAAAGATGAAGGCAGACCTGAAAAACAAAAACAATTTGTTTTGAACCAGCTAAATGCAGAAGAATGAAAAAAAAACCATATAGATTTAAGTGAAATTTGTATGTGGCATGGTCATTTTGACTTAAAATAATTAAAACAATTTTAAGTTTATATAGATGGACTATTAAGCCACCATCCAGGAATAACTTTTTAAAAATAGTCCATTTGCTAGTCAGCCAGATTTATAAATCTCTAGGAACTGCTATGCAAGAGAAGAAATGAATTCCATGACTTTTGTTTTCCATACAGGAACAGTCAATTATGTTAGTAACTGATTTAAAAAAAAACAAGATTCAAATCTTAATGCACGAATCCCTTTTCTATTTCCTTCAATGATAATGTGGTCCTGTTAAATAAGATTTAAAACGCTTTCAACACTGTATTCTGTATATTGTAACGAGACAAGTAGCCCAGGCAAAACAGAAACACAGAATGAACGCACTGGAGGCAGCAACTCAATATTTCAGAAGGATTTAGATGTACACTTGCAAAGTCAAGGCAGACAAGATTAAAAAATGGGAATAGATGTTTAGGTGGTTGCTTTTGAACTGGCGGGACTCAATGGGCCTTTTCATTTGCTGTGAACCGCTAAGACTTTATGACACCATACAGGAGGAGGCTAACTGATCCATCATGCCCATTCCAGCTCTTTGAAATAACTACTCCATTAGTCCCACTGCCCTCCGCTTTCCCAAAAACTTTGCAAAATTTTATTTCCAAGTATTTATCCAATTCCCTTTTGAACATCACAATGCAATCAACTACTGTACGCCAGATCACAATACTTGCTGCCTAAAACTGCTGTTCCTGATGTTTTGTCTTTTACTTCCCCTGAACTTATCATGCAGGTCCTTCAACAGCACCTTCCAAGCCTGCAACCTCAACCAATTATGATGCAGCAGAACATCAGCACCTGCCTCTCCCAGCTACACACCTTCCTGATTTTCTTTTTCTAATTCACTCAAGGGATGTGGATGTCACTGACTGAGCCATCATTTATTACCCATCCCCAGTTGCCTAGAGGGCAGTTAAGAGTCAACCATATTGCCGTGAGTCTGGAGTAACAGACTAGAAAAGGATGACAGTTTCCTTCCCAAAAGAACATTAGTTAACCAGATGGGTTTTTCTGACAATTGACAATTGTTTCATGATCATCATTAGATGCCTAACTCCAGCTATTTCACTGAATTTATAGTGGGATATGAACCCAGATTCCCAGAACTTTAGCTGGGTTTCTGGATTAATGTTCTAACGATAATACCACTAGACCATTGCTAGTCTACAGTTTGGAAGTATAATCGATCGCCCCTCAACATCACTGGGATCTTGGAGCTCCCTTCCTAACAGGCAAGTAGCAATTATTGGAGTAGAAAAGTGGGGCACTGGAAAAGCACAGCATGTCAGGCAGCATCCGAGAAGCAGGAGAATCAACATTATAGGAGCAAACCAGAACCACAGAATTAACTCACTGCCTTTAACAGAGACAGAAGCAGCAACTCTCAGAATATTTTAGAAGGATTTAAATGTACTGTGAGTAAACATACACTCTAAACATTGCAATAGTTTAAGACGACAGCTCACAGCACCTTCATCAGGGCAACTGGGGATGAGCAATAAAATGGTGGCCCAGCCAGTGATGCCAATATCTAATGTTCTGGGTTTATATCCCGCCAAGAATTCAATAAAGTATCTGGTGTTAGGAGTCTAATGGATGATCATGAAACCATTGTTAATTATTGGAAAAAGCCATCTAGTTAACTGAGGTTATTTAGGGAAAGAAACTGGTCTGGCCTACAATCCCTGAAGACGCCCATTTTCACCACTTAGATGAGCACCGATTTCTTTATTTAATACAGTGTCAACACTTACTCAAGTTCTTGCTTTCAACCAGCTTCTTCAGTGCTTCCTCACTACAGCTGTGGGTATTGGTGACGTCACAGATGCCATCCTGGACACACAGTTCATAGATCCCCAAATCATTGTGACTATTGAGAGCAAGAAGCCGCTCCTTAACAGGTGACGCCTGTAAAGTCTCAGTTGTTTCCCAAATAAACCTGCCCAAAAAAACCCAGAAAATACAGTGAGAGGTAAAAGAAACATATCAATAATGTATACACTGGCTGTGGTTACCGCAGCCAACTGCTGTAGCAAGAAATGGGCTAGGGTGAGATGAAGTAGGTTGGGAGAACAGTCAAGTGGAGTTCAAACACCAGCTGAGAGCAGGTGGCCAGTAGCCAGTTTTTGTGCTACATTCTATACTGAGACATTGACAGTTTGTATAGATTTCAATGATGAAGGCTTTGCTTTCACCATACTAATTAGTATAAGATAATCTTGGCCATTCAATCAATCAATCAGTCACTTGCTTTTCCTTTGCAAGTGTTTACCTTGACAAAAACATGTGTTTCACTCAATTACAGACAAACACAATCATCTTCTTTCAACACTGCATTGTGAAGGATTGCATGGACAGCACAAAAAATGAAAAGATGGATATTTAAATTTTTGCATGATTTGGCTTTACAAATCTTGGTTTTGGTCACATCTCATTTGGTGCTCAAGACAACCAGACCTTCAAGAATGAGACACATTCATAATTAGAATGAACAGAGTGTGGATCTCAGAAATCAGCAAGGACAGTTGTCTGAGGAGTATTACACATCACAGAGATACTTATGACCCTGGACTCAAAACACAAAAGACGAAATTTCAGTTTGAATTCACATGGGGTGAATCTGAGCCAGCAGCAGTCACTTGGGAATGTGACGTGGCAGTGGAAGCAAGTTTCAAATACTTTGTCAAACTCCAGTTGTGACAATGATGGTGAACCAGACCAAAATAAAATGATTAGAATGGAAACCCAGCTGGTGAGAAGCAAAACCTCAAGGTGGGTATTCCTGGAACAGATGCTGCATTGAATTAAACTCTGAAACAATGAAAACAAAAGAACTGCAGATGCTGGAAATCCAAAACACTTCTGAAGATGGGTCACTGAACCCGAAATATTAACTCTGCTTTCTCTCCTCAGCTGTGCGAGACCTGCTGAATTTCTCCAGCAATTTCTGGGGTTTTTTTGGTTTCAGATATGCAGGAATTGTCATATGATATGAGGCTGAGTAGGTTGGGTCTGTACTCATTTAAAGTTTAGAAGAGAGAGAGGCGACCTTATTGAAATATAGAAAATTCTTAGGGTGCTTGGCAGGATGGCTGTTGAGAGGTGGCTTCCCCTTGTGTTAGGAGCAGAGAGCACAACCGCAGTAAGGGGCCACCACTCAAGACTGAAATGAGGCAGCATTGTCTCAGAGTGGCAAATGCGTGGAATTTTTTTTACCACAGAGCCTGGGTCATTCAATACGATTGAGGGTGAGATAAATTTTAACTGTAAAGGAGTCGAGGATCATGGGAAAAATTCAGGAAAATTAATGGTTATCAGATCAGTCATAGAGTTATAGAAATGTACAGCATAGAAACAGACCCTTCAATCCAACTCATCCATGTCAACCAGCTCTCCTAATCTAGTCCCATGCATCAGCTCTTGGCCCACATCCCTATAAACCCTCCCTAATCACGTACCCATCCAGATACCTTTAAAAAATTGCAAGGAATTTATTGTCACGTGTACTGAGGCACAGTGAACAGCTTTGTCTTGCAGAGTTAAGTCGCACAGATAGTAAATAATAGGTAGCAGCAAAAACAAAAACACAAGTACACGTGAATATTAAGAGTTTGAGTGCCCATTCAGTATCCTAACAACAGGAGGGTAGAAACTGTTTCAAAACAGGCTGGTGCATGTGTTCAGGCTTCTGTGACTTCTCCCTGATGGCACAGGTTGAGGAAAAATATTGCCAGGGTGGGATGGATCTTAGAGAATGCTGGCAGCCTTTCCTTGACAGCGGGCCTGGTAGATAAACTCTATAGATGGGAGTTTGGCCTTTGTGAATGCCCGGGACAAATTCACCACTCTCTGTAACCATCTCCGATCTTGAATGGCACAGTTGCCATACCAGGTAGTGATATGTCCAGACAGAATGCTCTCGATGACGCACCTATCAAAGTTGGCAAGAGTATTCACCGTCATGCCAGATTTCCTCAGCTGCCTGCGGAAGAAAAGACGTTGTTGGGCCTTTGTAACCAGTGAAGAGTCCAAGAAAGCTTATTGTGGAAGACCACTCTCAGGAGCTGTACAGTCTCCACTCATTCCACCTCTGTGGAGTTATTGTATAGGGGGGCATGAATAACATCCTGCTGAAAGTCAATAATGAGTTCCTTAGTTTTGCTGGCATGGAGAGCTAGATGCTTCTCAATGCATCATTTTTCCAGGTCTTTCACCTCCCATCTGTAGTCTGTTTCATCGCCATCTGAGACATGACCGACTATGGTGGTGTCATCAGCGAACTTGTAAAAGGCATTAGTCTGGTATTTGGCGGTGCAGTCATGTGTATACAGTGAGTACAGTAGGGGGCTGAGTATGCACCCTTTAGAGACTCCAGTGTTGAGTGTTAATGAGGATGAAATATTGACCCCAATCTTCACTGATTGTGGCCTGTGGGTCAGGAAACTGAGGATCCAATTGCAAAGAGTGGGGCTTAGTTCTAGATCACTAAGTTTAGCAATCAGTCTCGAAGGGATAATAATGTTGAAGGCTGAACTGCAGTCACTGAGTAGGATTCTTACGTGGTGTCAAGATGTTCTAGGGAGGAGTGAAGGCAAGTTAAATGGTATCTGATCTGGATCCATCGGTCCGATAGGCAATTGGAATAGGTCAAGAGTAGTGGGGAGGCTGGAGTTGATTAATGCCATGACCAGTCTTTCAAAACACTTCATGCCCACCGAAGTTAGGGCCACTGGGTGGTAGTCATTGAGACATGCTGCATGAGCCTTCTTAGGCACAGGGATGATGTTGGCCTCTTGGAACAGGCAGGGACAGTGGCCTGCTGCAGGGAGAGGTTGAAGATGTCCAAGAAGACATCTGCCAGTTGATCTGCACATGCTCTAAGTGTATGGCCTGATACTCCGTCTGGCCGTATTGCTTTCCTTGGGTTCATATGAAAGAAAACTAATCTGACCTCTGATGCAGTGACTGTTGGGACAGGTTCATCAGGACTTGTCAGAATTCTGCTCAATGCGAGCATAGAAAGCAATGATACAATCTGGAAGGGATGGGTCCTCATGTGCTATTTTGTACTGTCTCTTTGTAGAACCTGTGATGTCATTCAGGCCTTGCCATAATCGCCGGGTTTAGATCAGTATTGATTCTTGACTGTCTTAATGTCTCTGCAAATTGTATCAGCCTCCACTACTTCCTTTAGCATTCCATACACACACCACCTTCTGCATGAAAATGTTGCCCCTTAGGTCCCTTTTAAATCCTTCCCATCTCATCCTAACCTATGTCCTGTAATTTTCCCCCACCCTAGAGAAAAGACCTTGTCTATTCACCCTATCCGTGCCCCTCGTGATTTTATAAACAACTATAAAGCTGTCCTTCAGCCTCCGACACTCCAGAGAAAATAGCCCCAGCCTGTTCAGCCTCTCCCTATGTCTCAAATCCTCCAACCCTATCAACATTCTTATAAATCATTTCTGAACCCTTTCAGGTTTCACAACATCCTTCCTATAGCAGAGAGACCAGATTTGCACGCAATATTTCAAAAGTAGCCTAACTCCCACTTGATCACTCTGACAGGATAAGACTACAGGGGCTGAATGGCCTGTTTCTGCTCTTATCCCTCTGTCCCATTTTCTCTCCTGAGGGACATATCCTTTCCCACTACCGGACTACAGTTCCCAGAATGCCCCGGGCGGGGATCACGTGGGCACAACTGCATCGCAGGATGCGCTCTAGGCCCCGACAGCCGCCTCGCGACAACTCACTCGGTGAAGCTCCCGGCCTGAGCAGCCACTCTCCTCCGGCAGCAGCGGCCCGAATCCTGGCAGCGTGCGGTGAAGCACAGGCCGGCCCCTCGGTCTGAGGGCGGCTCCAGGCCGCACAGCGCCTGACCGCAGCGCACGGCCTTGGCCTTCACCAGGGTCTTGGCCTCGCTCCATTCCAGCGTGGCGTCCAGTAAGACTTCGAGAACCTTCGGGCCGCCCGCCATGGCCTCACGGAACCCCGTCGTCGTTTACCGGGAACCGGGGAGTAACGGCCGCCTCGAGCGAGCTTGGTGGTGGTGGGCGGGGCCTCCGTCTCAGCCTATCGGCTCTGCGGCTCCTAAGTCGTCGGGGGCAATTGACCAATCGCCGGAGAGGGGCGGGGTCCTTGATGTAAAGCCTAGTTGCGTCGCAGACAACATTCACCCCCAAGAGCCAGAGCAAAGCAATCGATCCCGGATCGTGGTTTATCAGCTTAGAGGCCATTCGGCCAAATGGGAGTTTAATGCTGAAAGATGTGGAGTGATGGCCTGTTGGTCTCAGTTAATCCAGGGATCTAGATCATGCTATGGGTTTGAATCCAGTTATAGCAGATTGTGGAATTTGAAATTAATAAAAAATTTGAAGTGAAGAGTCTAGTGACCCCTTAAAACCACTGCTGATTGTTGGGAACCCTCCCCCACCATTGCCATCCTCACCTGGTCTGGCCTACAAGTTACTCCACAACCATAGCAATGTGGTTTATTCTTAACTGCCCTCTGGGCCAATTAAGGATGGGCACTAATTGCTGGCCTAGTCAAAGACACCCACAGTACCATGAAAGAAATGAAGTGATGTATTTTGGTAGGACTAACAGAGCAAGGGAGTATATGTTGAATGGTGGGATCTTGCGAAGAAGGAAGGAATTGTGATGTGAATGTTCATAAAGCCTTGAAATCAGCAGGATAGGTAGACAAGGTGGTTAAGAAGGTACTTACCTTGATTAGTCAAAGCACTGAATCCGAGAGCAAGGAGGTTGAGTGGGCTATGTATAACATTTGGCCACAGCTTGTGCAGTTATAGTCACCATATATGAGGAAGGATGGAATTACAATGGGACTAATACAGAAGAGATTCACCAGGATGTTCTCTGGGCTGGAACAATTTAGAAATGAAGAAAAACTAGGATTATTTTCCTTTAGATCATAGCAGGCTGAGGGCGAACTAATTAAACTGTACAATGTCATGACTGGCATAGATAGGGAGAAATTTTGCCCTTTTGTAGAGGAGTCAGTAACCAAGGATGATGTTTTAAGATAAGAAGTAGGAAATAGCAGGAACAGTCAAGATATTTCAGAAGTATTTAGATGTACACTTGAAATGTGATAGCTGGAAAAGTGCTGGAAAATGACATCAGAATAGGATGCTTGGTGGCCAGTGCTGGCATGATGGGCTGAAGGGTCTTTTGCAATGCTGTTAAAGCTCGAACTCTATGGCCCTATGTCCATTGGCTCTTTGATGAAACTATCCAATTTGTGACTCTCCCACTGCTCTTCCCTGAGTCACAGTTTTGGTAGCCCAATTCCAGGACCTGACAACCAAAATCAAGGCTTAGCCTCCAGTGCTGAGGGCACGCTGCATTGGCATGCTAGAGAAACTCAATGGTTTGGCAGCATCTGTCGAGAGAGACCTCTTAATATTTCATGTCTGATGTGGCTGATCTTCAGAACTTGTTCAGAACAGCCGCACATGCCTGTTTGGGTGGATGTAAAGGACCTATAATGCCATTCTGAGGAAGTGCAACGGAATTAACCCAATCTCCTGGCCGGTATTTATTTGTTCACACCACAAAAACAAGTGTCAGATTGCTATTTATGTGAGCTTGCTGTGTGCAAATTAGCTGTATATTAAATTACTGTATAATAAAGTTCTGTTTCATTATTAAAAATATACAGCAGGTGTACTACTTTTCATTGATAGACCACCATGTTATGAACAAAACAACAAATATGAACTATTAGGCTAGAATTTAGTCTGGGGATCTGACTTGTCCAGTATTAACGTCAGCTGGGATCGCACAAATGTACTTCAACCAAGTGACTCCTCACTCTCCTAAACTCCAGTGAAAACAAATCTAGCCTTTCCACCCATCTTCATGGGACAACCCATTCTAGGACCCATCCCTCTGGAGTATACAGCATAGAAATAAACCCTTCAACCCAACTTGTCCTTACTGATCAGGTTTCCTAAACTGAACTAGTCTAATTTGACCCATATCCCTGTAATCTTAATACCTGCCCAAACATATATTGTAATTCTACTCACGTCTACCACCTCCTCTGGCAGCTCGTTCCATATACACACCATTCTCGGTGTGAAAAAGCTGCCTCTCAGGTCCCTTTTAAATCTTTTCCTTCTCACCTTAAACCTATGCCCTCTAGTTTTGGACTCTCCTACACTGAAGAAAAGACCTCGGCAATTGACTATTATGTCCTTAATGATTTTATAAACCTCTACCTCACAATCCAATTCCCAACTAAAATTTTGTTCTTACTTGGTTTCTGTTAAAATATATTAATTGTGTCAACATCAACCTCTAGTTTTGCTTGCAATTCATTTCACAAAACCACTATTCTGATTGGAGATTATTTTAAAATCTTGCTCATGGTTTGCCAATCTTATTTTTTAACTCTACTGCCATCTTAAGGGTTTATGTTCTCTGTTACAGCTATTTTCTAATCAACCTGTTCAAAGATGTTATTACATAACTGGAGCAGGTAGGACTTGAAGTGAGCTGCCTGGCTCAGAAATAGGGACATTACCCCTGCACAAGAACTCTAAAAAGTACATAATGGAAATTTCCCATTTAAACATCACATTGTAATAAGCCAATGGTGGTTTGCTGCTCCTTCAAGGGTGGAGGGTACAATTATGGGTGTGGAGATTTTGTCTTTGTAATTTTCATGGCCAAGGTAGATCGAGACATTTACAATGGGAAATAAGTCAACAGGAAATATATGTAGGAATTAAATGTTTATAAAATAAATCATAATTACTCAAAATTGTTTCATTTACATAGAAAACAGGTGCAGGACTAGGCCATTCAGCCCTACGAGGCTGCTCCACCAATCAATATGATCATGGATGATAACGCAAACTCAGTATCCCAATCCTGCCCTCTCCCATATACGTTGATCCCTTTAGCTGCAAGGACCACATCCAGCTCCCTCTTGAATGTATTTAATGAACTGGCCACAACAGCTTCCTTGGGAGACAATTCCACAAATTTACAACTCTGAGTGAAAAAAAATCTTCCTCATCTCAGTCCTGAATGGCTTACCCCTTACTCTTAGACCATGTTCTGGACTTGCCCAACATTGGAGATATTCTTCCTGTATCTAGCCTGTCCAGTCCCATCAGGATTTTATATGTCTCTCTGAGATTCCCACCCCTTCTTCTAAATTCCAGCAAATATATACCAGGAATCAGTCTGGTGAACCTTTGATGAACTCCCTTCATAGCAAGAATGCCATTTTCACTTATTAAATTTTTATCTATGTTCATTAGCTGTTTGCTCTGACAGACATAAATTAGCAACTGAACTGTATGGGTGGTATTATTTTGGTGCAGTACAATATATTAAAAGGAGTTTACCAAGTAGAAACTGAACTGTAACACTCTATCTCCTTCTCTGTGCTCGATGCATCAGGCCCAGCAAAGCCGGAAGTTTAGATGGTGTTAGTTTTGGAACAGTTGCAGTGTAATGGCTGAAGGATGGAAATAGTTTCTGGGCTTGTGTCTTACGCCCTTGCAAAGTTTCTTTTTCTCTCGCGGCTATCGAATAAAGAAGATGCAGGGAAAATCAAAAAAATGGAAGAAAAAGTGTTAGAAGTTTATGGTAAGTCTATACAAATGGAATAGACATAGGTGTTGTTCAATAAGAAGGTCAAACTAATGAAAAAGAGAAGCTTCAGATCTAACAAATTTCTATAACTTTTGCATAGCACTAGAGTAATCAAGAGCTAGTTTTAGTGCCTAATACAAATGTCCCAAAAGAAACTGTTAAACAAGATGGTTACTGTACATATACTTTCCATTGAAAACTGTGTATTCTCATATACTAATAATATCTATGTAGAAACTATTTCCCCACATCATGTCATTTTAAAACTGACATTAGACATGGCATTGCCAAGGCTCGTGTTAACTGCCCATCCCCAATGGTCTTTGATACAACTGACTGATTTACTAGTCCATTCGGAGAGCAGGTTGTTAATAACATGGTATCTTCGCTGAAAGTTAAAAGTTAACAAGCCTTGTCAGTCTTGGATTTAGCCCCTTTCAGAATCTGTCCTGTTCTATGTGGTTATTAAAAAATGTAATATTGATAAAGCCGAAGGAATGGTGTTATACTGGTCTTGAGCCTGTCAGCTGCCCTCCCTTCCTGCTGTCTGCGCAATGTCCCATCAGCAGGCCGGGAAAAGATTATGTTGTAGGGCAAGTGTCTGGGTTTTCACTTAGTGCTGCAGTATACTGGCCATATTTGACCATCAGAGGAGAGATGGTTCTGTCAACTTCAATAATGTTGATAAAAGGCAAAAAGAACTTCAAAGTTCCAAATCTCCCAATCTTTTAAATGTTACTTGAAGTTGAAAACATGAACGGTTTGGGGGTACTCAATCCTGGAAATGGTCTCCAGCTAACTACTTGAATGAACCTTGGGTTAGTTCACACTTGAAGTATTGATGCAATGCCAATTTGTGCAGACTTTGTGCTGTAATTGTTCTGTAAGATTTATTGATCTAACAGTGCTGTTTCAAGCTCTGTAGATGATTAATGAACAGTGAGTATACAGGAGATGAGATTATCTTAAACTCTCTTGCTACCGCTATAGACATCATCCATAACAGAGATCAGTACAGTACAGAAATGCATTTTAAAAATTTTTACCAGATTTCCTGTGTGTTGGTGTGGTGGTGGGGGTGGGGTGGGGTGGGGGAGTGGTGAGCTGAGAGGAGGAAGAGGTGTTGCGACTAGGTGGGGGTTTGGTGGGCTGGGAAACCTAAACTGCTACAGCAAGTTCCAAAAAGCTGAATAAATCAGTTTAGCCGCACTTTGTAAAACTTCAGAGTCAGAGTTAGGGGAGAGTTGGGAATAGGGTTAAAATTTACAGTCATACTTAAGTGAGTTGCTTCAGCCCTAAAATGAATGGTTCAATTTCTAAGCTAACCTATTAGAGTCATAGAGATGTACAGCATGGAATTAGACCCTTCGGTCCAACCCGTCTATGCCGACCAGATATCCCATCCCAATCTAGTCCCACCTGACAGCACCTGGACCATATCCCTCCAAACCCTTTCTATTCATATACCCATCCAAATGCCCCTTAAATGTTGCAATCGTACCAGCCTCCACCACATCCTCTGGCAGCTCATTCCATACACGTACCACCCTCTGTGTGAAAAAGTTGCCCCTTAAGTCTCTTTTATATCTTTCCCCTCTCACCCTAAAGCTATGCCCTCTAGTTCTGAACTTCCCGATCCCAGGTAAAAGACTTTGTCTATTTATCCTATCCATGCCCTCATAATTTTGTAAACCTCTATAAGGTCACCCCTAAGCCTCCGACGCTCCAGGGAAAACAACCCCAGCCTGTTCAGCCTCTCCCTGTAGCTCAGATCCTCCAACCCTGGCAACATCCTTGTAAATCTTTTCTGAACCCTTTCAAGTTTTACAACATCTTTCCGATAGGAAGGAGACCAGAATTGCACGCAGTATTCCAACAGTGGCCTAACCAATGTCCTGTAGAGCCACAACATGACGTCCCAACTCCTGTACTCAATACTCTGACCAATAAAAGAAAGCATACCAAACGCCGCTTTCACTATCCTATCTATCTGCGACTCCACTTTCAAGGAGCTATGAACCTGAACTCCAAGGTCTCTTTGTGCAGCAACACTCCCTAGGACCTTACCATTAAGTGTATAAGTCCTGCTAAAATTTGCTTTCCCAAAATGCAGCACCTCACATTTATCTGAATTAATCTCCATCTGTCACTTCTCAGCCCGTTGGTCCAGATCCTGGTGTAATCTGAGGTAACCCTCTTTGCTTCTAACTGTATCTCTTATGCTCGCATCCAAATCATTTATGTAAATGAGAAAAAATAGAGGGCCCAGCTCCAAGCCTTGTGACACTCCACTGGTCACAGGCCTCCAGTCTGAAAAACAACCCTCCACCACCACCCTCTGTCTTCTACCTTTGAGCCAGTTCTGTATCCAAATGGCTAGTTCTCCCTGTATTCCATGAGATCTAACCTTGCTAACCAGTCTCCCATGGGGAATCTTGTCGAACGTCTTACTGAAGTCCATATAGATCACATCTACTGCTCTGTCCTCATCAGTCTCCTTTGTTACTTCTTCAAAACACTCAATCAAGTTTGTGAGACATGATTTCCCACGCACAAAGCCATGTTGACTATCCCAAAACAGTCCTTGCCTTTCCAAATACATGTACATCCTGTCCCTCAGGATTCCCTCCAACAGCTTGCCCACCACCGAGGTCAGGCTCACTGGTCTATAGTTCCCTGGCTTGTCTTTACCGCCCTTCTTAAACAGTGGCACCACGTTTGCCAACCTCCAGTCTTCTGGCACCTCACCTGTGACTATCGATGATACAAATATCTCAGCAAGAGGCCCAGCAATCACTTCTCTAGCTTCCCACAGAGTTCTCGGGTACACCTGATCAGGTCTTGGGGATTTCTCCACTTTTAACCGTTTCAAGACATCCAGCACTTCCTCCTCTGTAATCTGGACATTTTGTAAGATGTCACCATCCATTTTCCTACAGTCCATATCTTCCATATCCTTTTCCACAGTGAATACTGATGTAAAATATTCATTTAGTATCTCCCCCATTTTCTGTGGCTCTACACAAAGGCCGCCTTGCTGATCTTTGAGGGGCCCTACTCTTTCCCTAGTTACCCTTTTGTCCTTAACATATTTGTAAAAACCCTTTGGATTCTCGTATTAATTCTGTTTGCTAAAGCTGTCTCGTGTCCCCGTTTTGCCCTCCTGATTTCCCTCTTAAATATACTCCTACTTTCTTTATACTCTAAGGATTCACTCTATCTATCCTGTCTATTCCTGACATATGCTTCCTTCTTTTTCTTCACCAAACCTCAATTTATTTAGTCATCCAGCATTCCCTATACCTGCCAGCCTTTCCTTTCACCCTGACAGGAATATACTTTCTCTGGTTTCTTGTTATCTCATTTCTGAAAGCTTCCCATTTTCCAGCCGTCCCTTTACCTGTGAACATCTGCCTCCAATCAGCTTTTGAAAGTTCTTGCCTAATACCATCAAATTTGGCCTTTCTCCAATTTAGAACTTCAGCTTTTAGATCTGGTCTATCCTTTTCCATCACTATTTTAAAACTAATAGAATTATGGTCGCTGGCCCCAAAGTGCTCCCCCTCTGACAACTCAGTCACCTGCCCTGCCTTATTTCCCAAGAGTAGGTCAAGTTTTCCACCTTCTCTAGTAGGTACATCCACATTATGAATCAGAAAATTGTCTTATACACAGTTAAGAAATTCCTCTCTATCTAAACCTTTCACACTATGGCAACCCCAGTCAATGTTTGGAAAGTTAAAATCCCTTACCATAACCACCCTATTATTCTTACAGATAGCGGAGATCTCCTTACAAGTTTGTTTCTCAATTTCCCTCTGACTATTGAGAGGGTCTATAATACAATCCCAATAAGGTGATCATCCCTTTCTTATTTCTCAGTTCCACCCAAATAACTTCCCTGGATGCATTTCCGGGAATATCCTCCCTCAGCACAGCTGTAATGCTATCCCTTATCAAAAATGCCACTCCCCCTCCTCTCTTGCCTCCCTTTCTATCCTTCCTGTAGCATTTGTATCCTGGAACATTAAGCTGTTAGTCCTGCCCATCCCTGAGCCATGTTTCTGTAATTGCTATGATATCCCAGTCCCATGTTCCTAACCATGCCCTGAGTTCATCTGCCTTCCCTGTTAGGCCCCTTGCATCGAAATAAATGCAGTTTAATTTGTTAGTCCTACCTTGTCCCTGCCTGCCCTGACTGTCTGACTGACTTCTGTTCTCAGCTGTACCCATCTCAGATGGATCTCTTTCCTCACTATCTCCCTGGGTCCCACCCCCCCTACCTTCCTAGTTTAAATTTCCCTGCCAGTGTATCAGTCCCCTTCCAATTTAGGTGCAATCCGTCCTTCTTGTACAGGTCACTTCTACTCCAAAAGAGATTCCAATGATCCAAAAATGTGAATCCTTCTCCCAAACCAGCTCCTCAGCCATGCATTTATCTGTTCTATCCTCCCATTCCTGCCCTCACTAGCTCGTAGCACTGGGAGTAATCCAGATATTACTACCCTTGAGGACCTCCTTTTTAAATTTCTGCCTAACTCTTTGTAATCTCCTTTCAGAATCTTAACCTTTTCCCTTCCTATGTCATTGGTTCCCATGTGGACAATGACCTCCTGCTGGCCCCTCTCCCCCGTGAGAATATTCTGCTCCCTCTCGGAGACATTCTTGATCCTGGCACCAGGGAAAAAAACACCCCATTCTGCTTTTTCTCTGCTGGCCACAGAAACGTCTGTCTGTACCTCTGACTACAGAATCCCCTAACACAATTGATCTCTTGGAAGCCGGCATATCCTTCGTTGCATTAGAGCCAGTCTCAATCCCAGAAACTTGGCTTTTCGTGCTATGTTCCCCTGAGAATCCATCCTGCATTTTCCAAAACAGCATACCTGTTTGAAATGGGTATATCCACAAAACACTCCTGCACTAGCTGCCTACCTCTCTTACCCTTCCTGGAGTTAACCCATCTATGTGACTGTATCTGAGACTTTCCCCCCTTCCTATAACTGCCATCCACCACATACTGTTGCTATTGCAAATTCCTCATCGCTTCTATCTGTCTCTCCAACCGATCCACTCAATCTGATAAGATTTACATCCAACAGCATTTATGGCAGATGTAATCTGCAATGAAAGGGGATTGTTCAATGATTTGTAATCCATGATGTGCACCTTGTTTCCAAGTTGGGTATTAAAGATGGTTTGCAAAATTGCGTTACCTTTGTGGTACAATGGTACAATAGTTAGATGCTGATTTTCAAAGATTGGATCAATTCCTCCCAGGTGGTACTGTTTATACAACAGAATGACTAACTAGAGCACTTCAAAGTGATTGGAAGATTTGACTTAGAATCTCTACAGTGTGGAAACAGGCCCTTTGGCCTAACAAGTCCACACCGACCCACCCAGACCCATTACCCTAACCTGTGTTTACCCCAACTAATGTACCAAACCTACACATCCCTGAACACCATGGGCAATTTAGCATGACCAATTCACCTAACCTGCACATCTTTGGATTGTGGGAGGAAGGATGTGCAAACTCCATGCAACAGTTGCCTGAGGTTGGAAATGAACACAGGTCCCTGGCACTGTGAGACAGCAGTGCTAACCACTGAGCCACCGTGTTACCCACTGGAGTCAAGAAGAACTGCACAATGTGAGGCAAGAGTCATCAGTCAGACCATACTTGTGCAGGTGACGTGTTTCCTTCTTCAAAAAACGTCAGTGAATTTATAAATCACAACAGTTATTGAATTGAAATGTGTAATCTCCTACAGTGGGATTTGAATATAGAACATTACAGCACAGTGTCAAGATTAGAGTGGTGCTAGAAAAGCACAGCAGTTCAGGCAGCATCCGAGAAGCAGTAAAATTGACGTTTCTGGCAAAAGTCCTTCATCAGGTATTCCTTCTTAACAACCCTCTCAACCTGGGTGGCAACTTTCACGGATCTATATACATGGACACAGATCCCTCTGCTCATCTACACTACTAAGAATCTTACCATTAGCCCAGTACTCTTTATTCCTATTGTTCCTTCCAAAGTGAATCCCCTCACATTTCTCCGCATTAAACTCCGTTCGCCACCTCTCAGCCCAGCTCTGCAGCTTATCTATGTCCCTCTGTAACCTTCTATATCCTTCAGCACTATCCACAACTCCACCAACCTTAGTGTCATCTGCACATTTACTAACCCACCCTTCTAAGTCCTCATCTAGGCCATTTATAAAAATGACAAACAGCAGTGGCCCCAAAACAGATCCTTGCAGTACACCACTAGAAGCTGAACTCCAGGATGAACATTTTCCATCAACCACCACCCTCTGTCTTCTTTCAGCTAGCCAATGTCTGATCCATACTGCTGAATCACCCTCAGTCCCATGCTTCGTATTTTGTGCAATAGCCTACCGTGGGGAACCTTATCAAACACCTAACTGAAATCCATATACACCGTATCAACCACTTTACCCTCATCCGCTTGTTTGGTTGCCTTCTCAAAGAACTCAGTACAGTTTGTGAGACACAGCCTACCCTTCACAAAACTGTGTTGACTATCCCTAATCAACTTATTCATCTCTAGATGAATGTAAATTCTATCTCTTATAACCCCTTCCAACACTTTACCCACAACTGAAGTAAGACTCACTAGTCTGAAATTACCAGGGTTGTCTCTACTCCCCTTCTTGAACAAGGGGTCCTCCAGTCTTCTGGACTATTCCTGTAGACTATGACGACATAAAGATCAAAGACAAAGGCTCTGCAATCTCCTCCCTAGCTTCCCAGTGAATCTTAGGATAAATCCCATCCGGCCCAGGGATCTTATCTATTTTCACACTTTCTAGGATTGCTAACACCTCCTCCATGTGAACCTCAATCCTGTCTAGTCTAGTAATCTGTATCTCAGCATTCTCCTCGACAACATTGTGTTTTTCCAGTGTGAATACTGTCAAAACGTATTCATTTAGCACTTCCCCTATCTCCTTGGATTCCACGCGCAACTTCCCACTACTATCCTTGATTGGCCCTAATCTCACTCTAGTCATTCTTTTATTCCTGACATACCTATAGAAAGCTTTGGGTTTTCCTCGATCCTACCTGCCAAGATTTCTCATGTCCCCTCCTGGCTCTTCTTAGCTCTCTCTTTAGGTCTTTTCTGGTTAAGTTGTAACTGTCAAGCACCCTAACTGATCCTTCACGTCTCATCCTAACATAAGCCTTATTCTTCCTCTTGACAAGAGATCCAACTTCTTTAGTAAACCATGGTTCCCTCACTCGACCACTTCCTCCCTGTCTGACACATACATACTTATCAAGGACACACAGTAGCTGTTCCTTGAATAAGTTCCACATTTCAAGTGTGTCCATCCCCTGCAGTTTCATTCGCTAAATCTTGCCTAATTGCGTCATATTTGCCTTTCCCCCAGCAAAAACTCTTGTCCTGCATTATGTAGCTATATCTCTTTCCATTCGCTAAAGTAAACATAACTGATTGTGGTCACTATCACCAAAAGTGCTCACCTACCTCCAAATCTAACACCTGGCCAGATTCATTACCCAATACCAAAGCCAATGTGTCCTTGCCCCTTGTTGGCCTGTCTGCATGCTGTGTCAGGAAACTATCCTGCACACATTGGACAAAAACTGACCCATCTAAAGTACTCAAACTCTCAATCTTTTGGATTGTAAACCCCAAAACCAGAGTATTTTTCGTCATTTTGGTTTTCTTCGAGCAAGCATGTGGAGCAACTTTATTTGTTCATGTCGCTGAGGTTAAGAGTAATGCTTCACTTATGGAGAATTAAAGGAAATAAAGCAAAATGCTTTGTGAGATGTTATTTTTAAAATTAATTAGAGAGAACAAGGTAGGTTTAGACTTCCAAAACCACTTCCTAACTTTTGAAAACCAAGGTATGCATATTGGCATCAAAAGCGGACAATTGCAATCACCACATAACTGAGTGGTCCAGATTAATCTATATTTTGTAAACAAGGGTGACTATACCCAACCTTCCTCCAGGTACCATGAACAGTTCTATTAAGTTCACACCAGACTTTACTCCCCCTCCCCCCACCCCCTTCCAATCCATCTAAAGCTTTACCACCTGAGTC
The DNA here is from genome assembly GCF_020745735.1 of Hemiscyllium ocellatum. Classification (NCBI taxonomy): domain Eukaryota; kingdom Metazoa; phylum Chordata; class Chondrichthyes; order Orectolobiformes; family Hemiscylliidae; genus Hemiscyllium; species Hemiscyllium ocellatum. Next base: position 4,282,096 of record NC_083439.1, read on the forward strand.
ACCAGACAAGACCCATGGTTCTTTATCAATAACTGTTCTACGGACATCACAGTAAAATTCTTAAGACCTGTGTTATTTAGTTCCTTCCATAACCTCATTGCACCAACCCACAGCAAGATCTTATTTTTCCTTTGTGTCCTTTAGATCTCTCGCTCATACTTCTTGTGCTTCCCATCCTCCAACACTGGCAACAGAGCCTTCAGCCAACTTTGCTGCATTATCTTAAATTCCTTCTCGAGTTCCTGTAACCCCCCCCCACTCCAAATTCCTTACTGTTTTCAAAGTTTGTGAGAAGGTTTGTAGCTCGGGTGCTCGTTGCTGTGGTTCTGTTCGCCGAGCTGGGAGTTTGTGTTGCAGACGTTTCGTCCCCTGTCTAGGTGACATCCTCAGTGCTTGGGAGCCTCCTGTGAAGCGCTTCTGTGATCTTTCCTCCAGCATTTGTAGTGGTTTGTATCTGCTGCTTCCGGTTGTCAGTTCAAGTTGTCCGCTGCAGTGGCTGGAACTGACAATTGGAAGTGGCAGATTCAAACCACTACAAATGCCGGAGGAAAGATCACAGAAGCGCTTCACAGGAGGCTCCCAAGCACTGAGGATGTCACCTAGACAGGGAACAAAGCATCGGCACCACAAATTCCCAGCTCGACAGATCCTTACTGTTTCTTTACACATCTTCAAAATCTTGTCGAAGCTTGTCTTTTTGGCTATCCATCTGAACTCATGCTACAAAGTGACTCAGTGATATCTTCGTTGTAAATCACTGTGTTATAATTGCTATATCAATGCAAATTCTTTCTTCTAATGCAATGCCGCAAACAAGATGGGCTAAATGACCTCCTTAGGTGCTATAATAATTCTGATTTTATGATCATGTTTGAGCACTACGAAGTCCAGTGGCTCAAATTAGAGAAATCAATGCTGGTTTTCCCAGAACTTGAAATCCCAGATCATGTCCTAGCTCATTTGCATTTCCTCCAGCTCTTTCCCCTAAGCAATGTTACTTAAATTCCATTTAGAAAGAATACAACATATGCAGGATCTGTCCAAGCTAAAGTTAAGTGAAAGGAATGCCTGGAAACTAGAGTTGTGTTTTTAACTTTTGATAGAGGTAGTAGAGTTACTGCAAAGGGACATGCAGTAGAATGACTATCTAATTGTAGACTGTGAACTTTAGAAGTATGATCTGTGAGAAAGTGATGCAGTGGTTGAAATGGTGTTCTTCATGTACTGCTGGGTTGAAAGAGATTGTAAATTAAATTTTCCACTCTGCCGGCGATCTTGTTTGGGAAGCATCAAACTCCTATGTAGACAAGAATCCAAACCTTAACCAATTAAAATCAAAGTAGCAACGAACTTACTCTGAGACTGTAAGTTGGAGATGAAGTAGCAATTCCCTTTATGATGGAGAGCATCATTCTGGAGGTTTGTAAAAGTCTGAACCAGGATTCTGTTGAGATTTAAATGAGTTTTGTAACCAAAAGCAGAGATAATAACACTCAAAAGTATTAACTTTTGTTTGTATCTTTGTCCTATGTCAGATATCATTCGTACAATTCGTGACCCAGAGAAGCCCAACTCTCTGGAAGAGTTGGAGGTCGTAGCTGAAGAATGCATTGAGGTGAAATCATTGGATGACGATGAGTACCTCATCATTATTCACTTCAAACCAACAGTACCTCACTGCTCTCTAGCCACACTGATTGGTGAGTGAAGAAAGAAAAACCTTGCATTAATGGAATGACTTTCATGACTTTAGCATGTCCAAAAGCACTTTAAAGTAATAAAATACTTTTGAGTATAGTCACTAAAGCAATGTAGGAAATGCAGTGGCCAATTTGTAGGCAGCAATTCCCAGAAGCAGCAATATATCTATGACCAGATAATCTGTTTTATTGATGTTGATTGGGAGATAAATATCAGGTCCAGGGTGCTAGGGAGCAGAAACAATGCCCTGAGGTCTTTTATGCGCCCAAGACATCTGAGGCAACAAACAAGACTTTGGTTTAAAATCTCATCCAAGTTACAGTAGCTCCAACAGTGTAGGATTGCCCCGAGACGCTGCTGAAAAAGTATGCCTGGATTTTGTGCTCAGTTCTCCAGAGAGAGTCATTCGTGAATGTGGGCATTGCTGGCTGGGCCAGTGTTTATTACCCATCCCCAGTTGCCACTGAGAAGGTGGTAGTGAGCTGCCTTCTTGAATAGTTGCAGACCATGTGCTGTAGTTTGACCCACTGTGGTATTAGGGAGAGAGTTGCAGGATTTTGACCCAGTGATATATTTCCAAATAACGAAGGTGAGTGACTTGAAGAGAAACTTGCAGTGATGGTGTTTCCTTGTATCTACTACTCTTGTCTCTCTAGATTGAGTCATAGGGATGTACAGCACGGAAACAGACCCTTTGGTCCAACTCGTCATGCTGACCAGCTATTCTAACCTAATCTAGTGCCATTTGCCAGCACTTGGTCCATATCTCTCTAAAACTTTCCTATCCATATACCCATCCAGAAGACTTTTAAATGCTGCAATTGTAAAGGCACCTGGTTGGGTATATGAATAGGAAGGGTTTAGAGGGATATGGACTAGTGCTGGCAAATGGGACTGGATTAGATTAGAATATCTGTTCAGCATGGACTAGTTTGACTGAAGGGTCTGTTTCTATTCTGTACATCTCTGTGACTCAATCTAAAAAGACAAGGGTAGTTGATATATGGGAACACCATCACAAGCAAGATAGTGATTGCTATGTGTTTGGAAGGTGCTGTGTAAGGAGCTTCAGTTTTGCAGTATGTTTTGTAGATAATACACGCTGCTGCTATTGAGTGTCAGTGATGATGGGAGTGGTTGCTTACGGATGTGGTGCTAATCAAGTGGGCTGCTTTGTCCTGAATGGCGTAAAGCTTCTCCAGTGTTGGTGAAACTGCATTCATCTGGGCAAATGGGGAGTATTCCATCACGCACCTGACTTGCACCCTGTAGTTGGTGGATAGACTTTGGGGAGACAGGAGATGAGTTACTCACTGCTTTGACCTGCTTTTATGGCCACAATTTATATGGCAAGTCCAGTTCAGTTTCTGGTCAATGGTAACCCCCAGGATATTGTTAGTGATGGTAATACCGTTGAATGTCAAGGGTTGATGGTCAGATTCTTTTTTGTTAGAGCTGATCATTGACTGGCACTTGTGTAACACAAATGTTACTTGCTACTTGTTAGCCCAAGGTCTTGCTGCATTTAAACATGAACTGCTTCGGTATCTGAGGAGTCATGATTAATACTGATCATTGTGCAATCATCAGTGACCAAGCCATTTATAAAGAAAACTTATCTGGAACCAACACTGTATCCATCAAAGGCTTTGGTTTTATGAAGCGATCTATCTGCTGGACAACCTCTCCCTTGAACAATACAGATTAAGGCTCTGTTGGGAGGGAAAACATAGAAAAAAAGTGAAAGTTTCTTGTATTCTGCCACTCCACTCTTATCAGAGCCTCGCATAAGAGTTCCCTCATCAAAAGGTTTTCGTATGTCTTCTATTTAAATGTTGCCTGATGGCAAGGTTACATTTATCGTTTAGGCAAATGTGAAGACTGCAGATGCTGGAGATTAGAGTCAAGAGTGTGGCACTGGAAAAGCACAGCAGGTCAGGCAGCATCTGAGGAGCAAGAGGCTTTTGCCCGAAGCGTCGATTCTCCCGCTCCTCAGCTGCTGCTTGACCTGCTGTGCTTTTCCAGCACCACATTCTTGACTACATTTGTCATTTCTCTGTCTTGATGTGCAGTGTTACCGGTCCTCTATTCTTCCAAATATAACAAACTCTGTATAGCCCTCTGATGCACAGTAACCAGTTCACCACAAAGGAGGAGAAATTAAAAAGGGAATAGCCTGTGCACAAGTTTTAGCAAGGATATCCTAGAACATTGCTGTGTTAAAAATAAATGAGGGAGGGGGATCCAAGATGGCGGCGACCCAGCAAGACTGAGTCCACAGTGCTCTACCCAAAACTTGGGAAAAGTGGGCTATCCACCCCCACCACACTCACTAAACCATTTATAATAGTTGTTAACCTTAAATAGTTACCTATTAGTACATTTAAATATTCTAATACTAGCTGGAAAATGAGTAAAGGGAAGGGAACAGGCGGCTCTAAGAAAGCAGGGACCCCTCCCCCACCCTCTCCCTCTTCAGCTGCAACAAAGGTGTCTTCAGCTACTTCAGGAGATTTACCAATGAAGATGAGCTTTGAGGAGATGTTTGCCAGGTGGGAGGCAAAGATTAATGCTTTTATCGATGAGTCTCGGCAGAGCAGAGAAGCACTATCAGCCGAGCTGCAGAAGCAGGGCAGAGACATTCAGGAATTGGGGTGCCAAGTCAGAGAGGTGGAGTCGAAGGCCGCAGCCTCAGAGACTGGGATAAAATCAACAGCCGACCACATCCGTTTTCTCGAGAATCGAGTCCAGAACCTAGAAAACCACATTGATGACCTCGAAAATCAATGTCGTAGAAAAAATATTCGGTTGTTGGGCCTGCCCGAGCAGGAAGAGGGAGGTCAGCTGACAGCATTCTTAGAGCATTGGCTGCCACAACTTTTAAATCTGCCTGCTGGATCAGGCCAGGTAAGGGTGGAATGGGCCTACTGGGTCACAGTACGTGGGCCCGGCTCAACCCAGCGCCCACGCCCGGTCCTGTTCCAGCTGCAGAGCTATAGGGAGAGGCAGATGCTCCTGGAAGCCTCAAGAAATCTGGGAAAAGATCCCCAAGCTATGACCCACAAAGGATCCAGGATCATGCTCTTCCAGGACTTCTCCCCAGCTTTGGTCCGAAAGAGGAAGGCATTCGATGAGGCGAAGAAGCGTTTAAGGGACTTAAATATCCAGTACTCCTTACGATATCCAGCGACGCTACGCCTTAGCCACGAAGGATCCATATATAACTTCGGATCACCGGAGAAGGCTAAGGAATTCTTGGACTCTCTTAAGTAAGCTGTAAGAGATTGTGGACGCTGGTCTGCCTTTCCCATTATTTTGGTTTACATCCCTTCATCTTTTCTTATCTTTCCCCCTATGTGTGTATGTATATATATATATATGTTGGGGCGTTTGGTTAATGTTGATGGGGAGAGGTGGTTATCTTATTCTATTTTACTTCTGTTTTTAGGAGCGGGGTTGTTTTTCTTTCCCCTGTTATTTTGTGGTATTATATTTAAGTATTACATGTTGAGATTGTAATCTTATAGTTATATATGGTATTAATATTCCCAAATATATTTAGATGTGGGTGTGGGTGGGGGTGGGGTGTTCACTGTTAACTCTAGCTTTATATTATATTTGAATTCTCCTCATTTTATTGAGGAACACCTGGGTCAAGGGTGGGGCACTGGTTGGAAGAGGGTAAGATGGACTGTGGGAGAGGAAGTGACGCTCCCTGGGAACAAGGGAGAAAATCTCCAATTCGGAATGTTTTATATTTTTTATACTTAGAAAGAGTTTTTTGTTATATTGTTTTGAGTGTATCAGAGTGTCTTTACTTTTGTAAATCTTGTATGCTCCATGCTCGGGATGTTCTAGATAGGGTTTCCCCTCCCGAGGGGTCTCGGATCTGTCCAGATGATTATGGCTGAACAGTCGGTTAAGTGGTGCACCTGGAACGTCAGGGGGAGTAATTCGCCAGTTAAAAGGAAGAAAATATTATCAAATCTTAAGAAGGAGAGAGTTGATATAGCTCTCCTACAGGAGACACACCTGTCGGATAAAGAACACTTAAAATTACGACAGGGCGGATTTGATCAGGCCTTTTTTTCCTCTTTTAATTCAAAAAGCAGGGGAGTTGTTATCCTTGTCCGGAAGAACTTCCCTTTGAAAATTCTAAATCAGATAAAAGACGAATCTGGACGATATATTTTGATTAAAGCCCTCATAAATGGAGAGGAATATGGGATCTTAAATGTGTACTGCCCCCCGGCACACCCCTTTAAATTCATAACGGAAGCTTTTTCAAAACTGATGGCCTTTGGTGCCCGTCATACAATTATAGGGGGAGACTTTAATTGTATTATGGATCCGGAAATAGACAGGATTCCCAAGAGTGCCGCTGGAGTATCTCCCAGATCTAGACAACTGGCGGACCTGAATAAAGAATTAGGATTGGTAGATGTATGGAGATGTCTCCATCCACAGGGTAGAGATTTTTCTTTCTACTCTAATCCACATAAATGTCACACAAGAATTGATATGTTTTTTGCCCCATCGATTTTTCTAAACTCTATAGCAACCTGTAAAATAGGTACTATAGCAATCTCTGACCATGCCGCTGTATACATGGAAACTAAGGTAAAGAACAATGGGACATTTGCTCGGCATTGGCGTATGGACCCCTTCCTGATAAAAGATAGCAAATTTTTAAAGTACTTCTCCCAAGAACTTAAAACCTTTTTAGAAATTAATACTGGTACGGCTAGCAATCCGTCAATGATGTGGGAGACCATCAAAGCTTATGCACGAGGTTTGATCATCTCCTATTCAGCGACCCAGAGGAAAATGAAGGGAGAGCAACAGCGTCTGCTCGAAGCTCGCCTAAAAGCAGCCGAAACAGCATACGCTGATAGACCTTCTATCACAAAATTGCAGAGGATTACAGCTCTTAGGACAGCTTTAAACACCGCGCTTACTCAAACGGCTAAAAGGGAAATATTATTTGCGAAACAAAGATTATATGAATATGGCGACAAACCGGGTAGATACTTAGCATTTCTTGCAAAGAAAAAGAAAGCCCCTCAAACTATTCCGACCATCAAGGAAAGTACAGGTACCCTGACTCATGATCATAAAAAGATCAATGCGACCTTTAAAGAATTTTATTCTGAACTATATAGATCGCAGGATTGTGAAGATAGGATTAGGAGGATGCAGTCATTTTTTAAAAATTTGACCTTCCCGGGCCTGACTCCGGAACAGGTGTCGGCCCTAAATACCCCTTTAACAGTCCAAGAAATACTTGAGGCAATTAGGCAACTTCAGAGCGGAAAAGCACCGGGCCCGGATGGTTTTCAAGCTGAATTCTATAAAGAATTTACAGGAATATTGGTTGACCCACTTATGGATATGTATAATTTTGCGCATAGTCAGGTCTGTCTCCCGCCCACGCTGAAAGAAGCAAATATTTCTCTTATCCTCAAAAAAGGAAAAGACCCAGAAGATTGTGCATCTTACAGACCAATATCCTTACTAAATGTAGACTTCAAAATTCTCTCAAAAATGTTAGCATTAAGACTAGAAAGGGTACTGCCATATATTATAAAGGAGGACCAGACGGGATTTATTAAGGGCCGCAGATCATCCAATAATATCAGAAGGGTCTTGAATATGATCCAAGCCTGTCATCAGGGAAAGATACCAGGAGTAGTAATTTCATTGGATGCGGAAAAGGCATTTGATAGGGTTGAATGGTCATATTTATTTTACACATTGGAAAGGTTTGGCGTTGGACAGGTGTTTACCAAATGGGTTTCAACATTGTATAATGACCCCAAAGCAGCTGTTATTACTAATGGGTTAAGATCGGATGGCTTCAGTGTGGGTAGGGGCTGCCGTCAAGGATGTCCTCTCTCACCATTGTTGTTTACACTGATAATCGAACCATTAGCAGAAGCCATCCGGACTGATCCTAATATAACGGCCCCGAGGATTGGTACAGGTAAACACAAAATTACCCTCTATGCAGATGACGTTCTCTTATTCCTCAGTAATCCTTTAATGTCAGTGCCTCGTCTAATTCAAGTTATTAATACATTTAGTGCATTCTCAGGCTATAAAATTAATTTTTCAAAATCGGAAGCCATGCCAATGGGTGGTCTGGCTATGATACCCCACTTAATGGACGGATCCCCTTTTCCCTTCCGTTGGTCCCTGGAGGGCTTCTTATATTTAGGTATTTTTATCACGCCAGTATTTGATCAGCTGTATAGGGCTAATTTTGTACAATTAATGGAAAGGATAAGGCAGGACCTCCAGCGATGGAAAGACCTTCCGATTTCCTGGCTAGGGAGAATAGCATTAATTAAAATGAATGTTCTGCCCCGTCTCTTATATCCTATGAGAATGCTCCCGCTGATGCTGCCAAGGCTAGCCCTACGTAAATTATATGGCTGGTTGGGCTCCTTTATTTGGAACCATAGACGGCCCCTTATTAAGCTGAAGAAGCTACAGCTTCCACAGGCAAGGAGAGGACTGGACTTCCCAGACTTTAGGAAATATCAGTTAAGCTCCCTACTAAGTTACATAGCTGATTGGGTTTCATCTGATCCACAATCAATTTGGCTGGATATCGAAGCCTCCCAAGTAAAATACCCACTTATTAACCTTTTATTTTCAGATAAGAGGAAAATCATTACAGACCACTGTAAAAATCCCATAATATTAAACACAATTAAGGCCTGGAATATAATGCGGCAAAATGAGGGTAACTCACATAAAACATCCCCCCATGCACCAATAGTAGGCGCATGGGGATTCCAACCGGGGATTACAGATGCCACCTTTAAACTCTGGAGATCCAGGGGCATCTCATGCTTAGGGGACCTATTTAAAGATGGGATCCTGATGTCCTTTGAGCAGCTGCGTCTGAAATTCGGAATACCTAATGGGGATCTCTTTCGATACTTCCAAGTTCGAGATTATATACAGAGGAAGACTACATTAATAGATAGTCTTTATAAATCAGACAGAGAACGTAATGTCTTACGACCAGCGGGGACATCCTCCGTTAGTACTATATACCATTTGCTACATGATGGAGTCTCAGGAGACATGGATGACCTGCTTAAAACATGGGAGCAGGACTTGGGGCTAGAAATCTCTGAGGATATGTGGAATGACATTTGGGAAAATGCTAGAAGAATTGCTATCTGTAACAGAACTCAGGCTATCCAACTAAAGATACTTCATAGGGCCCATATAGCTCCGGCTCGACTGGCAAAATTTAAGGCAGGAGCATCTCCAATGTGTCCTAAATGCAAAATAGAGGTGGGTACTCTTGTACATTGTCTGTGGACTTGTCAGAAAATCCGCAGATACTGGACTAAAGTGGCAAATACCCTGACAGAAATTTTAGGAACGGAAATTAGGGTGGACCCTGTATCTCTCCTTTTGGGCTTTTCGAACCTCTCATCTCTGGATATGCACGGGAAGAGACTATTTTCTATTCTCTCTTTCTGTGCAAGGAAAAATATTTTGGTGAACTGGGTGGCTGAGGGCCCCCCTGGACTTTCAAATTGGCACAGATTAATTATGGAATATATCCCCCTTGACTTCCTCACAAATATGGTGCACCGAAAGACTGAATTATTTTATAAAATATGGCAGCCCTTTTTGAATTATATAAATGCAGATATTTCGGCTATCCTAACAAGGGCTTTTATTTAGTGAAGATTTCAGACCGGGCTGCTCCGGGGCCCCTTGGGAGAGGAATCCTGCGCGAATACGGGTTTTATTATATTTGATGTTTATACATTCCGAGCATGTAAGAGACTTAGGTATACACTCTGGTTAGTTATAGGTTAGATTAGTAGAAAGTTGAGTTTTTTTTTTCTGTCTTTTCTCTTTTCTTTTTTTTGTTTTCTTTCTTTCTCTTTTCTTTGTTAAATTATGACTATTGTATATATGATTTAATTGTACATCAATGTTTGTATTTGAGAGTTTTGTTTATTTTTGTAAATTTGCAAAAATGTTAAATTTCAATAAAAATATCTACAAAAAAAAATGAGATGTACTAATGGTGGTGCATGGTTCCTCCTGAGCAGGTCGGCAGCCTGATGAGTGAGAGACTATTGTATGACAATCAGAGATGGTTGCTGGCAGTAAGGGCATTCTGGGTTTTCCCTTAAGTTGGGGACAGCTGTTTAATCATCCTTATCTCTCCCTCCCCACCAGCACCACCCCCAACTCCTTCACAAACTTCCTGCTGTTGCCAAGGTTACACACTGACCCACACTGAAACTTTCCTTGACTGTGGATGTTCTTCTGAGTCCTGCAATAGGAACAAGATAGACGCTATTTAAATGCTTTGCAGTGTTAACACTGTGTCATTGTTGCTGAGTTTTGAGCGGAAGATGGGAGTTTTCCACAGCTGTTGTATTATTTTTACAAGTTTCTGTCCTTCTTCAAATAGAATTAACCTCCCAATGGTTTGGTGCTCATTGCTGTCACTCTTGGATAAATAAAATGGAAATAGAGATCCTGGGCATTGTTGCTTCCTGTTTCTTCTATGCAGTGGGTTGTGACCTATGCTAAACATTTAAAAGTATTGTATTTGAGGGTTAACAGGTTGAAGGTCAAAGGACACTGAATCAGTTTTCTTGTCAAGAGTTGAAAGAATTTTCACACAGTTGATTGTTAGAGCTTTAGTCTTCTCTGAATAATCTATTGACAAAACTAAGTACCTGTTACACAAGGCTTAGCAAAATGTTAGATGTCAGAGATTGCTATCCTTTACCCACTCTTAGTAAAATCTGTTTTTTGAAAAAGGGGTGAGGGAAGATTATTTGACTCAGTGGGTTCAAAAGCTGCCCTTTGACCTTTAGGGCTTGACTGTTTGGATCAATGCAGATTGAGAGGATGAATGTCTCCACACTCCCAGGATGCAAGGCTCTGAGCTGAAATTACTTTGGCGAGTCTTTGCTTTTAGGCTCAAGCCAACAGCTTAAATGTTCCTGAGGATACAAGCTGACCAAAATGTGGGAAATCAGAAGTCATAGCGTTCTATTCACAGGGGTGTTCCTCTGTGGATTTGGATGAGTGTGTGTTAATGGGGTGCACTAGGAGGAACTGTACATTCAGCTGCAAGCACTGGATGCAGAATTGGTGTTATCCTGACTCCCTTTGATTACAGTTTCCTGAATCAGCATGCAAGAACTCAAAACAATCTCCCACACTGACCTTGTATTTACAGGTGCAATCCAAACGCCCAGGTTAATGCTGTGGAAACATAGGCTGAAGCCCCTCACAGCAGCCAGTGACATTTAAATACAATGAATAAAGCCTGGAATATAAAATTAGTCTCCGTAATGATGATCAGAAAACTAATGGCATAAGCACGATCATTAAAGTCCTTTTAATAACATTGCTGTTAAAGGTATTAGTAATCATTTTTGCATGAATTTATTTCATGTTTATAGGTCTCTGTCTACGAGTCAAGTTGCAAAGGTGTCTACCATTCAAACACAAGGTAAGACAAAGAAAAATGTTGCTTCAACTTCCAGGTTTCACTGATGTAGAATTTGACATGTTATTTTGATGATGGAATGTTGCTTAATGTATTCCCTATAGCATTCCAAGAAACCAATACTGGCCTTGGTTTTGGTTTAACCAGTACATGTGGGATAGAGAATATTGCTACAACATCTAGTTATTGAGAAGTTCTCCAACCTAATGAGGGCAAAGGCAGCAGAAAACGAAAGCATCAACCCCTCTGGTTTCTCTCCAATACATAACATCCTGCCTTGGATCTATATCACTGTTCCTTCACTGTAACTAGGCCGAAAATCTAGAACTGTCTTTCTAACAGCGTTGTGGACACAGTTATACAAAATTAACTGCGGCTGTTAAAGAGTTAACTCCACACCATGTTTTTCAAGTAGAAAACGACAAGACATCTTGGCCTTGCTAACGCCACTGATACCACATCCTTTTTACTATTGCTGAAAATATATGTTTAGTCAAAGCTTTCTGTCTTATACCCATCAGGATGTTTCATAAGAATATCAATATAAAAGGGAATACCAACATTTGTAATCTATGAGAAGAAAGTGCTAATTAATGTGTGGACTCTGATTGTTAGAGGTATTGCCGTGGAGAATGCATAGGTTAATAGTGACTAACAATTAACGGCTAATGTATTTTTTTAAGGCAGATTGATTCTGATTGGAAAATGCATTGCTTTTAGTGATTAACCAGAGAATGGTTGTCACCTATTTTGCTAAATTGAAATAGGGCAACATTCAAGTACAGGTCACAAGCAGAGTAGATTAGACTTACAGTGTGGAAACAGGCCCTTCGGCCCAACAAGTCCACACCGACCCGCCGAAGCGCAACCCACCCATACCCCTACATTTACTCCTTACCTAACACTACGGGCAATTTAGCTTGGCCAATTCACCTGACCCGCACATCTTTGGACTGTGGGAGGAAACCGGAGCACCCGGAGGAAACCCACGCAGACACGGGGAGAATGTGCAAACTCCACACAGTCAGTCGCCTGAGTCGGGAATTGAACCCGTGTCTACAGGCGCTGTGAGGCAGCAGTGCTAACCACTGTGCCACCGTGCCGCCCACAGTAGTTAGGAATTGAATTGGAAAATTTCAGTTCTGGAGGAGAGTCACGTCGGACTCAAACTATTAACTCTTTCTCTGTCCACAGATGCTGCCAGACCTGCTGAGTTTTTCCAGCATTTTGTTTTTGTTTTCAATAGCTTTCATTTCATTATGAGCTTATACATTTCAGAAACCAAGCATTTCATATAAGTCTTTGCAGTAACATTATTTTAACTCCTAAAAGTGAGTTTACAGAAATCTGATTTGTAGCTTAGGTTGAGGTTCTAGATGTAGGTTTGCTCGCTGAGCTGGAAGGTTTGTTTTCTGATGTTTCATCCCCATACTAGGTAACATCTTCAGTGAGCCTCTGGATGAAACACTTGTGGTGTAACCCACTTTCTATTTGTGTGTTTGGGTTTCCTTGGGTTGGTGATGTCATTTCTTATGGTGATGTCTTTTCCTGCTCTTTTTCTCAGGCGGTGGTAAATGGGATCCAAAGTGTTTGTTGATAGAGTTCCAGTTGGATTGCCATGCTTCTCGGAATTCTCATGCATGTGTCTGTTTGGCTTGTCCTAGGATGGATGTGTTGTTCCAGTCGAAGTGGTGTCCTTCCTTATCTGTATGCAAGGATACCTAGTGAGACAGGGTCATGTCGTTTTGTGACTAGTTGATGTTCATGTATCCTGGTGGCTAGTTTTCTGCCTATTGTCCAATGTAGTGTTTGTTACAGTCCTTGCATGGTATTTTGAAAATAACATTAGTTTTGCTTGTTATCTGTATAGGGTCTTTCAAGTTCATTAGCTGCTGTTTTAGTGTGTTGGTGGGTTTGCTCAGCAGGTCTGGCAGCAACTCTGGTTTCTCTGAGTTAACGTTTTGGGTCCAGTGACCTGATTTACTGCATCCGCAGTTCCTTCAGTTTTTATTTAGTACTCTATTGCTGTATTGATGACTCTTCATTAATGAATTGACTTTCAGAGGGAAACCTATTCACTATCAAAATTATTCATCATCTTAATATCCTGTTCTAAATCTAATCTTGGCCTTCTCTGCTCAATGGAAAATAAATGACATGCGTTTATCTAACACCTTTCATGGCTGGAGACATCCCAAAGCCAATGAAATACTTTCACATTGTAATCGCTGTTGTAAAGTGGGGCAACATGACAGCCAATTGCAATGTGTTTTTCCCCTGATACTGGTATGGCACAGTTATTGCTCTTTATCGCTGTTAAAGGAGCTGATGAATAAACTACCGATTTGATATTCTGCAAATCTTGGTCTGGGGAAACCTTTGACCATTGAATCCTATTGATATTAGTAATGTCACAGACTGGCTGCTATATGGTGATCTCTGACACTGTCAAGCCAGTAGTTTCTCAAAACCATTACCCTCTGGTTATTGTCTCTTTTGTCGCTTAAAAAAGGTTACCATATGAAGTAGTTGATAAGTAATTTAAATGACATTTGTGACTTTACAGTTGGAAATTTACATCTCTCAAGGGTCGCATTCTACTGAGGAAGATAGTAAGTATGTTCTAATTAAATTCTGTATTATTACCAAAATAATTTTTTTTTAATTGCTACACCACTTGTATCCTAATTGCTCTTTTATTAACCCTTTTATTGCCCAAAGAAACACCTCTAACTGTTTCACATATTCACAGAGACAGTAAAACAGAGTGAATTAGAGTGAAATGTTTGCAAGATAGAAATTTAGGGGAAATACTTGTGTCAACAGTTAGTGTTTGCTGTGATAAACAGAAATCTCCAGTATAGCAGGGAAGCAGGCAGGCCTAGGCATTTGAGGCATGTTGTTGTAGATTAACAGGAAGCAGCTCATATTTTCTGTGCTCTCTGATCTCACAATGCTTAAACATTGATGTGCAGAAACAAGGTGGAGGATGGTTTGGTCAGGTGGGGGGTAAGGCAGTTAGATTCAGATCTCCAGTATTGGGATCTTTTCCTCCGATGGGCCAAAACATTTCCCCAAACACTTAAGTGAATTTGCTACACACTATCTTTGTACACTATTGCATTATTTATTAACAGGTCTGCCTTTTATTCCTTTTTTTAAGTTAATAAGCAGATCAATGATAAGGAGCGAGTGGCAGCAGCGATGGAGAATCCAAATTTACGAGAGATAGTGGAACAATGTGTTATAGAGCCAGATGACTGAACAGTTACCAGCTACATGGATAAACAACTCCTACTCACATCCTGTTGTTTGCAAAGTCTGGCAAATAAGGATTGTCTCTTTACACATCTTACAAACTTTTTTCCAAAAAGCTTCTTTTTACCTTATACTAATTAAGAAATTTCTAATATAATTGTTCAGTTTCAGGTTAAGAATATCATCCTAAACATGAGGATTCTCTGAAATACTTGAGGCTCGAAGTTAATCCAGTAATTGAAAGTGCACTCTTCAAAATATTACCCTGATGCAAATTGATATGCAGCATTTAATGTTTCACTACTATTCTGCTATTAAAATAAGAATTTTCAAGAACAAAACTGAGGGGTTTCAGCTACTAATTCAGATTGTAGTGATCTCAGCATGTTGGAAGAGGATTATATTGTCCCGACACATCCCATCTCAAAGGGAAATCATTTACCTTGGTCCTGCACATTTAATAACAAGGTAATGAAGTGCTGCACAAAAGGATTCAATTCAAATTTTACCTCCATCTTTATACACCGTTCAATGCATGTGTCAGAGATTTCTAAAGTCCAAAAAGCAGAAAATAGTGAAAAGCAAAATCAATATTTGATGATTTTGATTACAATATGAAAAGCTGTTTTATTGTTTGATCTTTTATTGAGTAGTCCACTTTCAATGTTAATCATCTGTTGCATCCCAAAATAACTACAAGACAGACCTGTTACCGACTCCACTTCGTTGCTGAAGTTTTATGACATGAGATCTGTTACATGTAACCTAACCCATTAAACTTGCCAGACAGCTCTCGAGTCATGAGTAACAACCCGGGAGGAGCCTGCATTCCTACACGTGTCTACGTAGTTGTTGCAAGTCTCAGGGTTTCTATTCTCCATTGTTATGTGTGAATAATGAAAGGGAATTGGAGACAGGGTTTTGTTTTCGGATGTTCTTTAATTTCTTAATTCGGAAAGTGCCCAGGGTGCTTTTTTTTTGGGAGGAAGCCAGTAAGAAACTGAAAATGTGGGGTGAATTCTAACTGGTTACTCTAACCAACATCACCCCTCCACCCGCCCGCCCGCAGTCTCTAGCGTTCGAGACGTAGACATTCCCGGAAAAACAGCTCCAAACTCAAAGCGAACTCTGAGGTGCTGGGAAGATTTTAAACAACCAAAAGCAATGTTGAATTTCACAGCCTGCAAATCAGATCATTAAGCAGTAGCAAAACAATAAAAATAACCATGAACAAAATACAAAGATGTATGCCAAATGATACCATCAGTGTGAATTGGAGGGCAGGCATCATTGAGTCCTGGAGCCCACAATTATCTTTTATTTCTCATAAATAAATAGCCCATTCACCACCACAGGGCTATAATCATTGTTTATGTTCCACCCTTTCAGCACATCCTTCCCTTCCACCCTTCCTCTTGGACTAACTTTTATCCAACTGGCTCCTGCTGTGAATGAACACAACAGCTAAAATTTCAGTTGTCCAGATAAGTTGTATTCCTGTGGGGGGGCCAGTTCCTCAGATTCTTGTAGCCCTTCACTACACTACCCATTTTCCAGATATAAAAGCAATAATTGTTAGCAGGCTGCACAACCAAAAGTGGCATCACAGCTGAGCTGGGTCCTGTCTTTGGCCAATCTTCACAGAAGTACACTTTTCAACAGCAGTCACCGGATGGTGATCGAGCTAAAATGAAACTGAGTCCTATTCTTCTGCCCACACCAGCATCACCTCCACCCCTTCCCCTTCCAGGACACTCATACCAGCATCAATAACCTGGCTATACAAACTAGGGCACTGGGAGCCTTTCAGAATCATATATACCAAGTGAATCACAAAGTGCTGCGATGAGTCAATGTTTGAATCTACTTTTAAAAATGTACCCTGTTGGGCCAAGCTATTGGTAGTTTGTATTTACATTAATGACACCGTGATAATTTTCTTTAACCATGATGGGGTTTCCTATCATTCCAGTCATTGGTCTTAGACCTTTGCACTGGCTTTTATTGATCAGAAGATTATTTGGGGAATGAAGGGTGCATCTGGTGCACAAACCTGGTTATAAACCTTGGACAGTTTACTGTCTGGTGGATGCTATTTGCTTGGAATTAAATGGGAGTTTACTGAGAAAATGTGTTTCAGTTTTTTCAAAATTCATTTCTGAGGGTCAAAACCTTTCTACAGTTTGTCTCCGAGGGTGATTTTTTTAATCTGAGACTCTGCAATGTCTCGCAAAACATCTTGAATGTTTTTATACATTTTGCAATTGGCTAGACAAGGATTGCAGGATTGCCCTCTTACATAAACAACTTGGAGGAACGAACATTTTGGAGCAGATCTGACTGATAAAGTTGCTTGCTCAATTCATCTGTCTTTTGTAATATTTTCAGATGTGATAGAACCCTTCAGCCTCTGCACTGAGTGAATACAGATTTGTGTCAGGACTGAGTCTTGTTGTATACATTAAAATAAATGCAAAGTACTACAGATGCTGGAAATCTGGAATAACAAATTCTGCAAAACATAGATTAAGCAAAAACACTGGAGAGAAATTGTGTTTTAGATAATGATCTTACATCTATTGTATGTAATTTTATTAATTTGTGATTTAAGAAATGTATATTACAGAAACATTTGGATTACAAGCATGTTGTAATTTTTAAAAATTTGTTTAAAAACTTGAAAATTTAATATCATTGGACTAGTAATCCGGAGTCCCAGGCTAGTGCTATTGGTTCAAATCCCTTGATGGCCGATGGTACAATTTGAAATCAGCAAAAAGCTGGGCTGATGTAACCATTGTTGATTGTAATAAAACCCCATGTGTTTCACTAATGCCCTTTAGGGAAGGAAATCTGCTGTCCTTACCTGACCTGGCCTACATGTGACTCCAGACCCACAGCAATGTGGCAGATTCTTATCTGCCCTCTGGGTAATAAATGCTGCCTTGCTATTTGTCCGTGTCCACATCCCATGGACAAATTTATTTTTAAAGTAACTACTATGACCAGATTCTGATCAAATGTTTTTCGGATGTCCTTTTGCATGGCATTATTTCTTGTTTGATCATGCCCCACAACGTGCTGTGGGCTATTACAAGATGATACATACGTGCAATGTGTTGTAAATCACATCTCTGGTTCCTAGGTCCTGAACCTCCAACACCTCACAGCTTTATTTTAAATTTCATGAAGTAAGGTGACTATTATCAATTTCAGATGCCCTGAGATGTATTTCACTGCATAATTGTAGAGTCCAGTCCAACAAGGATCAGTATGTATAGTAGAATAATAATGCTTCCAGTCTTTAGACAGCCAAAAAATGTATTGGGACCACTTTCACCCTTCTTACAGGATTATTTATTTCGTTCAGTCATCGAGGGCCACACATGAGGTCACTGTCTCCTGACAGATGCTTGTTGCTTGTGTCCCCTCTGGCTGTCTGTCTGGGGGGTTACATAGGTAAGGGGAGGGTGAAAGGAATAGGAAGTTGGTACAATGTGTGTGGGGGGGTGGTTATGTAATGTCACAGTGATTGACACACATCCCAGTGAATTCTGCTGAATGCGTTTAGTATCAGAAACCAATTGAATTTTAATCAAACGACCAGCAAGATTGACCAACCTCAGTCTGGAGATTGGATCCGATTGCTTATTGCCTTAGTCTTATTGACAAAAAAAAGGACGAAGAAAATTACAGCACAAGAACAGGTCCTTGGGTCCTCCAGTCCCTGCGCTGATCCAGATCCTCGCTCTAAACCTGTTGTATATTTTCTAAAGTTCTATATCCCTCTGCTCCCCACCCAGCCATGGATCTGTCTAGATACATCTTAAATGATGCTATCATTCCCGCCCCTACCACCTCCGCTGGAAACACGTTCAAAGCCCACACCACCCTCTGCATAAAGAACTTTCCACGCATATCTTTCTTAAACTTTTCCCCTCTCACTTTGAACTCATGACCCATGGTAATTAAGTCCCCCACTCTGGGAAAAAGTTTCTTGCTCTCCACCTTGTCTATACATGTCATGATTTTGTAAATCTCAATCAGGTCCCCTCTCAACCTCCATCTTTCTAATAAAAATAATCCTAATCTACTCAACCTCTCTTCATAGTTAGTGCCCTCTATATCGGCAACATCCTGGTGAACCTCCTCTGCGCACTCTCCAAAGCACCCACATCTTTTTGGTAATGTGGCGACCAGAACTGTATGCAGTATTCCAAATGTGGCCAAACAAAGTCCTATACAACTGTAACATAACCCACCAACTCTTGTACTCAATACCCCGTCTATTGAAGGAAAGCATGCCATATGCCTTCTTGACCACTTTATTGACCTGTGTTGCCACCTTCAGGGAACAATGGACCTGAACACCCAGATCTCTCTATGTCAAGTTTCCCCAGGACAATGACATTAACTCATTGTTTGTAGAGTTTCCTGGAGAATGTTCTTCTCCCCATAATGCGATATATTTGTTTCATTAAAGGGACTGTATCAAAAACAGTTATAAAAACATATTTTACTGTGATTTCACTCAATTCCTGAGTAAATGGATAAATGTACCGCATCTTGCTTTATAGCGAAGATCAAGACCTTTAAAAAAAATTCAAAATCTGTGTCATTTATTAGAAGAATTAAGCCACAAGATTCTGCACTTTAAAGCAGAGCGAGATTCAAAGCAAACCATCCTATCTTTGGTAACCTATATTCTTATATGTGAATAAGATTTGAGGTAAATTGCAGTAATTAATAGCCTTTTAATTGTCATTCAGTAATACAGAACTTGAATATTGTTAAATAAAGATTCCAAAGTGTTTTTTTTTCTTTCATCTGTCCGAATGATTGAGGAGAAAAAAATCACTAGTTTAAGAGGAAAACCAACATTCATAATCTATAACAGAAGTGCTGTTTTGTTGGTAAGTGGTATTTGATTGGGAGAAATATTGCCATGGAGAATGCACTAGTTAAAGGATTGACAATTACCTGCCAGGCAGGTTGACTCTGAGAAATAAACCAATGACCAATTTTGCTGAGTTGAAGTAGGAAGTGTACACATGGTCTATCTGCAAAAGGAACAGGGCCCAATGGATTAATGAAGATGGCCTCCAGTAATCACAAAGCTACCACACTGTGAACCTAAATGACAATCCTAAATTGGTCATCAGTGTCATTTTTCACGTGCATGAGATTATTTAGATTAGATTACTTACAGTGTGGAAACAGGCCCTTCAGCCCAACAAGTCCACACCGACCCGCTGAAGCGCAACCCACCCATACCCTTACATTTACCCCTTACCTAACACTACGGGCAATTTAGCATAGCCAATTCACCTGACCCGCACATCTTTGGACTGTGGGAGGAAACTGGAGCACCTGGAGGAAACCCACGCAGACACGGGGAGAACGTGCAAACTCCACACAGTCAGTCGCCTGAGTCGGGAAATGAATCCGGGTCTCAGGCGCTGTGAGGCAGCAGTGCTAACCACCGTGCAGCCCACAAACAAATATATTAACATTTAGCAATGTTAATATGTGATGAGCAATAAGTATCAAGGTTACAAAAGCAGAAATTGCTGGAAAAGCTCAGCAGTTGAAAAGAGTGGTACTGGAAAAGCACAGCAGGATAGGCAGCATCAGAAGAGCAGGAAAGTTGATGTTTCAGGCATAAGCGCTTCATCAGGAATGTGACTGACTCTCCAGCATCTGCAGCCTTCGCTTTCTTGGAATAGCTCAGCAGGTCTATGGAGAGAAATCAGAGTTAATGTTACGGATTGAGTGACCATTCCTCAGCATAGAGGATAGCAGGGTTGGTCCTGAAAGCTGTAAAGTGCTCAAGCAGAAAATGAGGTGCTGTTGTTCCAACTTGCATTGATCTTCACAGACCCTCAGACAGAAATGTGCTTATGAAATATGGTAATGAAATGTCAAAAAAAAACAAGGTGAATGTAATGTTTGCGAACTGAGGTGTTCCACAAGGTGGTCACACAGATTGCATTTGGTATCCCCAGTGGAGAGGGGACCTCATTGGAGAGCAATGAATACAGCAGACTAGATTGAAAGATACAAGTGAATCACAGACTCACCTGAGGAGTGTCTGAAACAATGGGGTGTTAGGAGAGAAGAGGTAAGACTTCTTAATTACACTTAATTTGAACACATGAGATGGTAGGGTGTGATAGTGTAGTAGATTAAGCTATCACAGATGAAACAATGGTGCTGGCGGGAAGGGAGGGAAAGGTGTTTGGTAGCAGCATCCTGCTGGAGGTGGACAAACTGGCACAGGATGATGCTTTGAAAACAGGCTAGTAAATTAGAAAGTGAGGGCAGGGGGAGCCCTAGCATAGTTATGGGAGGGAGGTGGGGATTGGGTGAGGGCAGAATTGCAGGAAATGGGTCAGACACAGCTAAGGGTCCTGTCCACCACTGTGTGTGTGTGGGTGTGTGGAAGGGGGAGGCTACCTTGATCAATAAAATGGAGGAAATGTCAGAGCCACCATTGTGGAAGGCAGCAGAACAGATACAGTGGAGACTGAGAATCTGAGGGAATGGAATAGTGTTTTTACAGGAAGCAGCTTATGAATTGTCACCAAGGTTGCTGGAGAACGAATGGGCTCAGAATAAATATTAGCAGAAAGGCCATCCTCCAAAATAGAGAGAGGAGTCGATGGAGACACAGGAACTGTCAGAGATGGACCAAATTAAAGTGAGAGAATACTGGAAATTGGAAGCAAAATTGAATATTTTTTTCCAGTTGGGGATAAGAACAGGAGTCAGTGATTAAATCATTAATGGTACAGTGGTGGTGTCCCTACATCTGAGCCAGATGCCTGGGTTCAAGTCCCACCTGCTTCATTGGTGTTTAATAACATCCATGATCAAGTTGATTCAGGAAAATATAAAACAGACCCAAGCCCCTTCTTAAGCTCATCCTTGTTTTTGATCGTTTATATTGCGCATAATGGGCTTTGCTTGTAAATATTTAATTGACTACATGGGTGATTACTGGTAGTGGTGAAAAGTTAAAAACAAAGAAAACAGAGCCAGAGTGATTTGGTGGTGATTGTATGTAGTAACAGTTCTGGATATAAAGAAAATTTAAACAGACCTAGGTGCTATCGGCATTTAGTTCATGGTTACAGCCTGATGCCAATAATATCATGGTCATAGGTTCAATCCCCATACTGACCAATGTTGCTAACTTCTGATCAAGACTTCAGTTCTTTACCTGTAATCGGTTTTGTTTATAAATATCCACTTGGGCTACATTGGTGATCTACTGGTGATGTTGACAGTTAAAAACAAAAAAAAATCACACTGATTTGGTGCTGGGAAAGCAGTGATAACATATCTGAATAATGAAAATGTAAATGGGATGGGTACACAATGAGTAGTAGCTGTATTTTGGTGTTCAGCAATCAAAGATGCTCCTTTCTGAGTTATTACGCTGCACTTCCTATTTCTCTGATGGTCTGCTTTGAAAAAGTGTTATTTCAGAAGTAAATCCAAAATGCACTGCTCCTCAGTAATAAGTCGCCGCTCTTCAGACTGCAATGTGTGGGCAAGGATACCCAGAACAATGGGCCTATCAGCCACAATACAACTGGCTTCCATTTAAGGGCAACTTTATCTTTCTTATGGTGCCACCATTAGTACAAGGTAGCTGGATAGGGACTGAGTTAAACAGACAGCTATTGGCTCAGGTGTTAGTAATTGATTTACTGAACTGCCATTTCATTGTTAAATTGTTAAAATGTGGGGTGGCCTGCATTTGAATATTAAAGCTATTGAACATTCACAGCCCATAATGAATATTGTCTCACAAACTTGCAGCATTGGCTTATAGTTACACAACCATTTATTGAGTTCCAGAAAAGTACATTCTGAATTTCCTTAATTAACCCAAACAGTTTCCTTTATTAGAATCAACCCTTCTTTCTTTCAGTTCCACAATTCCCAGGCAAGAAGCAATTACAAAACTAGGTTTCACTTCCCTGGAATAAAGAAGGTGACTGATTGATTGAACATTTCAGGATGTTGAAAGGAATTTCCAAAGCAGAAAGGAAGGAACATTTTCTGATGGTGATTTAGAGCTAGACAGCAAAAATTTGAGTAAAAAATGAGGTCTGCAGATGCTGGAGATCACAGCTGCAAATGTGTTGCTGGTCAAAGCACAGCAGGCCAGGCAGCATCTCAGGAATAGAGAATTCGACGTTTCGAGCATAAGCCCTTCATAATCAGAACTTGTCTATTGAAGACGGAAGTTAGGAAACTTTGAACAGAAGATTGGGTAAGAGTAGAACTCTCTTACAAAAAAAAAGAGGATTCAAGTTCATACACACATTTAAAATTGATAAGCAGGAGTTAAAACAACGTGGAGCCAAGGCAGCTGGATGGAGTGACAAAAAGTGATAGATTGGCCTTGATCCGGTGAACGACAGCAGGTTCAAGAGATTGAATATTCCTGTTCCTACAGCAGGTAATTATCCTCAGAAAGCATCCAGTTACAACAGAATCATAGAAGCTGATAAGACCATTTGACCCTTTAGGTTTGTGTCAGCTCAGTTGCAGCAATCTACAATGAATTTCATGGCCTTGCTGTCTCCAATAAAGATTTAAAATTTAGAATAGCTGTGCTGTTAAATTACTTTATTTGCATTACAATATTATGTTCCACTATAAATATTAATTTAAAATGAAATATATAAAAATAAACACATTTATGATATTAAAATGGAGGTAGAATCATGTCTGATTTCATCACTTCCAATACCATATCTCCCCGTGTCTGCGTGGGTTTCCTCCGGGTGCTCCGGTTTCCTCCCACAATCCAAAAATGTGCAGGTTAGGTGCATTGGCCGTGCTAAATAGCCCATAGTGTTAGTTGAAGGGGTAAATGTAGAGGAATGGGTCTGGGTGAGCTGTGCTTCAGTGGGTCAGTGTGGACTTGTTGGGCCGAAGGGCCTGTTTCCACACTGTAAGTCGTCTCATCTAATCTAATCATCTGTAAAACTGTTAGATCTCAACTTCGTGTGTGCACCATTATGGGATTGAGAAGGAGGAAACAAATGTTCTGTACAGCGCTGTGTTCAGTTTTTCTTTAGTCAGAAGTAGTATTTGCCTTTAATGTAATAAAATATTCAAGGCACTTCACAGGAGCGTGTGACACTGAAGCACATAGGGAGGTATTAGCACAGATGACCAGAATCATGGGTCTGGTGCTGGGTTGTTAGTACAGCTGAAAGGAGGAAAGTGAGGTGGAAAGATTTAGGCAGGAAATTTCAGACCTTGTGTTTTGGGAACCTGAAGGGATATCTTGGTGCAGTGATTGGAATTGAAACAATTGGATTGAAATTGCTCCAGAGACCAGCGGTAGAGGGGTATATGACCTTGGAGGGTTGAAAGGGATTACAGAGATATGGAGGGGAAAGGCCTTAGATTTGAAAACAAAAAGTGAGAAAGTTAAAATGTCAGTTTATGAGATGCATCAGTGAGCACTGGTAATTGGAGAAACAGGACTTCAGGATTCCTCCATTCTGAGCTGAAATTACTGCTCCCTTGCTTGGTTACAGCTTCCCCAATTAGAGACCATTATTGCATTGCTTCCCTCAACATTTTGCTTTGTATCAAATGATGGGCACATTTATTTGAGCCGCACCTTCTTATCCCAGGAAGGTTGGGATTGTTTTTGACTGTCAGATTCACAATAACTGGTCATCTCATAGTCCTGGAATTGGGTGGCATTTTGTCAGCATAACATTTTTCTCTCTTTTGTTTTTAAGGTTTTACTAATGCTGGTGGATTAGGCAGCTGCAATGATGATTTATTACTAGCCCTATTCTATAGTTATTTTGAAACTGACTGACATTTAAATAATGAGGAAGTCAGCAGTATTTGATAGTCCAACCTTAAAAACCTGATATTTATCCATGGCCAACATTCATAAAAGGGAAATAATTGCTAATT
Source organism: Hemiscyllium ocellatum (assembly GCF_020745735.1). NCBI lineage: Eukaryota > Metazoa > Chordata > Chondrichthyes > Orectolobiformes > Hemiscylliidae > Hemiscyllium > Hemiscyllium ocellatum. The sequence continues at coordinate 4,306,523 of NC_083439.1, forward strand.
CATTACAGTTTGCTGTGTTCTGTCACAGTAGGCCAGTGTACCTTCAAGAGACATGCCCATGATTTCATAACTACAACATATCATGTGACCAAGGGTGTAACAATATCAAACTGAATCCTACCTCCAGTCATTTAAAACATGACATTTTCAGCAAAGTGTTCAACAAAGTTCCATATAGTAGATTGGTTAGTAAAGTGAGATCACATGGGATTCAGGGGGAACTAGCCAATTGTGGTGTGCCACAAGGATCGGTGCTGGGTCCACTGCTTTCTGTAATTTACATAAACAATTTGGATGTGAATATAGGAGGGATAGTTAGTAAGTTTGCAGATGTAACCAAAATAAAGTGGGGTAGCACACAGTGAAGATGATTATCTCAGAGTGCAACAGAACCTTGATCAGATGGGCCAATGGGCTGAGAAGTGGCAGATGGAGTTTAACTTTGGCAACCCAGGGCAGATCTTACACAGTTAATGGTGGGGCTCTAGGGAATGTTGCTGAACAAAGAGATCATGGGATGCAGGTGCATACTTTCTTGAAACTGGAGTCGCAAGTAGACAGGGTAGTGAAGAAGGTGTTTGGCAAACATGCCTTCATTGTTCAGAACATTGAAAATAGGAGTTGAGA